>NC_135484.1:112559851-112875159 GCF_052094955.1 Ictidomys tridecemlineatus
ATAAGGTGGATGTAGGAGCAATTGGAAAGATTGATACACAGGTTGAGGTCAGACTGTAGGGTTTGACTGTGCCAAGCAGGTGGAAGATGAGTTTAGAAGACAGCTGATCACAAGGCTTGAAAGCTAAGAAGTTATCCACCCATTATGGTGCTTTAGAAGAATGTTCTGGAAGCCACGAGTAAAGTACATTGGAAGGAGAAGTAGAGGGTGCAGAAAGATTAGATTCAGAAAGCCTGTTTGGAATTTACTGTAACAACTAAAGCAGATAGGTCCACTTTAAATATATGCAGTACATTATATGCCAGTTATACCTCATTCCTGCTGTTTGAAGTATGTGTGCACACATGGGGGCGGGGGCAAGATCTGATAATGAAGGCCTGGATGTGGAAATGTGAAAGAAAGGTCAGATTGGAAAGATCTTGGAATAGAATCTGTAGACGTGGCAATTATGACTAAGTAGAGGAAGATGGAAAGAGAGAAGTAGGAGTCAAAGATGATCAAGGTTTTAAGCTTTGATTATTTAGGAAAACCGTGAAGCCAGAATGGGAATGGAGAAGTCAAGAGGAGAGGGAGGGGCTGGGGCTGTGACTCATTGGCAGAGTGCTTGCCTAGCAGGTGTGAGGCACTGGGTTCAATCATTTGCACCACAAAAATAAACAAATAAAATGAAGGCATTCTGTCCATCTACAAAAAAAGAGGAGATTCTTTTTTTAAAAAAAATATTCATTTTTTAGTTGTATTTGGACACAATACCTTTATTTGTTTTTTTTAATGTGGTGTCGAGCACTGAACCCAGGGCCTCTTGCTTACTAATCGAGCACACTATCACTGAGCCACAAAGTCAGCCCCAAGAGGAGATTCTTTTGGATGAATTGATGAATCTCTTGGACAGACATATTTAACCTGAAATATCAGCAAGATATCAAAGTGGCTTTGTCTAGAATAGTGGTGAAAATGTAGGGTGGTGTGTTGTGTGAGTAGGCTGGGTTTTTAGCTAAACCTGAACAAATTGAAGTATGGGTAGAAGAAATTGCTTTATAATTTTTAAAAAAGTTTCTGTTGCCTGAGTTAAACTGTCCTTAAAATATATATAATCTCCAGGGATTGAATTTACGGGCATTTAACCACTGAGCCACATCCCCAGTCCTTTTTTATATTTTATTTAAAGACAGGGTCTCACTGATTTGATTAGGGCTTCACTAAGTTGCTGAGATTTGCTTTGAACTTGCAGTCCTCCTGCCTCAGCCTCCTGAGCCACTGGGAATATTCTTTATTAATATCTTAATTGGCATTATGGCCTTATACGAGCAGAAATAATTTCTGTGATTTTTACATTGGATTTATTACTGAGATATTTCTTATACAGAGAGGTTGACAGCATAATTTAAAACAAATAAATACTTTTGTGTTTGTTAATTGAAAATGATAGGCATCTTCCTTCCTAAGTGTAGAGTGAGGAAATGAACAGCCTGACAATTTCTGGAATGGCTGAAAGGGATAAAAAATAGGATAAGATCCTTTTGTATAGAACTTTCTGTGGTTTAGGAAAACTAAATAATTTCTTATTCTGCAACTCTTTTTTTTTAAATTCAGGATCACAAATAGGAAAAGCTGTCATTTGTATTTTATTTCAATCAACTCTCACTAGGGCATTCTGAGGTATTGAAACTTAATAGCTTCTATATGTTGGTTTGACTATACATAGACTTTTTTGTTGATTTTACTCTTGAATTTTGATGTTTTAAATTTATCAAATGGATTGGGGGAAGGGAGGAGGGTTGGGGGAAAAGACAATAGAATGAATCAGACATAACTTTCCTGTGTTTATATATGAATACATGACCAGTGTAACTCCACATCATATAGAACTACGAGAATGGGAAGTTTATTCCATGTATGTATGATATGTCAAAATACATTCTACTGTCATGTATAACTAAAAAGAATATAAGCTCCTCTGGGCTTAAAGGATATTCTAGATATTCTAGTATTCTTGAAATTATAATTGAAAAAAGCTATATTTTAAAACGAGCCACAGCTACTTATTTCTAGCTCTGTTCATTCAGGGAAATCATTCATTCTTTGTGTGTTAGAACTGCCATGCCCTACACATTTATCTTTTTTGACTTTTCTACCTTGATTTTATTATTTTAAATATATTAAGCCATTTCCAGATAAAGCATATAATCAAAATAAATACTTAATTCAGTTGTCTTATGACTGAATTGCACAATTTGTATGGGCAAAATTTTGCCCATAAAAATACTTTTCTGTTTAGTGTACTACCACGAACAAACCACCAACAACAAAAATCTCTTTTTCCTCTTTAAGAAGGAAAAGGATGTGGAAAGCCTAAGAGTCTCAATCAACTTTAAAGAGGTTGACATCGATATGGAATATAAAGATATTTATAGAATAAAGACTATTATGAACAACTGCTTGATAATAAATTAGATAACTTAGTTGTTATGGACAAATTTATTAATAGAAAAAGCCACCTAAATCTATCGGGAAGAAATAAATAATTAGGATAGCCACATATGTATTAAAGAAACAGAATTTAAGGCTAAAAGCTTTCCCACATGAAAAGTTTAAATGGCTTTACTGGCAAATACTGCTAAATATTTAAAGAAGAAATGCCACCAATTCTACACAAACTCTTCTAGAAAATTTGGATAAAGAGTCATATTTCCCTGCAAATTAAAATTATACTGAGATTTCATCTCACTTTAGTGAGAATGGCAATATCAAGAATACAAGTAACAATCAGTGTTGGCAAGTATGTGGAGGGAAAGGTACATTCATTCATTGCTGATGGGACTGCAAATTGGTGCAAACTCTGGAAGGCAGTATGGAGATTCCTCAGAATACTTGGAATGGAACCACCATTTGACCCAGTTATGCCACTCCTTGGTTTATACCCAAAGGACTTAAAATTAGCATACTGTAGTGATGGGGCTACATCAATATTTATAGCAGCTCAATTCACAATAGCTGAGGAATGGAACCAGCCTAGGTGTCCTTTAATAGATGAATGGATTAAGAAACTGTGATATGTTTACACAATGGGATATTACTCAGCCATAAATAAGAATGAAATTATGGCATTTGATGGTAAATGTATAGAAAGGGAAGCTATCATACTAAGTGAATTAAGCCAATCTCCCCAGACAAAAGGCTGAATGTTCTCTCTGATGTTGACTCATAATGGGAGTGGGTGGGTGGGTGGGACAGGTGTTCACCTGATTGGACAGAGTGGATTGGGGGAAAGGGAAGAGGGTTGGGAGTGGAAAAGACAATAGAATGAATCGGATGTAACTTTCCTGTGTTTATATATGAATACATGACCAGCGTAACTCCATATCATATAGAACCACAAGAAGGGGAAGTTTATTCCATGTATGTATGATATGTCAAAATACATTCTACTGTCATGTATAACTAAAGAGAATAAAAAAGGAGTCATATTTCCAAATTTATTCTGAGTCCCGAATTATTCTACTACTAAAATTAGAAGAAGATAGTAGACCAAAAAATTATAGACCATCCTGCAAGGAATGTAGATTAATAAAATTTTAGCAAATGGGATCCAATAATCTACAAAAAGGACAACGTATCATAAATCGAGTGGAATTTTTTTATCCTTAGAATGCAAGGCTGGTTTAACATTAAAAAATCATTCAACATAATGTACTATCTTAACAAATTCCTAGTTTGCTAGGGCTGTCATAACAATGTAGCATATAGGGGCTTAAATAACAGAAATTTATTTTCTCACAATTCTGAAGGCTGTAAGTCCAAGATTAACAAGTTAACATTTTTTTTCCCCTGAGGTCTCTTTCCTTGACCTCTGTCTTCTTCCTGTGTATGGCTCTCCCTGTTCTGATCACCTCTTTTTATAATAACACTGGTCACGTGGATTTGGGTTCTCCCTAATGACCCAATTTTTTTTTTAAATGTTATTAGTTGTTGATGGACCTTTATTTATTTATATGTAGTGCTGAGAATGAAACCTAGTGCCTCACACCTGCTAGGCAAGTGCTTTACCATTGAGCCACAATCCCAACCCCAAAAGACCCAATTTTAACATAAAGGTTCTGTCACCAAATGCAGTCACATGCTAAAATACTGGGGTCTAGGACTATAAAATATAAATTTGGTAGGGGGCACAATTACATCCATAACAAACTAATGATCATATGATTATTGCACTAGAGGCAGAAAAAGAATTTTGTAAATTCTAACACCCATTCCCAAGAATTAATATCAGCAAACGAGAAATAACTCTTTATTAGTTTTAGGAAGTTTTCTTCTATCTGTAAAAAATGAACAGCTAACTTAAAACTTGATGGCAAAAGACTGCATCCTTTCCCCCAACCTCAGAAATATGTCAGGAACATCCATTCTGCACTTAGCGCTGTATTGGAAGTTCTAGCTAGTGCAATAAGGCAAGGAAAAGGACTGGAGGACGCCTAAATGACAATGAAGAAGCAACATTCTCTATGTAGAATATCCACTGAAATCTACAAAAAGGCTACTTAAGTAAATTTAGCAAGTTTGTAGAATATGAATTATTGTACAAGAATCATTGTTTCTGTATATTATCTACAAAAGTCAACCATTGAAATTAAAAGAATACCATTTATGACAGCATAAAAAATTGAAATTCTTGGAGAAGAAAATGACAAAGTATTTGCAAGAAACTGAAAACTACAAAAAAAAAATGCTAAAAGAAGTTAAAGACTTAAATAAATGGAGAGAGATATACCACGTTTATTGGTTAAAGATTCAATATTTTGCCATATGTAGTGGTGCACACCTGTGATCCCAGCTACTCAGGAGGCTGAAGCAGAAGGTTCACCAGTTGAGAGCATCCTGGCAGTTTAAGGAGATCCTGCCTCAAAATAAAAGGGGTTGATGGTATAGCTTAGTGGTAAAGCTCTTGCCTAGCATGTGTGAGGCCCAGGGTTTAATCCCCAGTACAATTTAAAAAAAAAAAAAAGAAAAGAAAAAGATTCAATATCATTAGAATGTCAGTTCTCTCTAAATTTATCTGTAGATTCAACACAATCCCAATTAAAATCCCAGCAGGCACTTTTGAAGAAAAGGACAAGCTGATGTTAAAATTCATATGCAAATGCAAAGAAGCTTAGAGTAGTCAAAACATCTTTGAAAAAGAATAAAATTGGAGGCCTAACATTATCTGACTTTAAGATTTATTATAAAGCTACTTTTAATCAAAATAATATAATATTGTTATAAAAGATAATGGAACAGAATAGAGGGTCTAAAAGTAGACCCACACAGTTATGGACAATTTATTTTTAAGAGAAGTGCAAAGACAGTTCAGTGGAGAGAGGAAAGCTTTTCTCAACAAATGGATATCCATATATAAAAATGAACTTCAATCCATACCTTTTTCCATAGGCCAGAATTAACTTAAAATGGACCATTGATCTAAATGTAAAATCTAAAATTATAAAACTTGTATAGGAAAGAATAAAATATAACACCTTGACTTAGTTGAAATTTTTTAGCTATAGCACCAAAAGCATAATTCATAAATGGAAAAAAAATTGACAAATTAGACTTCATCAAATATAAAACCTTTTGCTCCTCTGAAGATGCTTTTTAAATAAAATGGTAAGTCACAGTCTGGGGGAAAATATTTGCAAATCAAAGATCAGATAAATTAACTTGATTTTAAAATATATTTGAAAAAATGTATACAACTCAATTAAAACAAAACCTCTCCCATTGGGAAAAGGGAGTAAGGTTTGATCTGAAACTTCACCAGAAAGGATATATAAATGGCAAATACACATGTGAAAAGATTATTCAGCATCATTAGTTATTAGCAAATGCAAATTAAAACCAAAATAAAATATCTACTATAGCAAGACTGAGCATACCTAATGTTGACCAGGACGTAAAGGAACAATAACTCTCCTACTCTGCTGGTAAGAATGTAAAATGTAGGGGCTGGAGTTGTTGCTCAGTGGTGGAGAGCTTGCCTAGCATGTGTGAGGCACTGAGTTTGATTCCCGGTACCATATAAAAATGAACAAATAATGTAGAGATATTGTGTCCATCTACAACTTAAAAAAATGTAACATGTATAACCATTATGGAAAACAGTTTGGCAGTTTCCTAAAAAGTAAAATATGTGTGTGCATATGATTCAGCTATTCTACTCCTAGGTATTATTCAGGAAAATGAAAGTTTGCCTCCATATAAAGACACACACAAGTGTTCATAGCAGCTTTATTTTTAATATCCTGAACTGGGAACAATACAAATGTCTAAGCATAGACAAATGGAGAAACAGAGCGACACAAATTACATGCAGTAGGTTACAGATTGAGCATCCTTTATAGGACAGTCCAAAATGTGAAATCCACAACTGTTTGAGCACGGACAAAATGTTGAAAAACCTTCAGATTTGGGTGTATTTTTATTTTTGGATTAGGGATTCTTAACCATGAAGGTCTATGCAGATATTCAAATATCTGAAAAACTTCACAATTTGATACACTTCCGGTTCCAAGCAATTCAGATAAGGAATATTCAACCTGCAGTATATAGCAATAAAAAGAATGAACTACTGATAACATAGAACAACCTGGATGAACTTCAGAATAATTATGTTGAGTGAAATAAGACAAACCAAAGAATATATGCTGTATGGTTAATTTATATAAAATTTTGGAAACCTTAAAATAATCTGTAGTGTCAGGAGGCCCTACAGATAGGAATAGGGATGAGGAATGGGGAGGTAAGGCAGGGATTCGTTACAAAGGGCACCAAGGAAACTTTTGGGGTGATGGATGTGTTCTTTATCTCAGTTGTAATGATGTTTTTGTTTATAAAAATATTGCCAGGTCGACTGGGCATTGTGGCACACAGCTGTAATCCCCAGCTACACAGGAGGCTGAGGCAGTAGGATTGCAAGTTTGAGGCCAGGTTAGGCAACTTAGTAAGACTCTGTCTTAAAATTAAAAAAAAAAAAAAAAAAAATTATGGTCTGAGGATGTAGCTCAGTGACATCCTGGGTTCAGTCCCAGCACCCCTACCACAAATAATCAGGTTGTACACTTCAAATAAGTGCAATTTATTTCAATGAAACTTCAATAAATCCATTAAAAAATCTCTACTTTCTTTAAGAAGGGAGTCTAGAAAAGACTGTTAGGAATCCAGGTTAGGTCTGACTTGCCTGAGGAATTCACACTGGAGACATCAAGGTCTGAGCTATAAACCTTCCTGTGTCCTTCGCTTTGCTTCTAGAAGGGGAACAGAGTGAAGTAAAGACTGCATTTGAGCATGAAGTGTAGTCTCACTGAAGACCAGAGAGGTGAATTCCTGAAGCACAAAATTTTATTACTTTCTCAGTTGACCAAAATTAAAGATTTTATCAATTATTATGTATTTTTTATTTAAAAAAAAAGCCTTGACTCTGAAATGATAGTAACAAATTCTACCAGTTGGCCAAGTGTCTATATGGTATATGACGAAGTGTTTCTTTTTGTTTATTATAAACTCACTAGCTATTAGAGTATCCTATTGTTCTTATATTACACTAGTAAATTCTTTTTCCTTTTCTCTTGGAAGAGGAAATAAATACACAACTGCAGCATGCATAATGATGTTTAGACTAATGTTGTGACTGGCCAAAAAACAAATAGCAATGTGTTGTCAGCTTCCTGGGTAAAAATGACATAAGGGGCAGACTGGTTTTATCATCTCTCAGATCCAACTGGTAGGTGATTGCTGTGATATTACTAAGTTGGAAAGGAAGAAAACACAATGTAAATACATGGAGAAACTCATGTAGAAATAAGATAGTTTGCATTTTTTTGTACTGTGGAAGATCTAGATGCAGATCCTTAGAAGATCAGTGTTGTTACAGAGAAGTCTGCAAAGATTCCTCTCTGAAAAAAGCATTATTAACATTTATTCCCCATTGTATTAAATAGACTTTTGTGTTAATTGCTATAGAATAGAATATCAGTTGATATAGATATTATAAGTTAGCTTGAGATGATCCCCTAAAGATGATGAAACAACCTAAAGCTAAGGCTATGTATGTACTGCTGCCAATCATAATAGATAAATCAATTCAGGAAGTAACAATAAGAAATAAAATGGTTCTTTTAAAAATCAAAGACTTACATGTGACCTCTACTTAAAAAAAATTGGTCTTTGCAAACAATTATGCTTGCAAATTAAATATTCATCTGTGCAGTGTGAAATGGGTTCTTTTGCCAGAATTAGTCTTTAAACTTAGCACCTTCATATTACCTATTATTATGAATGTGATTTTCAACTGTGAACATATATTGGTAAGGGATAGGCTAAGTTATAGTCTAGTAACTTAGCATGACAAAAGTCTTTTGAGTGTAATAAGCCTGTTGACACTAGTCATGTACTGGAGATCAGGGATTCTGTTCCACACATTCTCTCAGGGACATAGGCTGATGGAAACTCCATTACCCTATAGTTTGGTATATCATCTAGAGGAGCCTCTTTGGTCGCAGAGGAATGCAGAGTTGGAGGGACGTGCAGTAGCCTTTAAATTCTTCAGCATAAAAGTGACATTCCTTCATTCATATCTCACTATCCAGGACCAACAACCTAGCTCCCCCTAACTACAAGTTAGCTGGAGGATTGTAGGGAGCTTATGAATATGCAATGATAAATGTCTTTGCTGTAGAAGAATGGTCAAATTTTTACATAATATGAACTCTGTTTTGCCTGGTATTTTTGAAATAATATGTTAAATAAAAAATTTAGTGTCATATAATTAAGTATTTAACTGGTAAAGATATAAAATTTCCTTTTGTGTCACAATTAAGATTTTTTTGTGTGTATTCTCAATTGTTAATAAGGAGAAGAGAAAGAGAATCAATATATTCTTCAGTTTACCATTATGTATTTAAATGGTAAATTGCTTGCCAGTTTCCATTTTCCAAATAATCAAAACGACCTTGCTTATGACCTTAAAATGAAGAGGGGTATATGTGTGTGTGTGTGTGTGTGTGTGAGAGAGAGAGAGAGAGAGAGAGAAAGAGAGAGAGAGAGACTGTATAGAAATATGTTACTATAGTGAAAACTCAGTTTTGAAAATTGTTAAAATGATTTCAGTTATCTTTGGGTAGGGCGTTTCTCCTATTAGGTATCTCTTGATCCGATGTTTTGCTGAGTTATATTACATTTACTTTCCAATAAAGTTGAGAAGGAGAATCTTACATCCTGATAGAATTGTCTTGGGCTTTTGTTGAAGCCGTTTCCTGAGTCTTTGGTAGAACCAATCAAATGTGAAAGGAATCTGGGTACAGTGGCAGGAACTGTTGGTTCCTCTGCATCCTCAGGAACTCAGGGGGCTATTTGCACTTGGATCATCAAGTCCAAAGATAATCAGTCTCAATTTAGGCCAGTCATCTTGACCTGTTACCTTGTAAACTCTCAATAAAAGGAAGGAACTCATTTGGTAGATAGAGAATGAAAATAAGTAGAAAAGAGAATCCTTAGAATGGTTCTAGGTAAAAAGTGATTCATTTGGAGACAAGCACTTCAATGTGCCCCCGTTTGCTTGAGATTCTAATTGCCCATCATGGACATTCTAAAACGTGACCCTGAAAGCTTCCACTGAGACTGCAGTCTACTTAGGGTGCCTCAGCCTTACCTGTCCTTGCATGCTGTGTTCATTCCCATGTCATCTCCACTCACATATTGTGCTATGCGAATCCACAATGCTTGTGAATTGTCAGCCACTGGGATTTGTTAAATATAGACTTGAAAAGACTTACGTGTGCACTTGAAGAGTTACAGGCTGGTGGGTGGATGTGGGGAGGGAAACGGGCAAAATTACAGTTCAGTATAACGTTGGGGTACTTAGAGCTTGTTCCTGAACTCCTCTATTTTTTTCTGTCTCCTTTCTTAGACATGTTTGCGCTTTTAGAGCTCAAGTTTATCTCTCTGGTCCAGGCCCCTCCTTTGTGTTCCAGCTATTGACTTGGAGTCTACTGGGATATCTTCTAGGCATTTCAAATTTGACATGTCCCAATGGAAGTCTTGAATTTTCAGTCCTCCCAGTGAATGTCACTGTTAGCCTTCCTGTTCTTTCATCCCCAACCCTAGAAATTGGGCTTGATCCTTCCATTTTTCCTACTCTCCCTGTCAAGTGTCACTGGTCTTAACTCTGAAACGCATCTCAAATCCCTCTGCTGCAGCTCTCGCACTGCCTCTGCTTCAGGTGACACCAGCATGGTGTCTTGCCTGGCTGGTGGTATCCTTCTAGCTGGTCTTCCTGCTGGCCGATTCTTGTGGTCCCCAGACAAACTTGAAGTTAAAGAAGATCAGGTTATTCTCTTTGCTTAAAACCCTTCTGTGATCTTGCCTTCAAACTCCTCCCAGGCCTTTTAAGACCTGACATGGTTTGGCCCTTTCCCCTGTTTCCTCCGCATCTCACACCGCATTCCACCTCCCTCACTGAGCTGCAGCCTGTGGTATCTTCCTTCTCCTCCTCGAGCTTGCCCAGCATTTCCCACCTCAGGGTTTTGCTTTGCTCTTCTCTCTCTAGCTGGGTATTCTTCTCTCTGGCTTTTTATTGTTTGGGCCACAACTTAAGTATCACTTTTTCAGAGGACCTTTCCTTGTAGCCCTGGCCTTGTCTTGTCACTGTTCTTGTCCTTCAAAGAGCTTATTATACTGCTAGCCACATAATTTTATGAAAGTGTCTGGCAAATGATTTATCATTTTTTACATGAATTAATGATTTTTTTAAAGTTGATATTTGAGAAGATGTATAAGAAAGACTTCTCAATGAAGGGGAGAAAATATTTGCAAATCACATGGCACAGAATTTATATGTCAAATATATAAAGAACTTTCAAAATATAATAATAAATAAACCCATTTCCTTAAAAAGGCCAAAGGTTTTATTATATAGACTTCTTCAGAGATGATTCAGTTGACAACTAAACTCGAAAAGATGCCCAGCATAATTAGTCACTGAGGAAATGCAAATCAAAACCATAATGAGATAACAAAAACTATGTTAAGATACTACTACTTTACACCTGTTAGAAAAACTTTTAAAACAGCCTGTGATACCAGGTCTTGGCAAGGATGGGAATCATTGGAATTTCTCACATAATACGGTACAGAAGCAAAATGATACAGCCATTTTAAAAAGCAACTTGACAGTTTCTTATGAAGAAAACATACACTTACATATGATAGAGCTGTTCTATTCCTTAGACAAATGCAAACTTCAGTTTATACGGAAACCTGAAAAGTGTGTTCGTAGTAATGTTATTAATAGTTGACAAAAAGTGGGTATAACCTGGGTATCTCTTCGGTTGGTAGATGGATGAACAAACTGTGGTATATCCTTATTATGGAATACTACTCAGCAATGAGAAGGAATGAATTACTGAGAAACACAGCAGCATGGATGAATCCCAGATGTTTCATACCAAGTGAAAGAAGCAAGATTCAAAAGGTTACAACATGCTGTCAGATTCTATTTACATGTCATTCTGTAAAAAAGCAAAGCCATAACAATGGGAGATCAGTGTTTTCCAGGGTTGGAGTTGGTGAGAATTTACTACAAAATGATAATTCAAGGGCATGTTTTGGGGTGATGGAACGATTTTGTGGGTTGTTGTAGCAAGTATTTGAGTCTATGGGTTTCTTTTTTTAAATGTATAAAACAGTACACTAAAAGGGTAAATTTAACTGTCTATAAATATTAATATAAAAGTAAAAAGACAAGATCATGGACAATACTCTGTAAGTCCTGGGCAAACCTTGACTTTGTCTCTTTCATAATAATGATTGCATTGCTGCCAGACCAACAGAGTTTTTATTCTTAAGAAAAGATGTGTCTGGTTATATGGAGTGTTGGTTTCTCTTGGGCAGTCCAGGTGGCAGTGACATTCTTTAAGCTAATATTGCTGTATTGAGTCTCATTTTTAAAATTAGCTTTTGTTAAATGAGTTAGGTTTAATATTATTTCCAGAATAATTTTATAGTAATGAAACTTTTTTCAAAAAAATTTAAAATATTTTTTAGATGTAGGTAGACATAATATCTTTATTTATTTTTATGTGGTGCTGAGGATCAAACCCAGTACCTCACACGTGCGAGGCAAGCACTATACCACTGAACCACAACCCCAGCCCAGTACTACTTTTTTAAAACCACTGTGTAAAGATTTTTAACTCAAATTTCCCTAAGAAAGAGACGATTTCTATGCTTTATAACCCACCATTCCATATGTGAACTTTAAAACTTTCACCTCAAAAATAATTAGACTAATAAGGTATATAATAAAGTTTTTCCCCTATTTTTTAATACTTTATGCTCATCTCTAATATCTGTACACCAGGACATGAACACTGAGTTAACATTTATCAGACAGTGTTTTATTTTTTAACTTCATTATATTTCATAGCAATCCATTGTGTAAGTGTTGGGTTAATTACTTGAGACCCAGATCTCCTTGCTTGAAGAACTTTCATTTTGAAGTACATCAGAGTCATTATTCACTGCACCTTTTGATCACCTTTGAAGAACTTCCCAGTAGTTATTTTTATGTTATCTCCCTCAGCAAAAGGGAACCATGTTTCATCTTGCCAAAGCATGACCTGGTAATACAGGCCTGTTTTATGAGTATATAGAGTGCAGGGTTGGGCTGCAGATACATCCTCAACGTGCTTGCATTATTCAAAATCTATCCCATTTTAAAAATTGGTTCCTTTAATTATACATGACAGTAGAATTCATATTTGATAAAATTATACAAGCATGAAATATGTCTTACTCTAATTAGGACCCCATACTTATGGGTATACTGATGGTAGGATCCACTTTTAGGTATTTTTATATATGTACATAGGAAAATTGTTATATTCATTCTACTATCTTTCCTATTCCTATTTCCCCCTCTCTTCCCTTCAGTTCCCTTTGTTGAATCTACCGAACTTTTCTTCTCTCCTTCAACTCCTTAGTGTGGGGTAACTTCCACATATTGGCAAAAACATTTGACCTTTGGGGTTTTTTGGTGGGGGCAGGGGGATTGGCCTATTTCACTTAGTATGATAGTCTCCAGATTCATTCAGTAACTGGCAAATGTCATAAAGTCATTCTTGATGGCTGAGTAATATTCCATTGTGTATATTTACCACAATTTCTTTATCCATTCATCTCTTGAAGGGCACCTAAGTTGGCTCCATAGCTTAGCTATTGTGCATTGTGCTGCTATAAACATCAGTGTGAAACATGTCCCATTTTCTGATGTCTTCTTCCAAAATAACAGCTTGATTTATTTATGTAGCAGTTATTGTAGTTGTAGCATTTAATTCCCTCTATCATCTTCTCTCCCCATTTGGGATGATATGCAGGAGGACATTTGATGTTTCAGTGAATATCATCAGAGAATGTGGAAGAATGAAGGAGGGAACATTCTTCATACTGAATCTACCCAGTTGTCAGGCTGTCCTCAGTCAGGGGTGATACCGCAGCTACACTCTCATCTATATCATATTAGTTCTTTTAAAACTTGTCATTTAAATACTATAAAACCAAATATTTAAAAGCACTCTGGGTGTTTACTTGGCTGAGCTGTACTGTTGATTTTGTTGTTTTATGGTATGCTGTGAGGAGTCCATTGTTAATCACGTCCTAACCCTATAAAATATGTAACAAGCTGCTGAACAGAATGATGACAGCCGACAGAGAACGGAATCTCATTTGGATTCATGCAAATGCAGAGGTTTCCCAGAAAGCCATTTTTAAAGTAGGAGCCACATTTTGAAAATAAAACAAAGAATAACGCCTTGGAGTAGAAATCTGTAATGAAACCCATAATAGCTGAAAGAGTACAATAAATTCTGTGGGGAGAGCTTTCCATTTTCTGTTCCTTTTCAAATTCTAATACTAAACTCTATTAGTAGTCTGTATAAAATGATGAGACATGAAGCCCTGCTGGTGTAAAACTATTACTAATCTGTTACTTTGCATAAATTTTCACTCAAACGATTGTCTGTGGTCCTCTTATGAAGGACCTGTTATACGCTTTCCAGCTAAACAGATGAGACCTGTTAACTGTCTTCTAGGAATTGGATGGTTTTGGAATTTGCAGGCATTGCATTTTTTACAAGTTGGGAAAAGAAAGATGCCACATCTGGGGAACACAAGGGTATTTTCTCAGGTCAGAGACCTCTGTTCTCATGGGAATCGATATTGTTTTTTCATCATTTTCGGAATCAGATTAAGGAAAGACAGGCATTTTCACTCTTCTTTTAAAGATAAGTGTGTTCTAAAATGGTCACCTTCCTACATCTAGGTCACCTCATTGTTTTACTTTCAATAATTATAACAAGAAATTTATCACTTCCTCCTCCATAAACTGTCTTCCCCTTTTCGGCTCATGGTACCTTTTCTGTTTCTTGGTCACACAGACTTATAATTAAAATCAGCTTCGATTATTTTCCTCTTCCTTCATATGTTTAAGCTGTCGCCAAGTTCTTTTGATTAATCTTTTACAATTTCTCTTCTATCCAACTCTCTTCCTATTCCCATTGCCGGCATCCTAGTGCGGACCATTATGGCCTTGTGCCTAAATTATTACATCTTTAATTGGTTTGCCAAGCTCCAGTTAATTCCCTTCCAATCCATCCTGAATACTACCACTAGATTTATCTTACTAAAACATGGCTTTCTTAAACATAACAATTTGAAAGTTTGCAAGTGATTATAAAAATAATTGAAGCTATTAGTGTTATTAAGAGACAGCATAGTGTCCTAATATGTTGGCTTTGGAACCAAATAGACATGAGTTAGAATCCCAGATTAATCCCTTAGTAGTAGTATGACCTTCAGGAATGAGTCTTGACCTTCCTGGGCTTCAGGGTCCTCATTTGAAAATTGGGAGAATGATACTATAGTTATGAAGAATAACCACAATATGTAGAATACCTAGTGGGCTTCATTAGTGATGTTATTGCCAGTAGAAGTATTGGTGCTGTTACCTGCAGGACAAAATGGAGAAAGGGAACAGACAGAAGAGACAGAACCAGGGGAATACCTCCTGTCAGAAAGCATCAGGGGAGGAGCCTTTCCATATCAGTAAATGCTTCGGAAAGAATAAGCATCTTTAAAATTTTGTAATTTTTGTAATCTTTACATTTTTAAATGCATCTGGGTCTTTTCCCCCTCAAATCAACTACATACAGTATTTTTCAGATACATGAAGTAAAACTTAAAACTCCTTTGCAAGACCAAGGATTGTAGACCATTAGTTGTTGTTTTTTTTAAAATATTTTTGTAGTTGTTGATGGACCTTTATTATCTATTTATTTATTTACATGCAGTGCTGAGCATTGAACCCAGTGCCTCACAAATGCCAGGCAAGCACTCTACCACTGAGCCCCAGCTCCAGACTTGTTAGTTTTGACAATTAGAAATTTAATGCTGCTTTCCAGATTGCAGTTTCACCTAGAGCGGTCAATGCCAGAAAAGAATGAAAAAGAAGGATGGCACGAGAGAGGTGCTGTAGGATGAAGCAAGGGCACCTGGCAGCAAATGCCAAGGCTGAGAAAATTGTGGTCAAAAGTGGAGACAAAAGGTGGTGGATTTTTCACCCAGAAGGTCTGGGTGAAAAAAGAATGAAATAGAGTGCTAGAAAGGGGGCCCTGGTGCAAGGAAAGGGCTACCCCCCTCGGGTGGGACAGTCTAGAGAAGAGGAAGGGGAGGTGCTGAGGGTGGGCGTGGAAACAAAGACCCCTGATTGGAGGACAAGACACTGTTTTATTTTTCATGGGCCTTGGGCACTGTCTCTTGGGTATTGCTTGTTTCAGAGAAAAGAAATGGAGTTGTTGCTCTTTAGCAACTCTGGATCATTAGGATCTTTGAGGCATCTCAAAGTGTTTGCCAATTGCAAAACAGTTTTGAGGTATGCATTGGAAACTAGTGGGTGTTTTGAGAGTTGACAGCAGACACTATTTGATCCATCTGTTTGTAAAAATGTTTTACTGTCTGAAAGCCCAAAAGGAAAGGGGCAGATATTCATCAGTGAGTTTGATTCAAGGTTTCTCAAAATTTTGGTGTATTTAAGCACTGCGCTAGAGCTGGGACCACAGTGACTCTAGATAACACTGCTTCTAAAAACCTAGACTTAAGTAAGCACAAAATATCCACCACCTAAGGCACTTTGCATTCAGCAAATACTTGATGGGTTATGTTTATAACACAGTGTTTACCAACTTCTGGGCTAGGCAGTGAGGATAATGGAGAATGAGACAGAAACCCTTGCCTCAGAGCATTTCTGGTATGTGGGTACCTGGTGTTAACTCCACTGTGCAGGAACAGGTTCTGCTGGTGGGCTACAAAATAGCAGTTGAGGGGTTTGGAGTAATCAGGGATCACATGTGATAGGAAGATCAGAAATTATTTATCATTCCTTTAAACTGATCTTTAAGGAGTGGATAGACTTTCAGTAAACAAAGAGAAGGGGTTAGTGGAACTTGAGTGAGGGGTGTTTTCTGATAGAAGCAACAAAATGGTGGAAGCTGGGAAACTGGGTAGCTTAGTGATGGTAGAGGATAAGGGCTAGATGAAGCTCCTCCATCACCTGGTCTAGTTGTGCATTAGCACCACCTGGAGAGCTTATTCACTTTTGAAATGCAGTTCCTGGCTACTTCCCCCTCTGAGTCAGTGACCCCTGAGCAGTGCTCTGGGAGCCATTATTTTCTGAACTTCTCTTAATTATTTTCAGAATTTAAATTGTCAATCTGAATTTTAGATGGCTCTAATTCAGTTTGTCCTTGGTCTAAGAGAAACAATGACCTGTTCCCAAACCTTCAGCCAGTACTTAATCCCCTTTCTAAGCACCTCTGCTAAGTGTTCGTCCACCCTTGGTGTGACCTGGGATGTCTTCTGGGGCAGCCTATTCTGTATTTGAATAGATCTCCTGGTTAGAATTCCCCCCCCCCCTCTTACTGAGCTGAAATTTCTCTGTCTATTCTACCCATGATTTTAGCTCTACCCCCTGGAGGGCCACACACACAAAAATAATAGGCCCTTTCCCTTGTGAGAGCCCTTCAGGTATTAGAAGGCCTCTCTTCTGCAAGCAGAACACATCCAGGTCCTCACTTGTTTTACTCTTGAGTCCTTTTCCTGTCCTAGACACATGCCTCTGAATGCATTTCAGTTTTCCTGTGACCTTTGTAAAGTGTAGCACCCAGAACTAAACACTGTTACTGTATGGTCTCTGAATTAGGAGTGAATAGTACCCAGATGGGCCATGTGGTTATATCAATTATTTCCTCATATGGTCCTCATAAATATTGTAATGGAAACTTGGGGACAAAGGGTTGATTGGAATAACCTTTATTAAGAGATTATATGCCAGCACAAAAAGAAAGAGACGGGAACTGGCTTGTAGTGTGCTTAGTAATTGTCAGCTACTAAATTTTGGAATGGAATATAATGAGATAGAACACTGTCCTTGTCCCTTTTTAATTTTACTATATATCTTGGCTTCTGAAAATATTCATTTTCCATCTCCATCTTCCTTGATATGTTTTTCTTTCTCCCCTTCTTTCTTTTTCCTTTCCTTTCCTTATGTGTTAAGGGTTTTTTTTTTTCAAGGTGAGTATATCTTTTATGTCTTAAGGATTTTGCATATGTCAGGTTAGAGAGGTTATCTGTGCCGTCCCCTCACTCTAGGTGCTCTGCTGGGGAGAGTGTTGGTGAAACAATACAAAACAAATACAATTCTGGAGAATGTGGATCTCAGAGAAGAGGCTCTGTTTGGGATGGAGCAAGCTCACTATTTCCATCCTGTTCTTCCTCCTGTGTGACCCTTGACTCACTGGACTGCTGTAGGAAGGCTTGGGCTTGGGGGTTAAGTTAACCCAAGCTGTAGCTGAACAGCCTGAATTTAAATCATAAATTGCCTTTTGGAGTGTTTTGTAAATGTAGGTCTCTAGGTCTGTTTTAAAGCTGTTGAATCAGGACCAAAGAATGTTCATGCATTCTTCCCGCAGGCTTTATTTACCCTGTAGTTACAATTTTAATTCAGATTTTTGCCTCCCATCAACTTTTTGATTTTTACCCTCAAAAAGCTTAAATATCAGCTGTGTCAGATGAGGTGTTTTCCAGCATGATAAACTCTTTTCCAGCATGATACCTCTTCCCAAAAAGAGGCTGTTGGGTAGGAAAAAAGAGGGGAAGGGTTCAGGGCTTTTTTTGGTTCCTGAGGCAGGTCTATAATCTTTTTTTCTTGCTTTGTAATCTTAATTATTAAGAAAACACGTCTACTAATTTGCTGTGACTGGGCAAAACCTGTGTTGTAACATCTTCGAATTTTTCCACTTTCTTGCCCTTTAGCAACCTACTAAGATTGTGGATGACTGTGGGTGCTCTTGTTTCTTCTCCCACTGGTGTTTTCCTTTAGAATGGGGATGCCAGCAGGTTTTTCAGCAATTCAGTCACAGTTTTCAAGTATTGCTAACATTTGAGGTTTTTTTTTTTACTTTGCTGAATTAGTCCTAGCATCTTTTGTTTGCTGTTTGTTATGCTGGGTGATTGAAAAGTCCCTTGGGCCTCTTCCTATATTTCTGACCCCAAAATTGACAGCTGAGTTGTAATAAATTGCTATATACACTGACCTAAATTCTGTATCTCTAATTGATGGGTCTTCCAAATTTTTATGAGTGTTGACAAAGTGGGAGGATTTTTCTGAATTTCCACTCCTCTGCAGCATTTTGCTTCAGTGCTGTCAGCTTTGAAGTTCTTGATATGTTTTAATTTACTGAGAAAGAGAAAGGAAGGGAGGAAGGAAAGAATGAAGGAAGGAAGGAAACTGCAGTTCAGTTCTCTTAGCAAAAATTGAAGCAATGACAGTTCTTTTGATGATTTATAAAATTTCCAATAATAAAGAAGAAAAATATGAATGACACAGAAAAGAATTATTATTATTGATAAAAATTTTTTTTTCTTTTATGCTGGGTGATTGAAAAGTCCCTTGAGCCTCTTCCTATATTTCTGACCCCCCCCCATTTTTTTTTAACCAGAGTTTTTTTTTTTTCTTTTAACCAGAGTTTTGAGGTTTACTTAACTTTTAGTTAGCTGGATATACAGGAATTTTGCCTGCCCTGGTTTAATTTGTCAAGATGTATATGCAGGGTGTGGCTTTAGGACTTTAAAACTTGTGCCAAACAGGTTGATTCCATTGCCTAGGTATTTAGCGTAGTATAGTGAGCATTTGCTTTGGCATCTAACAGAACTGGGTTTAAGTTCAAGTGTGTGACCTTGGGCAAGATACTTTTCTAAACCTGTCTGCTTATCTGTAATATATGACTAATGCTAGACCCTATCTTGTAGTTCTTGACAAGATTAAAAGAACTTGTAAATATAAAGATGTATCAATAGAGTTTGGTGTAGAGTTAACACTCGATAAATGGTAGAATCGGTGATGAAAAAGATTGTTCCCCAAATCTGTAGACTCTTTCCTAGAGTATACTGGTTCAGATAGATACCAAACAAATCCTTATTAAAATAGTTGTTTATACACAATGGAATATTACTCAGCTTTAAAGAAGAATTAAATGATGGCATTTGCCAGTAAATGGATGGAACAGTAAATGGATGGACTATCATGGTAAGCAAAATAAGCCAGTCCCAAAGAATAAAAGGCCAAATGTTTTCTCTGATAATGTGGATGCTAATTCACAACGAGGGGGTGGGGAAAATAGAGGTATTTTAGACTAGACAGAGGGGAGTGAAGGGTGGGGAGGGGCATGGGGGTAGGAATGATAGGGTAACAATGTTTAATTCATTTTACAAGTGCATTTATGATTACATGACCTATTGTACCTCTAAATCATGTACAACCAGATGAATGAGAAATTATATTCTATTTATGTATGATGTATCAAAATGCATTCTACTGTCATGTATAACAAATTAGAAAAAATTAAAAAAAGAAAATAATTGTTTAATTCTGATCGCCTCTGCCACAGGGCACAAGTACAGAGTGATTCTGTGGCTAGGCCCTGTGATGATGGACCAAGTGTGCTGTGTGTTCTGCTAGGCACTTTGCTGCTAGAAAGGGGGCAAGTCCCAGTTAGGTGAGCTGTATGAGTGAGCCCTCACCACTCAGATGTCTTGCTTTTTTGCTTTACTCTCATATTTTACCCTGGGTTCAATGAAGACGTCTCAGAGGACCAGCAAGACCTCTGTATCAGGAATAGGAATTGCACTACAGACATTGAATATATTCTTTTTTTAAAATTTATTTTCTTTTACTTGTCAATGGACCTTTACTTTATTTATATGCCATGCTAAGAATCGAACCCAGTGCCTCATACATGCTAGGCAAGCACTCTACCACTGAACTATAACCTCAGCCCCTGAATATATTCTTTAACTTCCATCTACATTATATGCATCTAGAACTGAGTTTTCTAATTTTTTGTTCTTTTCTGTAGTAATTGGCATAATGTTCCATATTTAGGCTCTCAATAACTAATTTATGTTAACTTATTTACCTTATATTAAAAACAAGCATATGGTCTTTGTTCTTCCCACTGTACCCATCTTGCCAGACTATATGGTAACATATCAATACAAATGTCCTCTGGAATTGTACATTCATACACTAATTTCTTTTGGGGGATGGGGGTACTAGGGATTGAACTGGATCTAGATATCAGTGAGTAGGAATACTGATGACATTTATGAATAAATGAATGAATCTTCTTCTAGTTAGTGGAAAGGTAACCATTGGTGTGTATAGGGCTTGTGGGGCTAGCCTTTTATCACAGGGTCTGATAACCGAGATTGTTTCCAAAAAGCTGTTTTAACATATAAACTGTGGCATATATACACAATATAAAATCTAGTGACTAACAGCAACATAACGTTCTGTTTTCGGCCCTGTTTTCGGCCCTGTTTTCAGCATTTTATGTATTTCAGTTCATTTAATCCCTCATATAGGCGATAAAACATGGCATGGATTTTGTTCCCATTATATAGATGTGGAATCTGAAGCACAGAGAGGTTAGTAATAAATAACCTAAATAAATAATAAACTAATAAATCACAAAACCAGGATTTTCACTCAAGTAGTTTAGCTCTAGAGTCCAGATGCTAGTCATTAGAATATGGCACCTTAAAAATATCACAGCAGATCATTTCTTTTATCATTATTTCTTAATTAATTATTCATATCCTGTAATGGAGAGTCCATTTTTCTAGAGGGGAAAATTGAAACATTAACAAGGAGATAGATTAGGTGACCAAGAAATTTCTTTCCAGCCATATGATTCTATTATGATTCTGGATTAAGTTCATAAAATATTTATTATGTGTGCCAGGCACTATGGTAGGCTCTGGGACTTATGTCACAGAACTTTTGTTCACCTGGAGTAGACATTCATTGAAGAAAAGCACAGAAAATCCAGGTAAGGCATATGGCTGGAGGTGGTGTGGGGTGGGTGGCCTTTTCCTGATAGTTGAAGCTCCTTGTCATTGGAGCTGAGGCAGACAAGGAGGGAGGAAAGTCTATGTGAAGAACAGAGCTTAGTGAGGAACTGGAAGAAGACTGCTATGAACGCAGCACGGACCCCAGAGTCAGGAGGTCGCGTGGCTGCAGGCCCAAAGAGGCAGGAAATTATTTATTATTTATTTTTTTATTTGTTCTAATTAGTTATACATAACAGCAGAATGCATTTAGATCCATTATACACAAATGGAGCACAACTTTTCATTTCTCTGGTTGTGGAGTTGCACCATATGAGCAGTCATACATGTACCTGGGGTCCTGACATCTCATTCCACCATCTGTCCTACCCCCACGGCCCCTCTCTTTCCCTCCTTTCCTTTTGCCCAAACTTCCTTCATTCTCCCCATGCCCCACTCCCATTATGGATCAGCGTCCACTTATCAGAGAGAACATTCAGCCTTTGGTTTTGGGGGATTGGCTGTACATTTACCAGCAATGCCATAATTTCATTCTTCTTTATGGCTGAGTAATATTAGTAATATTATATATATACCACAATTTCTTTATCCATTCATCTATTGAAGGACACCTAGGTTGATTCCATAGCTTAGCTATTGTGAATTGAGCTGCTATAAACATTGACGTGGCATTTCACTCTAGTATGCTGATTTTAAGTCATTTGGTTATAGACCGAGGAGTGGCACAGTTGGGTCAAATGGTGGTTCCATTCCAGGTTTTCAGAGGAATCTCCACACTGCTTTCCAGAGTGGTTGTTTAAGCAGCTGAGTGACAGGAGCAGAAGTGTGAGTTTAAAAACCAATCTGAGCCAAAGGAGGCGTGGTTAGAGGGGAACCAAAGTAGAAGCCTGTTACAGCTACTGGGGAGGTGTTGGGGGCCAGAGGTGGGAGGTGTAAATAGATTTGAGAGACTTAGAAGGAAGACAGTTGAGGACTTGGAGTTGTGTTGGGGGTGGGGGAGAGATGGGGGAGTTGGGGAGAGAGAGAGAGGTGTGTGTGCAGGAGCCACTGCTCTGATTTCTGGCTTGAGCAGCTGAATGCTTGCTAATCCCTACAGTGAGCAGAGGATCTCTTTGGAGAGGAAGAAGAGGGGGTGTCACTGTATGCCCTCTGCAGCTCGGAAGTGCCAAGACACAGGGAGAGTAAGACAGGGACAGCGTGCTTTGTGAAATAAACGTGAAAGCACATCAAAGAAACAAGTGAACAGTTAGGTGGTGACACATCTCTTGAGGACTGAGGTGCCAGAAGTTGAGCCAGGGAAAACACATTTGCACCCCTTCACCCAGAAGCAGAATCAACCTGCACCAATCTAGAGTGTGTTGTGTTTGCTTTTCTATTCATAGAGGACACTTGTTTGTCATGGCATGGATTCAGTTCCTGTTGATGTCCCTCGCAGCACTTTTCTTCTTTGATCACATTAGTAGAGAGGTACTGTCTAGTTTCATATGGGAAATTGTCTACGTGGCCCTTTGTGTCACAAGATCATACCACTAGAAAGCTTGGCAAAGCAGGAATCAGAATCATTCTGTCCAACTTGAGTTCCTTAAGTGTTTAAAAAAGCAAAGCCTTGATTCTTCCATATTTGATATCACAACTGAGATAATTGCATGCCTTCCTCCACCTGTGCTTCTTCATGGGAAAGGGGCATCTGTTGCTGAGCAGAGCAGACACGGTGCAGCTCCTGGTAGCGTCACATTGGCATCTTTGGGTGCATTCTTCCTCTCTAGTACTCTGCACTTCTGTTTTTATTTTCAGTGTAGCTGTATGAATTCAGATTGTGGACTAAGTGTTGCCCCAGAAAGTAACAGTGGAGTCTCACGAAAGCCTGCTTTCCAACTCCAGCTTCAGGAAGGCACTGCCATTCTGTGATTTGTCTCTCTCTGCCTTCTGGTATCGGGAAGCTATTCTCTCTTGCTGTGGTTTTGCCTGCTCCTTAAAAACAGAACTTTTGCCCTCTCTGAAGAATTTTGAGATGAGCTTCTTACTTGAGGGAGTGGCTCTGAGACAGGCTAGGTTCTTTCCCAGCTCTGTGTGTCCTGATTGTGTAACTTCCGGCTGTGTGACTATACAGTTTTAACTTCTGTCCATACCATATATAAAACTGGACTATTGATCTATTTCATAAGTTCTTGTCTGGAATAATGTGGTAATATATGTAATACACTTAGAATAGTATCTAGCAGATAATAAAAGCTCAATAAATATTAGCTCTCATTGCCTTTGTTGTATTTCCCAGGATGAGGTGATAGGTTTCCTCTTTGTAACTCTTCATTGCATCTGATACTGGAATCTGTAATTCCAAAACTTCCTGCAACCCCACCTCACCCCAGAAATGGTAGAAAGAAACTGGGAAGGAGTAGGCCTGTCAAAAGGATTCTACCACCCAACAGAAATGGATACCCTCCTTTCCACTGGCCCTTTTGGGCTGCTATGGCTGCAGTCCCATAGCACACTGGGCCTAGGGTTGGGTCATCCTATGTTCTGTGCTGCTCAGGAGTTTAGTTTTCTTTTACCTTTGTGTTAGCTCTCAGTTCTGAAGAACTATGATATTTACCCTTGGGGTTATGATTCTCTTTATTGCCTTCATAGATAGTCACCCAGCATCTCCACTTTTCCAAAGGGTATTTCTGAGAAGCACATAATAAAATGGATTGTATTTCCTCATAGGAAAAATATAAGTGTAAATTACTTTGCTAACTTAGAAATTCAATATCAAAAGTATTGTAGATTTGGCCAACACAAAATTGGAAAACCTAGATCTTCTAGCTCTCTGACCAGCATTGTACCTGCTATAGCTTCTTATCTCTCCTTTAAAAGTTTTATAAAATATACATAAATATTTAATTAGTGTATGTTGGACAGAAGACCCTAATGCACTATAAAGTAGACATTCAACACATTAAAATTTGACTTAGGCCATAAATTTGACATACCTAAAAGTAATATGGTAACTATAATGTGCACTAAACATTTAATTAACATTAATATTGCTTGCCTTTTTATGATTTGGAAGGGACCTGATGGAGCAAGCTAGGAACGTTTGACACTTTCCAGATATATGAAGAAATTTGTCTAGAAATTCTTATTGTTTCTTAAACTCATTCCAAACAGACTCCCCTCAAACTCGCCTTGTCAAGGTTGCCAGACATTGTCACAATGCTGAGTCAGTGCTCTGCACCTGAGTCCTTCTCTTGCTCCAGCTCTCAGCAGCGTGTGATTCAGGTGAACACGCCCTACCCCTCCAAACACACCATTTACTTGACACCGCTCTCCCGTGTTTTCCTCCTACCCCACTGACTGCTCCTCCTCCTCCCGACCTCTGAGCCAGAAGTGCCCTGGACTTTGTTCGTGCTCTTCTCTTTTCCTAGTGAGCTCTAGCTCACATTCTTGGTGATCTCATCCAGCCTCAAGGGCTTTAAGCCACTTTTGTGCTGAACACTCCCAACTCCATATATCCAGCCCAGACGTCTCCCTTGAACTCCATAAATTAATCTGCCTCCTTGACACTTTTACTTTAATAGATGTCTGAAACTTAATGCAAACAAAGCCACACTCCTGAGGCCCCACCCGCCCTGTGGTCTCTAGCAGTTTTTTGACTGGCAACTCCATTCTTTTACTCAGGCTATCTTTCTCTCATAGCCCTCACTTTGTCTGAAAGTCCTGTTAGCCCGGCCTTCAGAATGTTTCTACAACATGATCTTTTCTTAATATTTTAGCAGCACCCATCCTTAATCAACCCCTCTCAAATCTCCTGCCTGGATTATTACTATAGCCCAGTGATAAGTAATAAGCTTCCACCCTCGTCCCCTGGCATCTTCTCTCAACAAAATAGGGCCTTAAAGTGTCAGATCATGGCAGCACACCTAGCATCTCTCACAGTGATTTTCTGCCCTATCCAAGTTAAAAGTTAGTACGCCTTACAGTGGCCTACATAGCCCCCATTATCTAGTGCTCCATTTCCTCTTAGGAGTTCTCTCTACACTTTTCTTTCTTTTCTTCACTGAGCGCACTCTTTGCTATCCTTGAACACTCAAGGTATACTCTTGCCTCAGGACCTTTGAACTTGCTGTTCCCTCAGTTGGAAGTATTGTTCTCCTGATACTGCATGGCTCATTTCCTTGCCTCCTTCAGGTTTCACTTCTTTGTCATTTTCTCAGTAAGGCCTCAGTAATGCCAGATGACTGTCTTCCTTGTTTTATTTTTCTCCATATTATCCCTCTCCACTTACCAGATATATTTTACTAATTCATTTTGTCTTGCATAGTCTGTTTTGTCTCTTTGTCCTCTAAAGCGGACCTCCCTGCACCCAGCGCTGCACTGTGATACACACCAGGTGCTCAGTAAGTATACTTGTAAGATGGGAGGAATGAACTTTTGCTCTGTTTGTGCTTTTCAAAGGAAAATAATCAGTTCATCTAATTGAGACCTGAGTGCCAAAAAATGCGTTTCCTAGGAGTGTTCATATTTGCAGATGTGTTGTTGGAGACACATCAGTGCTGCTTCTGGAGGGTGCTTTTCTTTTTCTTCCCCTCTGAACTCACAACTTCCTCTTGCTCCCAAGCCCCTGCCAGAAGAATCAGTTACCTTCTTGCCTTTACCCCTGAAATACTGTTACCTATAGTATGTGCCTTGGATGGTGATCACCATTTCTCCATGTCCCCTGTTTTTCAGCTGCCTAAACTTATGTTGAGGGTGAAGTATGGGAAAGTAGTTATCATATACTAAATTGCTGTAAGCTGTAAGAAAGTAGAAGCATTCCTGAAGCTAGATATACATTCCTCAAGCTATACATATTTCAGAACTTCATATTCAGTGCTATCAATCTGGGTGAAGATGTCCTCTCTTCTCTGTCCCCAAAGATCACTGGACTTTGGATCCAGGTGGGCTTTGTAAAGTCACACTTCCAGCTTGCAACACTCACCCAGCTGTGTGACCTTGAAAAGGTTGTTTAAAATACAAGACTGGGTCTGACACCATTCAACACAGGTTGCTTCCCTTTGCCTTTCCTGTTCTTCATCCTTTTCTTTTCCCATCCCCAACAAGGATGGAGACTGGACCACTGGTCTTTCCAAGCCCTATTACAGAGATCCTATTTACATACGTCCCCTGGTTAAAAATTGTATTCTGGGTTAATCTTGAACATTTCAGTCGGCTCTTTCTCCCTTAATTATTATTAATGAAACCGTCTTCTCTACGTGAACTATGTACTGAGCAGTAAGCCTGGAATCTTCACTTTGCAAGCATTGTAAAGTAAGACAGATATGTCTTGGACATAAGATTAAAGATGATTACATTAGAAAACGTGAGGAAAGGGCATTACAGTTTTCACAGCCCTTCTCAAGATCTTTCTTTTTCAAAAAAAAAAAAATCAATGCAGAAAAAGCAGAGACTTTCACACTTCTTTTCAGTGAATAGAAGTAAAAATTAATAATAATGTAAAAAAGAACAGGAATGCAGATAAGGTATTTGCATCTCCCTGTATTTTTTCTTCCTCAGACTTTTGAGAGCTGACAAATCCTACAGTTTGATAATCCTCAGAACCATGGGGGCCCAGGGACATGGTACTGCCTAGAACCCTGCCCCCCCAAAGTCTACCCTGAGGCCCTAGGACATATGCAAAAGAGTGTTCCTGTTCTTCTTCAGTCTTCGGGTCACCTTAACCTTTCAACACCAAGCATAAACTAGTGGTCATAATCAAATCTGTGTTAAGTATTTATATTCTTTAAGCTTGGAAATTATTGTAATTTGTATCAGTCAAATGTTTAACATACATTATCACCAATCCAGCTCTCTTGAATGACCATGTTTGTTTTGCCTGTTTAGGAACATAAGGAGAAACTGGCCTGCTTTATAAGACATCACAGGAGAAGTTAGCCAATCCCAAAATAGCAAATGCCAAATGTTTTCTCTGATATAAGGAGGCTGATTCATAGTGGGGTTGAGAGGGGGAGCATGGGAGGAATAGATGAACTCTAGTTAGGGCAGAGGGGTGGGAGGGTAAGGGAGGGACATAGGGTAAAAAAGATGGTGGAATGAGATAGACATCGTTACCCTAACTAAGTACATGTATGAAGACTCGAATGGTGTGAATATACTTTGTATACAACCAGAGACATGACAAAATGTGTTATTTGTAATATGAATTGTAATGCATTCTGTGGTCATATATAACAAATTAGAATAAAAAAATTTAAAAAGTAAAAAATAAAATCACAGAAAAACAGGGAAAGAGCTGAGTGACTGGCATGGCACACATATGCCTGTTCTATGACTGCAGCCGTCACTGTGTGGACTCCTCATTTAGAGCTCTTCATGAGTATAGATAGCACGAGAGGCTTGCTCCGCTACTTCAGTAATGCTGAGAGCCAGGCGATTCTGGTTCTCACAGCTAGGAAACCTGGGCAAGGCATCCACATCTGCCCCACTGCTTTTTATAAAAAACTTTGTGAATGAGAATGTTGATGTTAACATGTACTCAAATTAGAGAATTTGGGTAGATATTATTGCTTCATTAATTTCATTTTGGGAAGATTTTCTGGACTTTTGATGTTGGATAATATTTAGGGGAGAGTGAATTGGAGATTTAGATTTCAGAGGGGAATTAGAAGGTGTCTTTTTGGATGTTCTTCATTCTGTTGCTAAAATTAACTCTGAGCAGGAATCTGTACCTCAGCCTCATTTTTCACATTTAGTAAAATGGTGCTTCCTATTTGTCTACTTGTCAGTAAAAGGCAGAAATTCTATATAGCTTCCAGTTTCAAGATACTTAAGAAATTTATGACATTTAATGATTTTGCTTCAAATTGTTAAGTTTATACTCAGAATGTTAATATTGAAAATTCCTGCAGACCTGTGGCTATACTAGAATACTCCTAGGCTTCAGTCTACAATCAGAAAGAGAACTTTGTGGGGTTCTTCATTCTAAAGGTCTTTCATTGGTGTGATGTAGAATTTTTTTCAGAACAAAACTTTAATCATGCTTTCTCTAAGGTTCAATTTAACAGTCTTTAGTGTCGTGTTCTTATGAAAGGCTGAGAGGAAAACCACATGTTCAGCACAAGATTGGTAGCATTATTTTGGCTAAGAGAGAGCTAGAACATATCCCCCTGTCTGTGAGAAAACAAGCCAAGCCAACACTGAACACTGGTTATGTTTCTAGGACTTTTCAGCTACAGAAGAAATAAACGCATATTTCCTATTCTCTAAAAATTTCTATGGAGAGACAATGTAGACATATATCTTTCTATCCACATGAAATAACTAAAACAAAATTTAATGTGTAATCACATATTTTGTGAATGGCAGACTGCTATTGGGTGAGTATTCAACAAAATGGGATTTGAATTTCAGTTGACTCTTTCATCAAAAGGAGAATGAGTATCAGGCACAGCCTAGTCACTAAGAATATAGCAGTGGACTCCATAAGACAAGGTCCCTGTTGTAGAATGTACATTTATGGCAGATGAAGGCAGTACAATAAACAATCAAATATGCATGGAAGTTTCAGATATGATGAATACTAGAAGGAAATAAAACACGGTAGAGGGTTGAGCAACTTTGTTTTGGGTCATCAACGAAGGTAAAATTGGAGCTGAATTTTAAACAACAGAATGAAATCAGGCAAGAAAAAATCTCAGGGAGAAGTGTTCTGGGCAGAAGGGTTACTCTGCAGAAATCACAAGATTGGACCAAGCTTGGTCTGCTCCAGGACCAGGAAGAAGGTGTGTGTGTTCAAGAGTTCATTGACGTAAATGGTAACATAAGAGGCTGAAGATGTGGCTAAGGGCCTGATCACAGATGCACTGTAAGTCACGTCCAGGAGTTGGGTTTTTCCCCCTCCCTCCCTCCCTCCCTCCCTCCCCCCTCCCTTCCTCCCTTCCTTCCTTCCTTCCTTCCTTCCTTCCTCTCTCTTTCTCTTTCTTTCTTTTTAAATATTTCAGTTGTAGTTGGACACAGTACCTTCATTTTATTTATTTATTTTTAAATGTTTTTTTAGTTGTAGATGAACACACAGTATCTTTATTTTTATGTGGTACTGAGGATCAAACCCAGGGCCGCACACATGCAAGGTAAGGGCTCCACAATCCCAGCCCCCGCTCCACATTTCTTTATTGGTGCATTGTAGTCATACTTAATGGTGGAATTCGTTGTTATATATTGTGTACACAAATATGTAACAATATAATTTGGCCAGTATCATTCCCTGGTACTTCCCTTTCCCTCTCCTGCTCCCTCCCCCTGGTCCCTCTTCTCTATTCTACTGATCTCCCTTTAGTTATCATGAGATTTCCCTCACCTTTTCTATTTTTCTCTTGTTTCCACATATGAGAGAAAACATATGACCCTCATATTATGGAGGTTTTTTAAAAATATTTTTTAAATTGTCTATGGATCTTTATTTTATTGGTTTATTTTTATGTGGTGCTGAGGATCAAACCCAGGGCCTCACGCTAGGCAAGTGCTCTCGCAATGAGCCACATCCCAGCCCCTAGGGAATTTTGGTTTTATTCCAAGTGAGATGAATGTCATTATGCCATTTAGAATATTTTAAGCAACTGTATAAAAACTATAAAAGAAAAAAGTTTTATTCTTGCTGTAATGGAAATATAGACAAGATCAGAAGCACAGAGACCAGGAAAGAGGCGGATTATTCTTCTGTTACTTCTAAAGGAGTTGTGATGGGGCTGGACCTTTCGAGCTAATAGGGGAAATAAAGAGCTGTGATCAAAGGCAAACAAAAAGGGGAAATAGTGGAGAGTGATATTGCCCAGATTATGTTGTTGTGTGCTTGTACGATGTACAACTGCAAATCCTACCTTTCTGTACAAACTATAAGGTACCAATAAAACATATAGAACAGGGGCTGGTGTTGTGGCCCAGTGGTAGAGTGCTTCCTTGCATGTATGAGGCACTGGGTTCCGTCCCCAGCACCACATTAAAAAAATAAATAAATAAAAATAAAGATATTGTGTCCATATAAAGCTAAAAATATATGGAACAAAAAAAGAGCTATGATAAGATTGAACATATGTTCCAAATTTGCTGATGAAGTAATGCAGAAAGAATAGGAAACTTTTTATTTGAGCATGTGAATGGGGAAGAACAAGTTGAGGGATGGAAATTGAGATTTTTTTTGGCCGTGTTATGCCACTTCTTTGGTACTGTGGATTGAACCCAGGGGCACACTATCACCAAGCTATACACCCAGCCCCTTTATTTATTTATTTATTTAGTAAGTTAGTAAGTTACTTTTGGTACTGAGGATTGAATCCCTAGTCCTTTTTATTTTTTATTTTGAAACATAGTCTCACTCAGTTGCTTAGGGCCTTACTAAATTGCTGAGGCAGACTTTGAACAAGCAATTCTTCTGCCTCAGCCTGCCAAGCCACTGGGATTACAAGCATGTGCAACCGTGCCTGGCTAGCTCTTTGATTGATTGATTGATTGATTGATTGATTGATTATTTATGTATTTATTTATGTAGCAGGGATTGAACTAAGCCACAATCTCTAGCCCTATTTGTATTTAATTTAGAGACAGGGTCTCACTGAGTTGCTTTGCTCCTTGCTGTTGCTGAGGCTGGCTTTGAACTCAGATCCTCCTGTCTCAGCCTCCCGAACCTCTGGGATTACAGGCATGCACCACCATGCCCAGCACCCTTTGATTTTTTTGAGACAAGGTCTTGCTAAGTTTCTGATGCTGGCCTCAAACTTGTGATCCTCCTCCCTTAGCTTCTAGAGTCTCTGGGATTATAGCAGTGTACCACCACAGCTGGCTGGCCATGTTAATTTTGAATTGCATAGTTCTGATATTTATTCCCTGCATAATATTGAACAATTATTTTAGTTTTCTTGTCTATGAAATGGGGATGGTAATAGTACCTATCAAATGTTTGATATGAAAATAAAATGAATTAATAACTCTTGAAACACTTAAAACATAATTGGACACCTTGTAAACTCTCAGTAGATGTTAGCTATTGCTACTATTGTTGTTACTATTATTACAGTTATCCATAGTTGTAGTAACATATCTCCAAATGAAATGTTGAATAGACTATAGGATATGTGAGTCTGGAGTTCCAGAAAGAAGTCAGGCCTGGAGATAAACTTTAGTAGATTTCAGCATTAAGTGGGTATTTGAAGCCAAGGGACTTCCCCAGGACACCCCCCCCCCAATAAATAAATAATAAAACTAAGGGACTATATGAGATTGCTTATGGAGAGAGGAGAGAAGAGGAGCAGGACTGAGGAATGGGCTGCTACATTAAGCCAGGAAGAAGAGGCAGAGTCAGCAAAGAGCTGAGAAGGAACCATCGAGAGAAAGGAGGGAAACCTGGAGGGTTGGCATCAAGGAAGCAAGGTGTAAAAATTGTTCAAAGACATAATTCCATTCTATCAAATAATGCTGAGAAGTGAGAATTTGAAGACGGAACAGAATTGTGACTCCTATCCTACTTCTATTTTCTTCAGTAAGGAGTTTGAAGGAAGGAATTGAAGCTAAGTGAGTAAGAGGTTCAAAGGGGGAATAGGAGTGAGTGGGTGCCTGCGGCTTTAAGTTAGTGCTAATCTCTAGGTTCAGCTAAGGTATTCCCCAGGGGACTTAGGGCACTTTCAGATCTGGTTTTGGAGTTTTCTTCACCATAATTTCTATAAGGAGGGCTAATACTTCACAGGACCACCCCACCCACCCCCAACCCCAGGAGAAATTCTGTATACACAGAGCAATAGGCTGGCTTTTATCCCTGACGAAATTCTGGAGCCAGTGATTAGCCTGATGGTTTATGAGCATTTGAGAAAAAATTGCATAGCACTAGTAACCAATCTGATTTGTCTTAAAAATAAGTTGTTCCCTGGGGACAGGGGTGTAGCTCAGTGGTAGAGGGTTTGCCTAGGATGTGTGAGACCCTGTGTTCAATCTTCAGCACTGAAAGGGAGGAAAAGAAAACAAACAAACAAAAAAACTTATGTAAAAATAAGTTATTCCCAAATAAGCAGTTTTTCTCTTAGGGTTTTGTGGGAAAACTAGAGCTATAGGAGCAGCAGATCTAGGTTCAACCAAGGGTTTGATGAAGCTTCTCATGCCATTTTGTAGGTTAAGAGGACTTAGAGCGCTGCCTTTGCTAAGGCAATGACTCTCTGGCCTTCAGGTGCCCAGTGGACAATTACAAGCAGGATAGATTTTGGTCTGTATCTTCATTTTTGACCTGTCTCCCTTATTACCTTTGTGACCTGCTCAGCTCTGCACATAGGCATGTTAATTATTTAAGGAACATTCATCTGGCAACACAAGGTTTATTAGTCCTAAATTTACTACCCTATCTGCCCCTCTTCAAGACTGAGGCAAAGTTTTTGGGGACTTGCAGTATACTGTTTCAGACCCCTGGAGTGTCATGTACAAGTCCCCAATCATTGTCCTGCACCTTCCAGGTAGAGAGGAGTTTTGCAGGTGCACCACCCCATGATGAGACTGCCCCCTTCCAAGGCCACAGGTGGTGGTGGTGGTGGTGGTGGTTTGTTTTTGTTTGTGGTCCTGGGGATTGAACTCAGGGCCTTGTGCATGCTAGGCAAGCACTCTACCAAATGAGCTATATCCCCAGTCAGACCACAGGTTTGACAGATAAATATTCTGATCAGCAAGTAGAAGTTGCCCCCTTAAGTTATAAGGACTTCTCTGTAGCCACCTTGCAGAAACAGAATGGAAATAATGATCAATCAGATTAGTTTGACCCAGACTGTTTGATTATGCATAAGTCTCACCCCTGCCCCAGTGCGCCCTCTCTTAAACTTAAAGCTTATGTTAGCATGCTGAAGACAGGGCTAAGGAGGTAGGTTCTCTTGTTTTCTCATGTAGCTGGTTTGCTGGAACCCCTGGAGTTAGGCCTCTGGCCATAGGAGGAAGGATAAGCTACCATTGAAGTACCTGTCTGTGCCAGGTGCTTGATAAGATGGTAAAATTACATTCAGAGCACTAGTTCAGTGATGCCCATAAAATTCTTTAGTGGGGTATCACAGAATTCTATTCTTGGCTGTGTCCTGAACAAAAAACTGAGAGGGAAACATTGAGATGGAAAGAGAATGAGTAGAGATAATAGACAATTATCTTAATAACTGCTTTATTATTTAACACTCACTTGAGAACCGTTCATTGGTTCATTCATTTATTCTTTTTTTTTTTTTTTTTTTTTGAGACCACCATGTCAAATACTGTGCTTGGTGTTGAGAATACATGGGAAAACAAAGAGAAATAAGTTGTGGTTTCTTCCTTCAAGGACTTTTTAGATATTGTTGATAGAACAGGCATTAACATAGAGGTATGAACAAAGGTCTCTTGAAGCCTAAAGATGGGAATGATCAGTTCATCCAAAGCACCACTCTGTGAAGTGCTCCTTTTTCTTCCAGATGCCTGTCTGTCTCTTTTTTTTAAAAAAAAAATATTTATTTTTTAGTTATAGGTGCACACAATATCTTTATTTTTATGTGGTATTGAGGATCGAACCCGGTGCCTCATGCATGGTAGGGGAGTGCTCTACCACTGGGCCACAACCCCAGCCCAAGATGCCTGTCTCTTTTGAAGAGAGTTATTACTTTAAGATTCTCTGCCTTTGTAGAAAGTCCTTATATTGTTCTATTTTCTGCTGCTATAATGGAATGCCATAGGTTGGATACTTTATGAAGAAAAGTAAATTTTACTCCACAGTTTTGAAGGTTGAGAAGACTAATATCAAGAAGGAAGCACCTGGTGAGGGCCTTCTGGCTGTGTCACAACATGGTAGAGAGTATCACATGACGGGTGGGGAGAGGGGGCATGCACACTCGTGAGAACTCCTGAGTGTGTGCTCTTAACCACTCTCAAGTTAAACAGCCCACTGTGGAGATAAAGGCATTACTCTATTTAGGAGGGCAGAGCCTCCCAGACCTAAGGACTTCCTAAAGGCCTGGCCTCTCAGCACCTCAAATTGGCTGTTAAATTTCAACAGAAGGTTTAGTGGGAACATTCTAACCATACCAGTCTTCCGGGAGGGACCTTTTGATGGTTAAATGCCAGGGATCTATCTCATTAATCTCTACATCCTGTTTTGGTGACCCTCCCACTCCTAGCTCACAAGCACCCTCCCTGCACCTCCACCCTTGAAAGGAGCTGCTTTTTGTTCCTCACTCCTTTGAAGGGGCCTAGTTACCTCCTTTTATGCAAATATAGAAAAGTACCTTCACTTATGCAAATGTTGAACATTAACACTGGTAGTGCCCAGGAGCAATGTTCCCTCAAACATTCCACTGTTCAGGAGTAACAAACTATGAAGGTTAAACTACAGGAGCAGTTTAATCTTGTAATCAAATAAGCCTTACTCCATCTAACGCAGCACACATAACTACCTCATTGTTACTGTGCTGCATTATAATTAGCCAAGTAGAGAATGGTTGACCTAAGAGAATGCAATTAGTATTTCTTTTATACAGTGAAAATAGATCTTTGTGAGTTTTCTTTTTGTTAGTTCTCCATTACCTATAATTATCTTTACTATTGATGGTTTTTTTTGAGACCGCTATAATTTAATCTTTCTTGTATACTCATAAACACATAGCTCCTATGACACACAGGTTAGAAAACCAAAACTCTGGCTAGTACTCCCATCTGCAGGATCTATTCTTTTCCCTGTTAGAGGCATCTTTTCTGGACTTGTTAACAGATGCAGTGTGTGGTGTGAGGACCTTTCTTAACTCCAGTCATATGCTGGAATCATTTGAGGAACGTTGACAGAACCCACGTGCCTAGATCCTGTCACTGGAGGAGGTCTAAGGATTTCCCAGAAAAGAGGAGCCTCAACTCAAGATAAATGGGGTTCTTGGCAAATGTCACAGAAATTAATTTAAGGACATGTCAATCAGAGGCACAGAAAATTTAGGAAAGCAAGTAGTGCACATTCAAGTGCACTACTTCTTGAGAGTGAGAGACACTTGGGATTCTCAGGCTCATCATTTTAAAGGAAACCTGGTGAGGCACGGGCACAAGAAATTTTGTGGGGATGTCATCAGTCAGTCTGTTGACCACAAGATGGTTTATGGTGACCTGGCAATTCTCAGGTCCTTGGGCTGACATGGTCGCCATTATCTGATCAGGAGATGATGTTGATGTCCTCTAAACCATAGGTTTTTTTATTGGATCTCTCTTTGCTTAATCTGTTTATTATGTGGTCTGGTCAACAGTGCCTAAGATAATTTTCATACATGAGTGAATTTATGGTAATTCTAAAATTAATAGATTTTCCACCAATTTGGAAATGAGAGGCTCAAGAGAGAGAACTGGCTTGGAGAGTGGCAGGCCTGAGAGGAACACTGACTTCAGGAGGGAAGCCAGGAGGAGCTTTAGCATGAGGCTTTTAGATGAAAGTTATAGTTTTTGTTTTTCCTTTTGTCTGCTTTCTATCTAATCTTTTATATTTCTTCTATATCAAGTCCTTCTTATAGAGAAATCAGACTGGTTTAGGGTGAGTCTGCCATCAGTATTTTTTATTTTATTTTGAAGTTCCTCAGATGGTATTGATATGCAGTTGGAGCTGAACACCATTGCCTGTAGAGGGACAGAGGTACAGCATGAGGATCTGTCCAGGGAGGAGCAGTGTGAACATCATGGTGCTATAGAGGGCAGAGAGATCCTCCTGGCCTGGGAGGTAACATATAGAGTGTAGAGAGATTCGACCTAGGAATCTAGGGGACCAGAAACTGAGGCTTCATTCAGTTATTTGGAGGAGGTATTGGAGGCTGGATGGTCTGTCTTCTGGTCCAGAGGTGGCACCACATTAAACACCTTCATTATTGACCACAACCCATGGGAATAGGTGTAGAGCACTCTAGACAGCCCCTCCTCATCTTGGATGTCCATCCTGATCCTCTCTGTTTTATACAGAACCAAGAATTGAATCAGATTTAGCTTTTGAGCTAGACTTACCACTAAACACCAAGTGATGGCAAGCGCCAACTGTAATGTCCTCTCCGTCCCCTCTCCTTAGATGTATATTACACACAGACACATTGAAAGCAATCCGAAGTTGTCCCTCTCATTATTAGACGAGCAAGTAAAACCTGCAGATGTTAAATGTGCTGGTTAATGTTACACTAGTGCTTTAAGTATTAGAACCAAAATTAAGAAACACTTCTCTTGGCTGTAAGTTCATTACTTTTTCTAGTATATCACACTGCCATCTAGTATATTCTCCTATTTCCAGTAGAATAAAGACTTCCATATTCTGAGGAGAGGTTAACTTTTGGGAACTTCTGCAGCTCAGTCAGATTTATGCTTAGTAGGAGAGATCTGTCTAATATTTGTGCTCCATAATTGACTGAAAATTTACACTGAGCTGAAGCATTGTTATCAAGCCAATTGTTGGGCAATGTGACACTTTTTCTGTGTTGCAGAGAATTTTCAATCACTTCAAAATTTCTTGCTTATAAACTGAAAGGGCAGTATGACCTTGTGGGATGAATTTTGAATGGACTATACCATTGGTTTGCTGATGCCTGAAATTTCTTTAAAGGAGGCAGAGATTTTCATTCCACAAATAGAAGTGAAAGCTTCAAGATGCAAATGTCTTAGGGACATAGTCCATGTGAACTCATTCACTTGTTCACAAGTTGTAGTGAGTGAGTGAGTATCAAAAGGACATTAATAGCTACTACTTATTTAGTTCCTCTTAGGTACCTAGCTCCAAGACGCCTCGAATACTTATCTCCAGTCATTCATACAAAAAATAGAGCCCAGCAAGGTGGCCTGCACCTGTCCTTCTATCTTCCATCAGGGGGGATCATTTGATCCCAGGAGTTCAAGGCTAGCCTGGGAAACATGGCAAAATGTCCATCTCAAAACAAACAGACAAAAAATAAAGCAAAACCAAAAGGAATTGCCAGTATTATTTCCATTTTGCAATAAGGAAACCAAATTTCTGAAAGGTCAGGTAACTTGCCTAAGATCATGTAGCCAGTGAGTGAAAGAGCTGTACGTGGCATGAATCTTGTCTCAGACTATTTTAAAATATAATCATTTATCCATCTAAGACCAAAGGCATGAACTGAATTTATAAGATTACAAATACATTCTTTTAATCCATTGTATCTGATTTATTGTTTTTAATTATGTGATTTAACTATAGAATCCCAACACTAACTTTTATTCTTTGATCTAATACATTACAGTTTTGTTAACCATTGTTATGCTTTGAGTGTGAGATGTCCCTGGAAAGCTCCTGTGTAAAACAATGCAGGAATGTGAAATGATTAGATTATGAAATCTGTAGCCTAATCAAGTGGTTAGTCCATTTGAATGATTAATAATTTGAATAGATTACTGGGTGGTAACTGTAGGTAGGTGGGCCAGAGTAAGAGGAAGTGGGTCACTGGGGACATGATTTGGGTTATATATTTTGTCCCTGGCTCCTGGACTCTCTCTCTGCTTCCCATCTGTCATGAACTGGGCATCTTTCTTCTGCCACGATGTTCTGCCACCTCTCCAGCCTCGTGCAGTGGAGCTGGCTGACCATGGACAGAACCTCTGAAACCATTGTCTTCAAATAAACTTTCTCATCTAAGTCATTACTGTCAGGTATTTTGGTCCCCACAACACAAACCATTTTGGCTCTGATTCCCAAACAAAAATGAAGGATTTATTTATAATGACCTGCTTGGCATTAGTATGTGTTCTTTGGTCACTTTATTATGAAAGAATTTATGGATTTTAATGAAAGAATTAATGGATTTTAATCAATGACATCAAGAAGTATCTATGCCTAAAAAACCCTGTATAACATCATAAGGTGGCCAAATCATGACATCTGAGAAAGGTTTTCAAATGGAGATAATCTCAGTGATCATCTCTAGAGAGCTTCATTTGTCACGTGGAAGATTCCACATATTTATTTCACTGAGAATATTGGTTCTTATCCCTATCAGGTCCAACATGCCCTTTTTAAAAGAAATATTATGCAGTGCTCCTTACCATCCTAAAATAAAATTTGTAGAAAATATAACCTACCCACACACATAAATTCTTCTCAAGAAATCAATATAACTTCAACTGGTTTTTTAGTGGAATTTAATATGGTGATTCTAAAATTTATAAAGAAACATAAAGGGTCAAAAATAGCCAAGACACTTATGGAAGAGAACAGGGTGGGAAAACTTGATTTATGAGCTATCCGGATTTATCAGGAAGGGGCACCTGAGGGCTTCTGAGGTGCTGGGTGGGAGTACACTTTACAACAGTTGAGGTATGCCTTTGTATTTTATTTTTGTGTATATTGGTTATATCACAATGAAAAGGGAGTTTGAATAGATCAATATTATGTTCTTGCTGTTCCATAAAGGAGAAATGAAAGGAATGAATTAGTCTGGAAGACAGAATTACTCCAACAGATTCCACAGTGCCCTCTGGGTGGTCCTACCCCCCATCAAAAGCCTCTGGTTTGGAAAATTGCTTGTTATGGAGTTTTTCCAATTGTGTTTGGTGCACTGTTTTTGTTTGTTTGTTTGTTTAAGCAATTGAAGAGCTATTTTAAAATATATAATTTTTTTATATCTATATGTATACATATATGTATAAATCTTTTACATATATATGTACATATAATCTGTAGCTATGGGGAATTGAATGAATCCAGGGGTTCTCTAGCACTGAACTATATTTACCCACCCCTTTTTAAAATCTTTTATTTTAAGACAGGGTCTTACTAAGTTGCCCAGGGTGGCCTTGAACTTGCAAACCTCCTGCCTCAGCATCCCAAGTCACTGAGATTGCAGGCATGTATCATCACACTGGCTATATTTTTATTTTAAATTTGTATGAAGTAATTGTACACATTTGTGTGGACATTGTGATATTTCAGTGCATGTATATAATGTGTAATGATAAGATTCGGTTAAATGGCATGTTTGTCACCTCGGACATTATTTCTTTGTGCTATGAATATTCAGAATTCTCTCTACTGTCTATTTTGAAATGCTAAATTAATCTTGTCAACCATAGTTATCTTATTGGCTACAGAATATTAGAAGTCTTTTCTCCAGTCCATGTGCACCTCTGTACCCATTAACCATCCTCTCTTTATCTCTCCCTCCCCCACACCCTTCTCAGGCTCTATTTCATTTCCCTCCCTCCCTCCCTCCCTCCCCCCCCTCTCATTTTAATTGTAGATGGACACAATACCTTTATTTACTTATTTTTATGTGGGGCTAAGGATCGAACCAGGACCTCATACATGCTAGGCATGTGCTCTACCACTGAAGCACAACCTCAGCCCCTACTCTGTACTTTCTTTGAGATCAATTTTTAGCTTTCACATATATGTGAGAGTATGAAGTGTTCATATTTCTGTGCCTGATTTATTTCACTTAATGTACTCTGGGTCCATCCATGCTGCTATAAATGATAGGGTATCATCCTTTTGTGGTTAAAGAATATTCCATTGTGTTTATATATCACAAGAATAGTTATATCTTGGCTATCCCAGATCCCTTGTGCCTGCATTCTGTGCCCATGATGACTGATCCATAATGGAAACTGAGATCATGACAGTCATTGATGCCTCTGGCCAAGCTTTCAGCATTTTTGTATTTGTACTCCCAATTTCCTTTCTTTATTTCTTTTGCATTATTGATGTACTCTGTACTTGTCATTAATGAACTTTTAATTATTTATTCCATTGATAATAGAAGTTCTGACCAAAGTTAAATTATCTGGCTAATGCCTTACTGTTTGATGTCATCTCAGAATTCATTTGAATCTACTTTTTATCTGTTTATCTGGTCATGGGTGAAAATATTAGGTAAGGATCATGGTTATGACTAGTCATTTTATCATGAAGCACTAAAATTCTATGTTCCATGTGCCTTTGTCCTAGGGCCAGGGCATAGAAGGAGACATGTTTGAGATGGACTGTCCCATTTATAAAGTAGCCTAGGACATGTATGTTAAAGGAATACTGAAGTCAGGCTCAAAAATCAATAAATTATTCATAAATAATAATATTTAAAACCAAAACATATTTTCAGAAACAAAAACAATTCTGCCTATATAGATTTACCTATTCTGGATGTTTCATGTAAATAGAATCATATAATATGTGGCCTTTTGGTTTTCATTTTTGGGTGTGTGTATGTATACACACGGGATTGAACCTAGGGCCTCCCACATGCTAAGCATATGTTCTATAATTATGTTTGACTTTGTATTAATCCATTTTCTGTTACTATAATAAAACACCTGAGACTTGGTATTTTATTTAAAAAAGATACATACTTAATTTCTAGTTTTGGAGACTGAAACTCTGAATAGTATGGCATAATCTCTGGTGAGGGCCCTTCTAGCTGTGTTACCTCATGATGGATGACATCATCACGAAGGGCAGCATATGTACGAGGGAGAGGTAGGAGAGGAAACCATAGTGGTTGGGGAGTGAGCTTGAATATGAACTCCTCTGTGCACCATGAGGAACAGTTCTAATCTACACTGAGGAGGACCTCACCCTAGGTAAGACCTAAGGACCTTCCACTAGCCCCGCCTCTTAAAGGTCCCATTGCCTCTTCACCACCCTGGAGAATCAAGCATCCAGCATAGGATCCTTTAGAGGACAAACCACATTCAAATCATATGAGACTTATTTCTCTTAGCATGACATTTTCATGGTTCATCCATGTTGCAGCACGTATCACGACTTCATTACTTTTTATGACTAATAGTTCATTATGTCAATATACCACATCAATTGAAATTGGAATTATTCAAGAGCTTAAAATATATGACCCTAGTACCTGTGCTTAACTTGGCAGTAGGAATGAATGAGATTTCCCCCCCTATAACCAGCCTTAAAAAGAATAATCAGTAAATGAAAAAAAAAAAAAAAAAAAAAAAAACTTCCTCAGAACCTTCCTAAAACAAAATCCCCATCGAGCCATCAGGATAGGGGGAGAGGGAACAGAGGACGTAGGCCACTATTAGATTGAATCTCAATATATCTCTATAGAACTTGAGTAAAGAGACAGGATCCATACTTAAAAAGATTAAAAAAAATACATTAATAGAGCAACTTGCCCATATTCCTAAGTAACAGTAAATCCCATACTCAGATTTCACCCATTATTTCCTTAAATACAAGGTTACAACTGTTTTCTAAGAATGGGTTTGTATCTGCTTTTCTTAAGAACAGTGCCTGGGCTGGGCATGGTGGTGCATACCTGTAATCCCAAGCTGAAGCAAGAGGATCACAAGTTCAAGGCCAGCTTCAGCAATTTAGCGAGGCTCTTAGCAACCCTGTCTCTAAATAAAAATATAAATAGAGCTGGGGATATGGTTCAATGGTTAATCCTGCTTGGTGGTTAAACCTGGGTTCAATCCCCAGCACCAAAACAAAACAAAACAAACAAAAAAACCCGGTGACTATCATATTCATATACACTAGACCAGAATTTCCATATCCAGGGTGATACTGCCTCAAGATGGTGAAAATTTGTTCTTGGGGCTGAAAGTCCTTTTCCCCTCCCTTCCTCCCTCCCTCCCTTCCTTCCTTCTCCTAGCCTTGTCCCTGTTAAGCAAGTGCTTTAACAGCCTAGGGCTTTCTTTTCTAGGTAGAATACAAATATACCTACAGTGTGCATACAGACACACAGTACAGTTGTGGTACTCAGATTTCATAGGGGTGGGGAACAACTAGGCAAAACCGTCTTTAAAAACTCCTAAGGGGCAATAATGAAAAAATAGAATGGGAAGTCTTGCCATAAGGAGGAAAAATCTTTACTCTGAGGGACCTGGAAAATTTCAGGTCCATTTCTCTACATCTTTCCCCCACCATCTTTCTGTTTGGTTGGAGGTCAGGGAGCAGGGTAGAAGTGATAGAGATGAAGAGGAGAAATGGAGCAGGATACACTTGGGTAGATGAGTTCAGACTGCCTGATTTGTTGTAAATGGACAACCTTATACACAATTAGACCAATTTCTGCATCTGAGCTGTAACATTTACATGGTCTTTCTGCAAGTCTAAACATATTTCTCCCTATACTTAGAGTCAGAAAGAGTGATTTTGTGTAATTTATTTCCCTTGGAAAGCTCATCTCATACCAATAGTTTTGTTTCATCAAGATCCTTTATATTTTTCCCTTAAATTTCCAGTGCAGTCAAGTCTGACTCTTTATGGGCCATAAGCAAAGACATAAATGATAATAGAAAAAAAATTCTTCAATTATAGAAGGCAAGGGTTCTAGGGTACATTGTTCAGCTGCTTTCTTGGCCCATGCTACCATGACAAAGCTGATAAATGACTTTTAAAAGGTTTTCCTTTTTTTTTTTTCTTTTTAGTTTTTACCTTTGGGAAGAAGTGGACTGGGATGATTGGTTATCCAAAACATATGCCACTTCAAATTGTGGGGAAAATGGAAGGTGAACTAGAAATAATATTTATATAAGCATGTGAATAATTTTATTTATTCCGAAAATGGTAGTTATATGTCAGTATTTTATGTGATGTTGGGGAACGGGGGAATAAGAAAAAGCCTCTCCCCCTCTAGGAGATTACATTCTAGGCAGAGGGTATAGATTAAAAACCAATCAAGCCTTACATCCGCCATAAGGTAAATAAGAGAGGGGCCATGATAGAGAGCTCTCCTAGCAGCCTAGGACGAGCACACAGGGCAAAAGGAGGAGCCGGTGAGGCTCTTAAGTAACTCCTGAGTGTAAGGGACAGAATAAAGAAAGAGAACCACACATAAAAAAGAAAGGTACTGATGAAGAGCATAGGAAGGGGCAGGAAGAAAAAAAGGAACAAATAGTGTCACAGAAGAATGGGGTAGTCAGTCACATTAAGAGTGCACAGCAGTCAGCAGGACTGAAAAATATCTGAATAGATCCAGTGGAGTGGTGGGGGCAGAAGACCAATGGCAGCATGCTGAGGAATAAATGGAAAGAAAGAAAGTGGAGATTGATGTGAAGGAAAGAAAGAGAAAGGGCTGTAGCCAGAGGGAGGATAGAGGGTAGAGAAAAGCTCTTTTTCTTTTTAAATCACATATGGTTGGGGGAAATGATGAATTCAAATCAGCATGGCCCTGTGACTTGCATCTTCCATTATTCAAAGAATTAGTAAAATTTATTGGTAGACCCACTATTAGCTATTGTTTTCAAGGTGCCGTGGAACACAAAAGACAGCTGTAAAAACTGGAGAATAGCTTCTGAATGACCCCAGTAATTATGGATGTCTTCTTGTTCCAGATAGCAGAGAGGGTATTACAACATGTCATCAAACAATCCACTTAAAATAAGCACCTTGACAAGCATGAGGCACTGAATAGCAATGACTGTGTTTTTGCTAACAGTGAATTCTGTCAGTTGTTAAGTCTTTTTAAGCAATTGGCAGTCTATGAACATAAATTGCAGATAATCAACCTAACGCTTAAACTTTGGTGAAACTTTTGGGCTACTCTGAACTGCCGATGTTAAGTAGGCCAGAAGCTGGCATAATAGCTACAGTAACACAACCACTCATTTTGGTAAGTGCTGTCTATGTGCTAGGCTTTGTGCAGAACCCTTTTCACAGATCACTTGGACTTCATAATGACAAAGACACTTTATCATTCACATATTTTATTATCAGATACTTCATTATTCACATTTTTATGAATGGAGAACTTTTTGAAAGTTACACATGAGGTCAGTGAAATGGGAGGGCTGAAGCAGGCATCAAAGAACAGGTTTCTAATCTGAATCGTGTTTAAAAGAAAAAAAAAGAAAAAAAAAAAGCATCTGTGTGACTGTTGGCAAGAGCCAGCATTCTAAGAGTGAGGTCTTAGAATGCTTACACACGAAGTGACATGTAAAACTAAAATGTCATGGTGTATGCCATTTCGAGAAAATTATGGCTCTCTTTGAGAAGTGTGAAAAGTGAAGAGTAACTGGCTGGTCTAGGCAGAGCAACCCAGATGACCAATTGATTAAAGAAAAAAAAAAAAGCCCCCCTGAGGAATGACTTAAAACAGGCCTTACACAGTAGAGGTCTAAACAATGGCATTTTTGTTTGGCCGAATCTGAATCAGGTGCCAGCCATTAAAAAATAGACAATTTTCTATTAAAATACACAAATTGGGGCTGGAGATGTGGCTCAAGCGGTAGCGCGCTCGTCTGGCATGCGTGTGGCCCGGGTTAGATCCTCAGCACCACGTACAGACAAAGATGTTGTGTCCGCCAAATACTAAAAAATAAATATTAAAAAAAAATCCTTATAAAAATATACAAATTACCAGCTGCCCTTGAAAAATAGGAAGCATGTGGCTCAGTGATAGAGTGCTTGCCTAGCATGCATGAGATCCTGGGTTAGATCCCCAGTACCACCACCAAAAAAAAAAAAAACCAAAAAAACAGAAAAACAGGAAACGGGTACGACCACATCCAACTCTCCACACTGGCCTACGTAGTCTGTGTAGTTCAGCATCCCCCCCCCCCCAGCTTCTCCACCCAGGCCCCCTGACACTGCATTCCAATGTGCCTTTCCTTGTCTAGGCCATGAAACTGGAGAGGAGTCTAACTTTGGGAAAGGATGCTTTTTTTAGAAGAGAGGTATTATTTCTTCTAGAAGGAATAGTTAAGAGAAAGGAGGGAAGGACGCACTGGCAGGAGTGTGGAGGGGAGAGGGGCGGGAGCGGGAAGGAAGAAACTGAATCAAAGCATCAGTTTGTTGGGTAGGCATGGTTTCCTAAGGTTTAGGCTGGTGGAGCATACCGAACCGCCCCAGGAGCACCACTTTATATAGTGCGTGTGAAAGTCGCCCTTGGCCTTGCACCCACACATTATACACGATATGCTGTTGGCTGGATTGGAAATTACTAAGGCAGTTTACAGAATTTCCAACTGTGAAATGTTTTTATGTAGCCCAAATGGCTGCTGGCTCCTCAGTACACTGTCAAATAGAAGTGAGACCTGAGCCTCTCCAACGCCCCCGCTTTCCTACCCACAGTGTGTGAGGGCCTGTTTCCCACAGCCTTGCCAACAGAGTCTGGTTCTTGGAGTCTGGAGGTCTGGTTGGTGAGAGCTCTTCATTTCTCTTATCGGGAGGGAGGTAGAGCATATTCATGGTTTGGGGATACTTGACAATTCTTTTTTCTGCGTACTCTGTTCAAGTATGTCTTCCAATTTTCTATTACAGGCTTTAGTCCTTCATTTTTAGGAGTTCTTTTTATATAAGAAATATTAACCTCCAGGTGTGATAGCAGTTATGAATATTTTTTCTCCATTTGCTGTTTGTACTTTTGCTTATGGAGTTTTGTGGGTTTTGTTTTTTTTATTTGCTGTGTTGAATTCTTTTCTATTTCCTCAGATTGACTGGTCTTTTTCCCTTTTGCTTCTGGGTGTCAAGTCACATAGGAAATGTCCTAACTCCCAGAATGAATTCACTGCTTGTTTTTCAAGTTTTATATTTGAATCTCTGATCCATTTGGAATTTATCCTCATGCTTGGTATGAAGAATGGTCTAATTTTATCTTTTTCTGTATGGCTATCTAGTTAATCCAAGAGTACTTATCTGAGACGTCACATGTATTATATAGTGTACATGTATTTTCATATGCATTTTGTTTCTGTATTTTTTATTTTCTTCTCCATGTCATTGAGCTCTCTATTCATATGCCAGTGCCACACTATTTTATTTATAGAAGCTTTGTAACATGTTTTAGTATCTGTTTTTCTTATTTAGAGTTTTTCTAGCCATTCTTGCTTGATTGCTTTACTAAATTAGCCTTATTGTTTAGTTCTGGGTGGAGGAGGATTATCGTATTTTTATTCAACTGTTATTAAGTTTAGGTTAAGAGAGTAGTGACATTCTGTAATCTTTGAGTCTTCCTCTGAGTACATAGTATGTCTGTTTGTTTAAATCTACTGGGTTTTTTGTTTTTGTTTTGGCATTACTGGGGATTGAGCCCAGTGGTGCTGATCATTAAGCTACATCCTCAACCCTTTTCAGTTTTTATTTTGAGTTGTATCTTGCTACATTGCCCAGGCTGGCTTGTGATCCTCCTGGCCCAGCCTCCTGGGCCACTGGGAGTACAGGAGGTAACCACTACACCTAGCTGTTCAAGTATACTTTTATGCCATGTTCTTTCTTAGGCATGCTCCCCGTAAATTTGAGCCAGATTAAATTTGAAGAGATGGTTAGAATATCCAAGGTGAACTGCCTGGCCAGCAGTCAAAATGTAAGGCAGGAGCTTATAAGAGAAAGAGGTCAGGCTCAAGATACATACTGGGAACCACTTCCATTAATATGATTTCATGAAATAACATTTTCCTTGTTACAGCTTTAAGTTAGTCATTCTAACATTCTCTAAGGAACTTACTCACTGAAGACATTTAATTCATGGGAGATATATGAGCAGGTAGTGTTTTCATATCAATGAAAGTTACACAGCTATTTTTTAAAAAATTTCTAAACCACAGTTATTCAGTTTAATAAATAAAAATGTTTATGCTTTTTAGATCATTTCATTAAATAAATTTTTGTTTCTAATCAAGATGAGAAAGTACATGTTTTAGATTTAATCAACTACATAAATATTTAAATAAGAATCTTTGGTATTATTTATGTCATTAATTTCTTGGAACAAATGAAGTGATGATGTTTTTGAAGAAAAACTCATTGATGTGCTATAACCCAGAAAACAGAATGGCTTCGTGTCAGAACTTAATAATTATAGAATTGGGTTACAGTCTGGGGATGTAGCTGAGTTGGTAGAGTGCTTGCCTTGCATGCCCAAGACCCTGGGTTCAATCCCCAGCAACACACACACACACACACACACACACAAGAATTGGGTTTACCATAGGAGATTACTAGATGAATTTGTTTAAATTATTCCTTGATTTTAGTTTTATATTTGGAAAATCACGTACACGTAAGCCACCCATAAGGTTACATATTCTAGAGTTAGTCTGTTCAAGGAATTTTTAATCAGAAAAGTAAACAGAAGTTTCTGCACGATTTTCTGTTAATTTTAGGACTATTTTTACAGATTAAGAATTTAAAAACAATTGCTGACTGCTACACTATGTTATATATTATTTTTCATTTCAAAACTAGTTAACATCAATTAAACCCTCATAGACCATCTCAGAAAAGCAATGCCATGGTTTTGCAGATTAAGCTTGCTTAAGGAATTGATATAAGTCACATTGCATTGTAGACCACAACAGTTTCCCCCCTGGATAGATGTCTAGTTGTCTATTTTTCCGTAGTAACCACACCTGCAGTAGTACCTGAAGCAATAGAATTTCATATATAACTCTCCCTTGTACTACTTACTTTAGGCTTGGGGTGTGCTGAGGATAGAATGAGATGTGATGGTAGAAATGCCACTCCCTTTAGCTTTATTTCAGAGAAAAGAGGGCTAAACACAAAATTTGGAAGCCTTTTGTCAGCAGGCTTAGGAAATAATATAACATGTTGTCTGTTCTTTGCATACATCTCTCTTTTCTGTCGATTCTATATAGCAGCTGTTTTCTTTAGAGTATTTATAGTTTGTGTTGAATGATTTTCAGGGATTTGTTGGGCCAATATGGGAATATAATGACCCTCACAGCTATAGCTTTTGACACAGGCTAAGATGTCAATGTAGTAGTCTTAGAATTATTTCAACCCAGGCATAAGAAAAACAAACTGGTATGTCCCATCTCCCTATCCATATCACAAAGATTTGGATTTTTCAGCCGTCAATGAATTTAATCTTTGGGCATTAGAGTAAGTGTGCCAAAGGAATAATAGAGTGTCAGATGTTTAAAAAAAAATTGGGAAAAAGATATGACATTGAAGTGTTTGTTACTCAGACTACATCATGACTTCCTACTAAACAGTATCATGGCAGGGACAGCCTTTGGAGAACAAAATTCCCGGGAGTCAGGGACGGTTGGCTGTTTCTCTTATCTTGAGGGCCACTACAGAGAAGCATTCTTACTAACTAGGTGCCATGATTTTAAATCGTGTCCTTCAAGTGTGAATAAGTAAAACACCTACTTTTAGGTCATATTTCTCTGGGATTCCATTTCTGGGGGTGGGAAGGAATCAGTGATCTGTAGGAAGAAAGCAGATAACGGCTTTCCTTTGGTCATATATCTGATCGTACATCAAGTTGGCTATGCAGATCCTTGAATGCAAGGATTCTTGAATTGATCTGCATCATGGATTCTGTTAGTCTCCTAATTGAATTCAGAATTATTAAGTATTTGCATAGTTTTTTCAGGATTTCCAATTCAATATCTTGTGGCCACGAACATAGGAAAGCCTTGTGAAAATACCTTGGGAAAATTAAATATTAAAAAATATTTTAAACAATCAGTCTCTTAGCTGATTTTTCCCTGTATGTTTCTCCACACTTAACCTTTACCTACCCAGGACCTGACTCCCTTTTTCTCAGAACTGAAAGAAGTCTAGCACACTGGGAAATAACTTTAAACACATGCCTGGAATTCTTTAAAACCTCAGCAAGATTCTGCAAGGGCTGATAGAGGTTGCATTCAGGAATTACTGACTGGTCTGTTCTTTGTCCTGATCCAGGCACGGCCAGGTTGTTTTTAGTCGTCAGAGAGGGTAAACAATCTGAAAATTAATTGAACATAAAATTTCAGGGAACCAGAATTCGAAATTGATTCACAACTGGAAGAGCTTCCTCTCTTATTGCTCTAAAATAATCTTTCAATTTGGTCTCATTCTGAAAGCTGCCATTTGAATTGGACTGGGAACAAATGTTGGAATTTACAGAAAACAATTCATTGCTTAATCTCTGGCAATTTCATTTTATTATGTGATCAAAAGATGTATTACAAGTTGGATTCAAAAGGAAAATAAAGTTTGAACAGTTAAAGTGTGATCATCAAATCATTTTCCCACCCGGAAAGAAAATAAAATCCATTTGAGAAATACTTGAATGCAACACCTTGTGTGTGTGTGTGTGTGTGTGTGTGTGTGTGTGTGTGTGTGTGTATGTATGTGTGTATGTATGTGTGTGCATGCATGCATGCCTGTGTGTGCTGGGGATGGAGCCCAGGGCCATGCTAAGCACATGCTCCACCATTGAGCTGCACCCCCAGCCCTTCCGGTTCACTCTCATCTCTGTCTGCTTGGTTTTTGTTTTGTTCATTTACATAAAGCAATCAGGGAGTAGAATGGAAAAGGGGATTTGTACTCTGACTACTTCAATTCAGGACCTGTTTCTGCTATTTGCTAGCCGTGTGAATCTTTTCAGACTGGTCTTTGAGCGTCCCTGAGCAAGATGATAAAAGTACCTGTCCTACCTCCCTCACCAAGGCAAGTCTTGATTTCAGATGATAAGATTCCAATGGACAGTTTAATTTCTCCCACTGTAATTCTTCTTATTGAGATCACACATTGAGGACCAGTCCTTTAATCGTATAACACTCTTTTTGAGGGCCAGGGAATCAGAAAACTATTTTCCCAAATCCTTTCACTACCATTGAACTCTCTGGAATTGAGAATACTAAGTCCTTCCTGTAAATGAAATTGTAATTCCCTAATCTAAGAGCTCTTTCCAGGTACCAGTTCGAACAAGAAATCTAATAGAATGGTAATGTATGTATATTCCTATACAGTGTGATGTGAAGTTTGCTTAAACTTGCTGATAGTAGAATTTATATATATATATAAAATCAATTCTGAAGCTGTAGATCACCATCCCAGTAGCACTTGCAGCTTTGGCAAAGAATTTTGCCTTTGGCCTGTGCTGATGCTCTTATAGTTACTCTTCTCCAAGACTCTAAAATGTTCTGTACAAACCAATGATTTGTAAGAAGGTGCTAGGTCCTCCTCCCACCAAGTTGCAAAGAAATTCTTTCCTTATCTTCCCTTGCCCGTTACCTAAGGACCTGTGAACATGTGTTGGATATAAGCTCATGTTTTGGATCAAAGGCCCAGAATTTTAACTCACTTAAAGGGTAGCTTAGCAGCACATCTCTCTGCTGATTTCATAGCCCACCGACATTCTCTCTACTATTGTTGATCCCTAAAACTCCCACATTTTACCCCCCCCCCCAATATCTTCACAGCTCTACCTCCCTCAAATTCTTTTTCAAAGTTTAATTTGTGGCTATTGCACAGTCCTGACATCGAAAAGTATTTTAGGTACTAAATTATTTAGCATCTTAAAGACCACCAGAATATTTGTGATTGATATGGAGACTTTAGTGGGCTTTGTGTCTACTTTTCCTGATTGTATTGACTTCCGTTTATTTGAGAGTATTTTTTTTTTTTTGGCTTTTAACAATTATAGAATAAATCTGGATTAAATAACTTGAGGGGCTGGGATTGTAGCTCAGTGGTAGAGTGCTTGTCTAGCATGTGTGAGGTACTGCGTTCGATCCTCAGCACCACATAAAAATAAATAAAATTTAAATAATATTAATAATTTGGAGGTTTTTCAGTTATAAACAAGATATCATTTGCACTGGGCATGCAACATTGTGTGTCCATGGGTGTGTGTCTGTGTATGTGTTTTACAACAGAACCAATAAAATGATTAATACATATTTTTGTAAGAATTTGATTCTCATTATAGCTTCAGTATTGGAGCTGAGATTAAGTTTCTGAATTTGAATCTGATTTTTTCAGACTTCCAACTGTGCTGATGCAGGGTTGCTGTTTTTAGGTCACAGCTATTTGGCTTTTCTAGAAGCTATTCTTTCTCTAAGTGACTGACAGGAATCATTACTCTCTATGGCAAGAAACGAGAAGTTGGCAGGAGCCCTACAATGACTGTCCAGCTGGATTTATTTTTTTTAACTGTTGTGCCAATTTCCAAATTATCTTCAGTTATAGGGCATCTGCTTTCTTAAAAAGGTTCAAAGTGGGTGATACACATGTAGTCACAGCCCTGCCCAGGTTAGTTGTGAGAAAACTGGATGTCCTTCTGTAGATAGGCTTTTTATTTAGCACTCTGGAAAGAAGCCAGAGATCAGCATGTATTCCTAGAATTTCCCAAGTGAAAGCCACAACCATCAGGCAATTTCTGTATTTGTTCCTGAAATTCTTACTTTGTGACTTTGATTCCTTCTGACTGTTTAGAGGTCTGAATCAGACAAGGATTACTTTGTAAGGATTGACAGTAAGCACTCACGGCCTCAGTGAAAGATAGCAATATTTTCTTCCTCAGCCTCTTCCCAATATGAATTTAAAAACACTAAAAAGAAAAGGGCCAGGGCCTTAACCTGAAGAGATTTCTGAATTTCTCTCTTGTGTTAGAGAATTAATTGAGGGAAAAAGTATTTGGAGTGGGAGCCGCTCTGGAGCTGAGCTCTGCCGTTTCACCTAGAGTTAAACATGCCTACTTTTTATCACCTGCTTTGCTGGCCAGGGCCAATTTGATAATAACAAGCTCAGAACAAAACACATCTGTTTGTTTTCCCTTATCTGCATTAACTACTAGAAATGCTTTTGCTCATTTGAGCTTTGCCCTCCCTAGAATCTTGATGTTTGTTTTGAATTTGTTTTTTGGCAGAGTGAGAGCCCATGCATGCCAGGCAGGCTCAGGGATGTGTATTTAGTAGTTTGGGATTTTGTTTTCTTTTTTTATTGACTTGCTTTGGGCTGCAGCTTTCAGTGTTTAAATGTCTGATTCTTCCATTGTCCTAGCTGTGCTCTCAGTAATGAATGCATCTTCTGTTTTGGAACTGTGCTGGATAAGATGCAAATGTGTCTGTCCTCTGCTTTTACCTAGTGAGTTCACCCAACTGGGTTTGCTGCTGTTTGAGGATATTAAGGACCCACATAGTCGTGCTATGATAAATACAGGGTACCTGCTCTTTAGTCTGCTGAGGGAAAACAATGGGCTAGTGCTCTAAAGGAATGGGTATATATTGACTCTGTTTTTTAATTTTTAAAATTAAGACATAATTTTCAAACCACAAATTCACCACTTTAAAGTATAAAATTAAGTGGGTTTTAGTTTATTCAGAAGGTTGTGCAGCTGTCACCACTATCCAATCAAATATTTTTGCCCCTCAAAGAAGCCCTATCCCCATAAGCAATCATTTCCCTCCCTTCTCTCCGTAGCTTCTGGCAGCCACTGATCTGCTCTCTGTGGATTTATCTATTCTGGACATTTCATATAAATGAAGTCACATATGGGGCATTTAGTGGCTGGCTTCTTTTACTTTGCATGATCTTCTCAGGATTCATCTAGGTCATAGCAAGTGTCAGTACTCTGTTTCTGTTCATGGCTTAATAATGTTCTATCGTATGAGTATAAAACATTTTACTTATCCAATTATCAATGATGGATATTTGAGTTACTCTAATCTTTTGGCTTTTATGAATAATGCTGCTGTGAACATTTATGGGCAGTAAGTTTTCCGTTTTCATGGTTATGTACCTGGAAGTGGACTTGCTGTCTCATGGCAACTCTGTGTATAGCCTTCCAAGGAACTGCCAGACGGTTTCCATCTGAGCTGCGCTGTCTCCCGTTCCCAGTGGCAGTGTGGGTTGGTTCTGATAGCCCAGCATCCTCATCAGCATATGCTGTGATCAGACTTATTGATTACTGATCCTAAAATTTACATGTGTTCTACCAGTAAGCCACACCCACAGTTCTACTTTCTTGGCGATGTCCTTTGACATACAAAAGTTTTAAATTTAGGTTTCATATTTAAGAAAATTTTCTTCTAGAATAGAAGAGCTTAAGAGCTTTAACTCTTATGTTTAGGTCTTTGTTGCATTATGACTTAATTTTTATATGTGGTGTGAGGCAGGAGTCCAAATATTTTGTTATTCTGGCACCATTTGATGAAAAGATTATTCTTTCTCCCATTTAATTAATTTGGCACCCTTATAAAAAAATCAATTGGCCATAGATGTGTAGGTTTATTTCTAGACTTTCAGTTTTATTCTATTGATCTGTATGTCGATCTTTTTGCCAATACCACACTCTCTTTATTACTGTAGTTTGTAGTAAGTTTTAAAGTTAGGAAGTAGGAGTCATTCAAAATTTTTTAAAAATTAGTGGAAGGCAGTTGTTCTCATTCTGGAGCCTTTCTATAGAAATTTTAGCATCAGATGGTCAATTTGTCAGATTTTATAAGGAAGCTAGCTTGAATTTTGAAAGGGATTGCATAGAATTTGTAGATCATGTTAGGGAGTCCTACCACCTAAACTATGTTAAGCTTTCAATCCATGAACACAGTATGTCTTTCCATTTATTTAGGTTGTCTTTCATTTATTTCAACAGTACGTCATGATTTTCAGTGTATGTCTCACATGTTTGCTAAACTTATTTTTTAAAAAAAAAAATTAGTGCTGGGGATTGAACCCAGAACTTTGACATGCTACATAACTGCTCTGTCATTAAGCTGTATCTCAGTGTATTATTATTTCATATGTTGATGCTGTTGTAAATGTAATTATTTTCTTAACTGCATTTTCCTATTATTATTGTTTGTTCATAGAAATTTAACTATTTTTATATGTCATTTATAGTAACCATTAGATAAAACATCTTCCTATTAGAATTTTAAATATTGGAACCAATTTATAAAGCCATTTAATTTTTCTTGGGATTACTTTAGGGAAGAGACTATAGATGGTTAACATTTATTGAACACTTACCTGTTTTATGCCCTAAGCAACAACATATGTTAACAGTGAATAATTCTGATTTAATGCTAACTTCTGTCTCCATTTTACGATGAGGATTTTTTTGCCCATGGTCTTGTAATAAATAAGTGGCAAGGCTGCAATTTGAACTATGAGACTTTCATGATCTACCACTAACTACACAGCCTCTCCTATTTCATTCCTCATACTCTGTGTTTCAATAGTACCAAATTCTTGCCCCTTCCATGAATTTGGAAGCTGTTTACAACTCTTACCTTTGCACTTGATATTGCTTCTACAAAAAATGCTCTCTGTTTCTCCAGGGTATTTCCTAGATCCCACCTCCTTTATCCACAGGCATAAATTGCCCCAAAATCTGTGTTCTTAACTACTTGACTATTCTGCCTTTTGGGGAATAATTCATAATAGCTCTACCCTAGAATGCAGGCAGTAGATTAAGTGACAAAGAAATGTTTTTCAGATCTCTAATTCTTGCCTCTCATCAGGGTTGATCATTTCACATTTGTACATGATTCCCTCCCTCTTTGATGGAATTTTAATTTCAAAGAGATTCTTCAGCGAGAAGGGATGAGCTGGGCCGTTATTGAGCCTAGAAACAGGAGTTTCTCTCTATAGGCAGGGGATGATTAAGGAGAGTACAGAAGGTGAGATAAGGGTATGGCTTTAAGAGGCATTTTGAAAGTAGAATTAAACCAATTATATGAAATGAAAAAGAGAAAGAAATGAAAGAAAATGATGGTGACATCACCTGGATGGTAGATGACTCAGGTGGCAGAGGATGGTGGGTTCCCTGGAATACTTGAGGGAAGCTGGTGTTGTAAAGGTTGGAATATTAGAGTATAGTAAAAAGCAACCTGGTTCTAATCCCATCCCACCACTTACATGTTATTTAATTTGTATATTCAACAATATGCTGCTGATTGTGTAATAGTAAAGAAAGTAGACATGGTCCCCTATCTTCATGAAAGAGTCTATTGAAGGAGTCAGATAAAGTAAACCCAAGGAAGATAAATACCAAATGCATATACATGTATTGTGGAGAGAAAGAACAGGTGAAAGACAGTAATAGAGGTCCCCATTGGGAAAAAGGGGTCATGGAGGGCAGTGACTACTAAGCTGTGGCCTGCCTGAAATATGGTAGAAAGTAGTCCAGTATCAGGTCAGGAAGGGGCATTGTAGAAAGAAGGAATAGGTGTCTGCCTCATAGAATTATGGCAAGCATTAAAAAAGCAACACATATAAGAACATCTAGCCCTGGTAGAGAGTAGGTGCTTTAAAAAACAAAATGAGCTTGAATAATCAGAAAGCAAAATAAGCCTTTTTGTTTAAAAGTAGTGGAAACTGAGGGAGAGACTAAACTTGCTTGCTTTTCTCCCACCCACCTCCCTTCCATGATCAGGGGTGGTACCCAAGGGAATGACTACTGGAGTGGTTAAAGAAGACAGGGGCCTGAAAGAGCCTGGGGGAGGAGTGACCAGGCAGGCGGTAGAACCTGAGGGCAGCCTTGGGAAAGGAGCCAGGGAAGGCTTTGGAGCAGGTGGCCAACCAGGCTGGCTGCTCGCAGGCTGTCTAGTGGGATGAAGACTGAGGGGCCAGTGAAGGTGGGGGCAGATGGCCATTAGGAGCATGTTGGGTGATCTTTCAGATCAGCTTTCATAGAACAATGAGGAAAAGGAGACTGAGGAAATGGAAAGAGGTTATCCGAACTATGGGTTCAAGAGGTTCCACGAAAAAGGGAAGGACAGAAGGAATGATTGCTGGACAGTGTGATGTGTAAGGATCTGTGCTGAAAGGAAGTACTAGTGGGGAGAGAGCCGTGGATGGTACTAGAGAGGAGGAATGTGATGGGGTAAATGGGAGAAAGAACTGGTGAAGGCAGGATGGGGCCAGGAACCCAGGAGGGGAGGTATGCTGGAAAGAAAGAAAGTGACAGGAAAGGGAAAAAAATATTTAGAAGATCTGATCATAGTAAAATGGCCACTCCTAGATGCAGGGTGGTTTTAGTTAGGCAGCTCTGTGCCCAGCTTTTTAAAAATCAAGGTGGTTTTACTAAGGAAGAAGAGGAGAATAAATTCCTGGGTAGGCCGCTCACTGACTGCCCCAGATCATCCAACCCATCTAGGGTGGTTGGTGCATCTATAGGGAATTAAATTCTTTACTCCTCACCAGTAGCCTCTTTTTCCTGACAGATAAACAGAACTCAAGACAGCTAAGAAAGTTCCCACAGGGCGTAGGCAGGCAGCAGGGCCACCACCTTCCCTGTCCAAGTCCAGCCTCCTCTGTTACCTGTTGCCTTTCATGTGAGTCTGTGCGTAGTTCAACTAACAGACAATTTTAAGAATTAGGGCCGTACTTGCAGATATTCTAAATATTCCAAATCTATGTAGTATTGAGTGCATTATATTAAAGTCTAGAAAGATTAAGAAGTCAGTGGGATTTAGATGTGGTCCATTGAAAAGCCTTTTATAATGGATTTAATTTAGTTTTTGTTCAGAAACTCATTTGGTTTCTGAGACACAATCATTTCTCAGTGTTTTGGAAAGTGTTTGCAAATTCTTCCCACCATAGGACCTGCTATTATATCATAAGGAACACTCATGAAAGCTGTTCCTGAACACCATTTATTTTAAAAACAAACCTTTTTCTAGTAGAAATAAATGTTTGCGCACCTTAGGGACACAGACTGTGTTTCATCTCAGAAAACCCATGAAGGAATGATAGTAGTGCAATGGCAAAAGGCTCTAACAGAGGGGTAGGAAGTATGTAGCCCCACTTCTCCCAGACATAAAGTTTAACAATTACATGAAAAAAAAAAAAAAAGATATAACTTAGGGATAAAAGTAAGGGCTTAAACTTGTAAAGATGAAATAAATAGATTATGTTAAACTCTGTTTCAGTCATTAGTTTGAAGTTTCTTCTCCTTTATTGTCATAGTGAACTTGTTTGAGAATTTCCTTCATTTCCACACCGTGCTTCTATAAAGGGAGGCTGGTGGGCACTGCATCATTGAGAGCTGGGAACAGGAGGATGGAGGAGAATGGCCGGGCCTGGAGGAGGCCACTGATCGATAACCAGACTGTGACTTTTCTTTCTTTTTCATCCGAATGGCCCAGTGACAACCTCAAGAGGGTTTTTACTTCTTTCATCCCATGGATTTGCCTGTGTGATACGTAAAGTGAGCAGTGGTCCCTTGGGAGGGCCTCATAGTCCTAGGTTTCTGGCCTGCCGTGCCTGTAGTTATCTGAGAGCTAACCATGGGGAGAATGGGAGAATGGAGAAGGGGACTTTAAAAACTGGCACAGATGCAGTTTTATACTTACCATTCCTTCCACCGTAGACTGTTTAGGGTTTTAAGCCTAGAGAAGCAATTTAGGCCAGTGGTTTTCAAGTTGCGGTCCATGGAACCCAGTGATATTTCAGGACCAAGTGCTTCATGGAGTTGGAATCATTTACCTTGAAGAAAGTTGTCAAGATCAAATGAGGTCATGCCACTCCTCTACTTAAAACTCCCAAGAATTCCTCTTCATCTGTGGCTAAAGTTCAAAATCAGTAGCTTAAAATGCAAAGTCTTTCATGATCAGCCCACTCCACGCTCACGCAGTTTTTCCTGTTTCATTCTCACACTCTGTACTCCAATAGTGCCAGGCCCCTGCCTGCTACTGGGAACTTGTCAGGCTAGCCACAACTGTCTGCAGATACACTTGATGTTTCTTCTACAAAGAATGTTCTTTCTCTGAGGCAGGAGGATTGCAAGTTCAAGGCCAGTTTGGGCAACTTAATGAGGCCCTATCTCAAAATTAAAAAATTTAAACAGGGCTGAGATGTAGCTCAGTGGTAGAGCACTTACCTGGCTTACATGGGGCCCTAAGTTTCATCTCCAGTACCATAAAAAAGGGATGGGGGAGAATGTTCTTTCTCTTTGTTTGTCTAGGATGTTTCCTGGTCTGTTTTCCCTGACCCTACATAACCACCCCCGTATCACATCTCACCCAACACTGTCTTCTGACTGCTCTACTTTCTGTATGGTATCAATGTATTTTTTTAAATATATATTTTTTTAGATGTTGATGAACCTTTGTTTTATTCATTTATTTATATGTGATGCTGAGAATCAAACCCAGTGTCACAATATGCAAGGCAAGTACTCTACCACTGAGCCACAACCCCAGCCCGTCAATATATTTTTTAAGTATATATATATATTTTTTTAAGTTGTGGATGGACACAATACCTTTAATTATTTATATGTGGTGCTGAGGATCAAACCCAGTGCCTTACACATGCTAGGAAAGCACTCCACTGCTGAGCCACAACCCCAGCCCGTCAATGTATTTTTTGTGTCCTCTGCTTTCCTGGCTCTGCACAGTCTCCCTGAGCAATCTCATGGGCTCATGTGGCATCAGTTAATAGCAGATTTTCATCTTCTGCCTAGATCTTTCTCCAGTGCTTGCAGCCAGCTCACTGAAATATGGCCACTGCATAGCTTCACTAGAGTGACACACAGGCATCTCAGATTCACAACTGGATGCCTCAGGCTAACTAATCTTACCCTCCAGAATATTCCTCTGCCTGTGAGCTCAGCTCAGTGAGTCGCCCTCTCTGCAGAAGCTGGGTGTCATCCTTCGCTCCTGCCTCTTCCACAGTCATGTCATTTTGATTATTCCATCCTCAAGTTTCTTCCCAGTCCGTCCTCTTCTCTGCATTTCCACCACAGCAGTCAGTTGCCATTTTTTTTTTTTTGCTTAAATTATGTACTGATTCTAAGTCATTTAGAATGATACTGTCCAATAGGAACATATTCTTTTAAATTTTCTAATAATCACATTAAAAAATAAAAATAACATTTAACTTTAAGAATGTATTTTATTTAAACCTATGTATGTATATATATATATATATATATATACACACACACACACACACACACACATATATATAATCTGATCAGTTCAACATGTGATCATTATAAAAATTAGTGAGTTATTTTAAACTATTTTAAAAATACTAAATCTTTCAAATCCAACGTGTGTTTTATGCTTATAGGACATCTACATTTGGATTAGCCACTTTTCTACCTTTATGTAGGTAACTACAGTTAGTGCCTCCTGCATTTGCCATTGCAGCTGTAGAATGTAGAGGAATGTAAAGCCTGAAGCGGGGATTAGAGTGCTGACATTTTCTTTGGTAGGTTCCAACCCAAAGTGGTGAGAGTAAAGGATAAGGAAAATAAGGCAAGCAAAAGTGTGATGATGTCACCCTTGTGACTCGTGTGAGTTGAAGATGTTGGAGCAGGTGGAGGGACACTAGGCAGAGGCACGCTAGGTTTTGTCCAGTACTCTGGCTGAGCTGTTTGACTCAGGTTTTGTCTTTCTGCAGTTCGTTTTCTATAGCCAAATGTTCTTGCTAAATACAGACTTGACACTCTCATTGTCTTCTTTCAAAACCTCCCAAAACTCCCCCATTATTTTCAGAGTAAAGTCCAGTGTGCCTTTTGTTCAGTGTTTTATTTGATCTGCCCCAGCTTCCCTTCCTAGCTTCTTATCTAAGTCACCTCCTCCCATCTTGAATGTTATATATATTTGCAGAAAGCATTTATTTTCTCATATTTTCTGTGGGTTAGAAGTTGGAAAGGTGCTTAGCTGGATGGTTCTTGCTTGAAGTCTCTGTTTTACTCCATTCAGGCTGTTTAACAACTCCCATAAGCTGGATAGCTTATAAATAAACAACAGAAACTTATTTCTCATAGTTCTCACAGTAAGTCCAAGGTCAAGACTCCAGTTTGCTTGGTGTCTGGTAAAGATACATTTACTGATTCATAGGTGGTGCCTTCTGTCAGTGGCCTCACATGGTGGAAAGGCAAACAAGATCCCTCAGGCCTCTTTTTACAAGGGCACTACTCTGGTTCACAAGAACTCCCAACACCCCACCCACCCCAACCATTGGAACAAGGGTTAGGATTTCAACATATGAATTTTGGGGTGAAACAAATATTCAGTCCATAATAGTTTCTTATAGAATTATAGTCAAGCTGTCAGCCAGGGTTGTAGTCATTTAAAGTCATGACTAGGCTTGAAAGAGTCACTTGAAAAGGTGGCCACTTGTGTAGTGGGCAAGTAGACATCGGCTATTGGTTAATGTGTTCTCTCCTCTGGAGGGCTGCTGGAGCATCCTCACATCATAGTGACTCTTCTCCCAGACAAAGTGATCCAGGAGAGATCAAGGCCAAATCCACAGCATATGTTCTGTGTTAACCTAGCCCCAGAAGTCGCACAGCATCACACCACAGTATCCTTGCTTATAAGTTCTGGCTTATAAGGTCTGGCCTTTATGCTGACGTCAGAAGGAGGTTGTGAAGACAACCATGGGGACCAGATTGGAGGTTGGCCACCACCGTATGACGCATCTATAGAGTTGCTATAAGCCTCTCTGGCATGCCCTGATTTGCTTCTGGACATTCCTACATATTGTTCTTTCTTATGAGAAAAGACTTTTCTTCTGCTACTCTTCTCTTCATTTGCCCTTCTAGCTCTTGTTTATCCTTCTAAGTTCCAGTTTTGATGTCTCTTACTGCAAGAATTATTCCTACCAAGGCAATCTCCATCCCACCACCACTACCACTAACGGCCCCCTTCCTCCATGCTCCAGGAGGGCTCGGTCTGACTCTTCATAGCACTCATTACATTTTATTATGTGTCACCTACTTCCTGGCTTGTCTTTCCCACTGGACTCTGAGTTCATGAGGGCAGGGACCACAACTTACTGGTTCCTGCCCGGCACAGAACTCAGCAACACATCATAGGGCCTCAGTAAATAGTTGTTGGTTGAAAAGCTGAAGAAAGGGATGGGCAGATGGATGGATGAGGGACTGACCAGACATCCTGGCTTTTCCACTTGACTCTAAATTCCTAGAGAACAGTGCCCTGGTCTTTTCAGTTCCACCTCCCCATGGTATTATCTGGTGCCCTGCACATAATAGGCCCCTAAAGACATGCCTCTCTTTCTTCTCTTTCTCTGTATTCTTTTTAATTGAAAAAAGTTTTTGAGAGAATCCATGTCGCTGAGCCTGTCATTAGTGATAAATCTGATTATTTACAAAAAAATTCATTTCTTGATTATTTTTTATTATTGAATATTGCTGACATTCATCTGTAAGTCAACATTGTAATAAGATTTTAGGTAATTTACATTTGTGATGAGGTTTAATAACCTTGGCAGTGTTCATTCAGGCTTAAGTGTTGATCAGAGAAGGTGTTTTATGAATGATTGGTGAATAAATTCAACATTGATAAGTCCTTTTTATTGAATATAGGGAGTGTTCAGATTGTAGGAGAAGGAACAGTTTTATTAATACGAGGAATCACTGAATAAGTTGAATAAGTTGTTTTTGTTTCTGGATTTCAAATTCAGGAGAAAATTGACCTACTTCTGTAGCTTAATTATTCATGGCCAGTTTTCTCCAACTGTTCTGCTGGTTTTGTAGAAGGTGGCAGTTGAAGAGGAGACCCTGAGTGTTATTCCTGCTTCCTCCCCTCAGACTGTGCAGAAGCTGGAGGTCAGGTGCCAAGAAACCTCTGGCGTGAATGCCTTGACCTTACATGGGGCCATGTGTTCTTCCCATTATTCCCCTTCTCTTTAAAATCTATTGTTTTATATTTTATTTTTATATATTATAAGTTGATTCTATATTTATTTTTGTTTTCAAATTCTCTCCTAGGGCTTCATTAAAAGAACATGAGCTTTGGAATTAACCAGAAGTATATTCAAGTTCTAATTGCTACTTCTTCCTGGAAGTTGTTGGTTGGAAAGATGAAGAAATGGGTAGATGAAGGATTGCTGAGACATTCCTTAGGATAGTTGGACAAGCCACTTTGTATTTCTGAACCTTATTATTATTATTATTTTATTGTGTAAAATGAGGACAAAATTGGCCTCTTTGTAAGATTGTCATCAGGCTCAGTAAGATTAATTTCAAATGTGGTCTTTGGCATATAGAAGATGCTCAATCAAGATTGAGTAATACCCCCTTCCTTAGACAGTTTGACTAGCTTAAAAAGGAATTTACTGTGCCTCTATAGTGTCTAGTTGCCCCAGTAAAAGTGACCCATCCATCCTGGCAAGGTGGTCTTTCGCTAGACCGTCAAACACAACTCCTAATCTGCTCTCTTCCTTAGTTCCCTTCCTAGCCCACAGTACAGTCTGAAGGTATTGTGCTTTTCCTGGTTTGTCTGCTTTTTGTGGTATTTCCCCTTTGACTTGGTTTTCTTCTCCCTCCCTTTGATGATGGTTGATATTTTTAGATCCCCACTTGTTTGCTTCTGCCAGTGTCACTAGGACTAGGTCCCTACCTGTCTTTGTCACACCATACAACCCAGATCCTGGGAGAAGGTCCCTACTCCTGGGAAGCCTTTGCTCCAAAAACCCACCTGGGTCAGCCACTCGGCTTTGCTTGGCGTCACGCCATGCTGTGGTTGGGTTGACATGTCCTCATTTTTCTCCATCTGATCTTCAGAGTGATCTGTCTGGGAAGAATGTGATGGGCCCACAAATAGACTGTTTGGGGTATCCAGATCTTGAGTTGAGTGGCCTGTTAAAACAGGTCTGTGTCAAAAGTGATGAATAGTTTTTGTGGATTTTGAGCAAGTTGCCAATCGATCAGCTTCTGTCTAATGAGAGAGGCCCTGTAAGAGGAGCCGAAGCCCAGCTGCCTGCTCGAGCCACCTGCCTTTTCTCTTTACTTCATTTTCTTGCTAATGAAGGAACCAATTGGTTTAGAGCGATCAATGCTGACCTATTAGGATCAGACATTGTTTTGGCATTGCCAAGGCAATTAAATTCAGCAGGGTGAGGATTAGAGAGAAAAAGCCTGTGAAAAAAGAGAAACAAGGGACTTTTTATTCAGAAACAACCTTTCTGGTGTTAGAGGTATAAAAAGGATTAGTTCAAAATGAATTAATCATTAGAGCATTTTCTTTCTTGGTAAAATAATCAGAAGATTTGTTGATGTTAGTTCTTAAATTTAGGGCAACAGGAAACCCACTTCATGGACCTGACTTGAGGTACATACTTTTATTATTGCCTTCTTTCCTGTTTAAAACTGTGTCTCCTCCAAAAAGGCTTCTCTAAGAGACCGGGTATGGAGGAATAGGCACTATGACCTATTCCTATGACTAGATTTTCTAAAGCGGCTCTGCTTTAAAATAGTCTAGCCTCTTGTCATTCTATTAACAGATGACGTGATCCAGAAATTGTTAGCCTGTCTATCACTGAAGAACTGATAAAGAGCAAAACATGTAAGACCCTGGGAGCCAGATTCCTGAGCTTGATGGTCTTGGCACACCCTTCTCCCCCTGATCTCTTGGCCCCTAGCATGGCATCTTACACTAAAACGCTCTGTAAAAATGTGAATAAACTGACAATTACCGACTGAGTGAAGTAAGAAGCATTTAAAGATGGCCAGGAGTTGAAGATCTGGTTCCCTAGGGTTAGTGAAATAAAAAGAACAGGCAGGTGAAAGCCGAGTGATGAAGTCACTCACAGACAGTGCCATTTCCAAAAGTGATTTTGCTAAGTAAAGATGTTGTTCCATAATTCCAAAATGTAGAATGATATAATTTTGGCAAAAAGGAGAGAACAGTTCTTTAAGTTGCTTACATTTTACTACACCAAATAGTCGATGGAGTTCTTTCTGTCCTCTAGTAAGGAGATCTGTCTGCACAGACATAGGCGTTGGCTTCCACGGGTGTGGTCCTTGCAGGGCATCTCCTTTAGAATTATCCCTGAGGTGCCTCTCATAGACTGCTGGTGGTTTGCCAAGGAAGTGATTGAGGTATCACTGTCACCCCTTCTTTGTAATGAGAGCAGAGCCAGGAGTCAGTGTAGCAGTGGTGACAGTTTCCACGAGTCAAAGCTGTTGGACTTCCTCGATTTAGAGGTGGTAGCTAGACCTCTGTCTTCTCAATCTTGAACCATCGATGCTTTTCTGTGCCTTTTGTCTTGATTTGTATCAAGACACAAATGAGGGTTTCTTGTCCATGAAGATTTAAATGTCTTGAACAGGAGTTATTATTATTTTTTCCCCCGAAAACTTCCTCTCTGAGAGTTTCATTGAATAACTGCCCCTGAAATTGCCAGGGAACTTTAAACCAATGGTATTTCAACTTTTTTTTTTTTTTTGATCATGCACCTATTAGTAAAAACAAACAAATAAACAAGAAAACTTTGCACATGAAAAGATGATCAACTTGAGTGTGGATCCCAAGGTGAAATCAGGGAAAAGCAAATCAAATTGCACTGAGATCCCACCTCACACTCACAAGAATGGCTAGAATCCAAAAGTCTGATAACTTGGTTTTGGGTTTGTTCCCCCTACTTTGAACAGTTTACAAACCTGTGCTTTGCTTTCCTGTAAAAATATGGTTTCACTGCAAGTCACGTGCAAGGCAAGACTTTCTAGTAGCCACATTAAAAAGTATTAGTGGCTACCATGTTGGATAAAGCAGTTCTGTGGAATGATTTACTAGGTGAGTTGAATAGCAAGTGTATTTTTGATGTTAACGTATGATGCCAGATTGCTTTTTGGAGAAATATGTTGTCTTGATTTTTAACGTGCTTTGGTGTGATCTTTCTAGTGTGTCTTATATATCTACCTCAATGTGTATGATTTAAAAAAAAAAACACAACATGTTTGCATTTAAAAAGTTTGGTAACAACAAGTTGTGACAAAATATTAAGAAATTGGAGCTGGGCATGGCAGCATGCCTGTAATCCCAGCACTTTGGGAGGCAGAGGCAAAAGGATTATAAACTCAAGGCCAGCCTTAGCCATTTTGCAAGACCCTGTCTCAAAATTTTAAAAAATTTTAAAAAGTCTGGGGTTATAACTCCATGGCAGAGTATTCCTGGGTTCACTCTCCAGTAACACACACACACACACAAGCAAGAAATTGGAACCCTTATAAACCGCAGTAAGAATGTAAAAATGCTATAGCTTTTGAATAGTCTATTCCTCAAAAAGTTTTGTTTAGTTACTGTTTAACTCTGTAATTCCACCTCTAGGTCTGTACTCAAGAGAAATTAAAACATGTACACATATAAACTTGAACATAAATGTTCACAGCAGCATTAATCATAATAACATCTGGATTGTTTTCACCTTTGTGTTATCAGCTGACAAACAGATGAACAGAATGTGGTGTATGGATGCTATGAAATATTATTCAGTCATTAAAAGGAATGAAATACTGATATATGATTTGATACAAATAAACCTTGAAACATTATATTAAGTGAAAAGAAGGCCTGCAGTTGTAGCTCAGGGATAGAGCACTTGTCTAGCATGTGTAAGGGACTGGCTTCGATCCTCAGCACCACATAAAATAAATAAAAATGAAAGTATTAAAAATCAAAAGAATCATGTCAAAATGAAGCCAATATTTTAAAAAAGCAAAAAGAAATACATTATATGACTCCTTTTATATGGAAGAAACATCCAGCCAGAATAGGTAAATCCATAGAGACAGAAGATTCGTGGTTGCTTAGGACTGAGGGAATGGTGAGATGATAGCAAAAGGTTACTTTCTGCAGTGATGAATCGTGATGATGGTGGAACAACTCGGTGAATAGACCACAAACCCTCACACCCACATCTGTAGCTCTTTTTTATTTATTTATTTTTAAAATTTTGAGATGGGGTCTTGCTAAGTTGCTGAGGCTGACCTCAAATTTGGGAGGTCCTGCCTCAGCCTCCCAAGTCACTGGGATTATAGGGGCGTGCCATTGCTCTTGGCTAGCATTTCCGTTTTGAAACCAGTGAGCCACAATCTTACAGACCTTTGGAGTGTATATACATCCACTTTAGAAATCTTTCTTTTTGACCACATGATAGAGAATGTGTGTGAGGTGAGCCCATGTGGGAAGAATAGGCCTGCTGAGACCCAAGAGCCCAATGTGATTGTACTGGGAAGGTCTCTGGCGCTGTCGCCACATCTCAAGGAGAATGAAAACCTTCTGTGCTCTGGTAGCCCAGCACGTGCTGAAATAGGTGACAGCACCACCCAAAAGGTATTTCCAGTCACTTCATGGTACAATGAGAGAGACGTTTGAGTGGCATATGATTACAATCAATGATGACCCTGTAACATCACATTTCATAATTATTACTAGAATCTATTCAATTTGTATGTGGGTCTGTACAGAAGGAGAAAGGAAAAATCCTATTCCCAGCTGCATGACATAAAGCTGTATTTTTATTAAGAGCTTTGACTGACGATGAAAGTCATAAATCACCAACATTGAAACTTGAAGCACTAGAAGCCAAAGAGAAAATATAACCTGCAAAATGTACTATTGTGATCTAGTATAATATTCATAGTTTCTAGGATCTTAAAGCAATTATATTCCAAATTATGGAATCTAATTTTTTTATGCACTACTTTCTTTTTTTTTCTGGCACATCTTCTTGATCCTTTATGCCATTTCTTTATCTTGTCAGCTGGCAACTATCAGTTTGTATATTCATGCATTTGGGTGATTGGCTCTTGAGAAAGGTGGTGAATAATTATAGCACATATAAAGCATAGTTAGTTTGAATGAATGTGTACACACAACAACATCCAAAATAGGGCTGTGAGTGTGGCACAGTTGGTTCATACATGTTCCTATGTGGTGATGTTGAAGAGTTAAAAGAATATTTTGAATTTCCTGTTCTGTTTAAATGTACAAAGAACATGGTATTACATTTTTTTTTTTGGTGCAGTAATGCATCATTAACAATTTATTGTGGTATATCAAGCCATGAAACAGATCACGTCTTGAGCATATTTCTCTGGCAGACAAAGGTGCAGATTTTATGTATTGGGTTAGAGGAAATGAAATTTTCCCAGCAAGGGTAAGTAGAAAGAAATTTGGCCGTGGATATAATATATGACTTTAAAATGTGGTGAAAATAAGTTTAAAAGATTCCTTATTAAATCCTCACTTCTATTAATTAATTTCTATACTATAAATTATCACAGATTTCCTGCCAGTTAAAGACAGTTAAAAGATCAAATGAAAAGTTTAGTACATTGCATAGTCCTAAAATAAATTATTATTATACTATTTTCATTTCCCCCCTTTGTTTAAAGAGTTACTTTGCTATTATAAAGCCTGTGGTCTAACACAACTCAGATTTCTTTCTTGAGAAAGGATGACAATACTTCATAAAACACAATTTATTAATGCCTTTAAAAATGTAGCTTCATGATGACATTTTAATATTTCAAAAGTCATGAAGTTTTAACTGTAAGTTTCAGTTTAAATGATCCTCAGGTTTTTGGGTATTAGTATTTATTAGAAACAGAGTCATTTCAAGGTTGAAGTGTAGAAACAGCATAGGTGTATTTATACAGATATGAAACATTGGCCAAAGGATTGTGGGACCCTGCTTTTTTTCAACATACTTCATTTGAAAAGGACCATACTGAATCTGTGAACACACTGAATTCAGTTGATATGTTTCCTTTCAGTCAGTATGAACTCTGGCAATACCATAGAGAGACAGGAAAACCTATTATATCATGTGCTGAAAATATACAAATAGCTCAGAATCCTAAAGCATCTTTCCCCCCCTCTTTTCAGTGAGAAAAATAAAGCTGTAAAACAAACCATTATTATAAAAGTCTCAAGTAGACAGTAATCTTAACAGCTAATACAGGTACTAAGTTGTATTCTTTTTTTTTTTTTTTTTTTTAACAAAACAAAAAAGCCCATAATGTTGGAGCATTGCTGCTGCTGTCTAGGAGTCAAATAGGGGAGGGGGCCTAGTTACTGACAACACGGCCAGGCTCCAGCCAATTAAACTGTGAACCTCAAAGCTGTTTTACTAAAGCAAACTTTTTGTCAGGGGCAATTATACTGGAAGCATTTTCTTGGCACAAAGTGCACATCTGAACATTTAAATCCAGATATGCTAACAGATGTCTCTTGAGCAAGAGCATCATAAAACCAGATTTCACTTGAGTGAGGAAAATACTTTTTCCATCATTTTTTATTTTTCACTTGGAGATTACATTTCACTTTAGACGACAGCCTCATGGACTGTGATTAGAAAGGGTATCTGAGAAGGTAGAATTGGTACATCCTATCAGTGTGAGGTGAGCACATGCATTTCAAATGAAGGGGTGCTACCTACTTCTGAGAACATGGAATGCTAATGAAACGGGCCATTATTTTTCTCTCCTGGTTTTCAGGCCTCTTTCCCACAAATGCCTGACACGCTGTGAATTCGCTCTTCTCCTTTATGATTCTGTGTGAATGTATTTGGCAACTGGGCAAGTCCTTTTCCCAGGAATTTAGTGGAATAGCTTATCTATTGGCTGATTGCTCTTCTGGGCACAGATGGAACAAAATGAATAATTTACTTTTAGAAGCTTCTCTCAAATTCATATGTTATTTTTTTATAGCCATTACTCATAATCACTGTCATTCTGACCACTTACCAATTGGCTGAATTAATGCTTATTGGATACATGATACCTTCATTTGCCTTGTTTCTTTTAATTTCTAGATTTAATATTGTCTTCCCTACAACAAACAAATATGTAAAGATTTTCATTCAGAAACATAATAATAGTTGATAAAGAAATGTAATTTCTTTAATTTGAAGTTTCTAGGAAGGTGAATGTTTAAAGAGTGAGTTCTTAAATGTTTTCATGCCAGGTGTGGTGGTACATACCTGTAATCCCAGCAACTTGGGAGGCTGAGGCAGAAGGAATGCAGGTTCGAGGCCAGCTTGGGCAATTTAGCAGGACCCTGTGTCAAATTAAAAAATAAAAAGAGGTAGGGATACAGCTTAGTAGTAGAGCACTTCTGGGTTCAATCCCTGCTACCCGCCCCCCACAAGAAAAGGTCACATTAGAGGTATATCAATTCAATTGTCCCTTGTAGCCTAAAGGGATTGATTCCAGGATGGCCCACAAACACCAAAATCCAGGAATGTTCAAGCTTCTGATATATATTAAGGCATACTATTTGCATTTAATCTGTTGCATCTTCCTGGATAAGTCACCTCTAGATTACTTATAATACCTAAATACAATGTAAATCCTCTGTAAATCACTATTGTGTTAGTCAGCCTTCTGTTGCTGTGACAAGATACCTAAGAAAATCAACTTAAATGAGGATTTATTTTGGTTCACAGTTTCAGAGATTTCAGTCAGTAGTCACTTGGCCCCATTGTTTCTGGGCCTGTGGTGAGGCAGAGCATCATTGTGAAAGCATATGGTCCTGCAGACCGGCAGCCAGGAAGGAGGGGAGAGCAAGAGAGGAGAAAGAACTGAGGACAGCACTCCGCTGCGACCTACTCCCTCCATCCAGGCCCCACCTCCTGCAGTTGCCACACCCTCATTAGCCCATTTAGCTAAGAATTCACCCATGGATTAGCTGATGAGGTTAGCACCCTCATGATCCAGGGGAACCTCTGACACTGCTGCACTGGGGACCAACCCTTCAACAATAGAAGCTCTTCAGGGGAAATTTCAGATCCAAACCACAATATTGTTAGGGAATAATGACAGGAGGAAAAAAAAGTCTGTACATTTTCAGTACAGATGCAATTTTTTTCCTTGAATATTTTCAATCTGAGGTGTCGAATTCGTGAATGTGGAACCCATAGATGTGGAAGGCTGGCTATGGATTTTGGCAACATAAAAAAAAATTAGTGCAAAAATATTACCAACATAGGGTGGACTTTCTGAGAAATGAGTAATTCAAAACATATATTCCAAATATAAATATTATTATTATTTTATTATGTACACTACTCAGAATAGAATTTTAAAACGTGACCTTGTAATGTAGGAGCCAGAATTCTTAGCACTATCACCTGTTAAATTGATCCTGTGAGCATTATATTCCATACATGTAAACGTCCACTTTCAACTGGAATCTGAGGAGGAGCAATATATTTGGAGGTAATTCCTAGTTCTCTAATTCTATATTAATGTCTTCTTTTACGTTTTTTTACAAAAATTAAATATATTTACTGTGAATATTGTTATGTTGCTTTGGAATTTTCTGTTTTCTTTTTTTTGGTGGATCTGGGGTGGAACCCAAGGCCTCATGCTTGCTAGGCAAGTGCTTTATCACTGAATTACATCTCTTACTGATGAAAGTTTGAAGTGGCAAAGTTGACATTCTTAGATTTATCCTTTCATGACATAAACAAGTTTCTTTGAAACTTGTCACCTTAATGGAATAAAACAACTAGTATAAAAATCGAACATCTTTTTTAATGTTTTGAATAATAGTTTACAAAATAACATTACAAAGATTAGAATTATAGTATTATCTAATCACTAATAATCTTGTTTTAAAAAATTTCATAGGCATATATTGATTCAAAAAACATTCTTCCTAAACATATCTAGCAAATTTTTTATTTCCTAATATTTATATTGTTAACATGTTTGCACATTTATTTTCAGTTTTTAATAATTTATTTTGTACACAAAATTAATAATTTTATGCAGCCATTTTTTTATAATTTTAGTTGTAGATGGACACTATACCTTTATTGTATTTATTTATTTTTTATGTGATGCTAAGGATCAAACCCCCAGTGCCTCACACATGCTAGGCGAGCCCTCTACCATTGAGCCACAACTCCAGCCCAGTCACCATTATTATTAGAGCATTTTATTCCTGGAATAATAAATACATCACAGTTGTGTGTACTGTCAAGATTTTTTTTTTTACTCTATTTTTTTTTAAAGAGAGAGTGAGAGAGGAGAAAGAGAGAGAATTTTTAATATTTATTTTCTAGTTCTTGGCGGACACAACATCTTTGTTGATATGTGGTGCTGAGGATTGAACCCGGGCCGCACGCATGCCAGGCAAGCGCGCTACCGCTTGAGCCACATCCCCAGCCCTACTGTCAAGATTTTAATGTCAAAAGTTCATAATGAGATTTTTCACACCAACTTACATTTAGGATACTTACCTCTACTTGAAAGTGAGTAGTCAGATAGGGATATCAAGTCTACAGCCAGAGCAATGGCACGTGCCTGGAGTCCCAGCTGCTTGTGAGGCTGAGGCAGGGTGATCATCACTGAGGTTATTATTGTGATTTAGAGTTGCTGGGAACCCATTTGATCACATGCTCACTGATCACAAATACATTCAGGAATGTCACATTTGACCTAAAGCAGACCTTAAGCTCCTAACATCCTTCCAAAGGCTGAGGTCAAAGCCAGATAGCGTAGAGCTGTAAAGGCCCAACTTGAGCACAGTCCTACACTAACATTGCACAGAACTTGGCTTCCCTTGCATTTTGTGTGCATGCTAAGAGACTCTTGAACATTTAGGTCTGATGTTAGGCAAGGTATTTTTGACATTGTATTCCAGGAGAGAGGAGACAGATTTCCCCTGAAACCTGGAGTTGTTTATTCTGGGAGTGTCTTTCTATTGAACTATTCAAGCATTGTCTTCTTGTGAAATTTTAGGTCATTCAGGAGTTACCATGTATCAGCTTTTTTCCACACTGTGATTTTCCTTATCAATTATGTGTCTATTTGTGAGGACCTTCTAATATGTATCTTATGGAGGTGGGTTATTTTAGTTTGTAAATGCTAAATGATCCAACTTCTATATGAGCTAAGCAGGCTTTTGTTGGTAGATATGTTTTGCATATCCAAAAAGCCCATTTGCCAAAGGCCTCAGAGGTAAGATAAAAAGGGATTTATATCTGACAGCAATCTTTGTCTCTTTTAATACCTTTTTATTGAATTCTTCATAAGGTGGAAACTAATCAGTCTGTCTAAAGATATACAAATTAGGTCTAAAAATCAAGCACATTCGATGTTATAGCAGTGAAGCAGTAAAACTTTATATAATGCAGTGTGCTTTATTTTTATATAGCCTAATTCACAGTATCACAAGACACTTTATAGAAAGAATCAATTGCAGGCTTAAAAGAAAAAGGAAACTTTTAAGGTGAGATTTAAGGACAAAATATACTCTCATTTGGCACTGATCTTGCAACTGAGTCAGAATCACTGTGCCTTATGTGCTCTCATTATTAACATTAGACTTAAAGTTTTTCCCTGTAACTGAGCCCTAAAGTGCTAACCTACCAAAGGGAGGACAGTCCTGTGTTCCCATGCAACTTGCCAATTGTCCAATACAAAAGGCACTGTCTCTGCCACGGCTGCTCAGTCATCCCTGGACTTGGCACAATTCTAACAAAAGCCATGACTCTTATTTCTCAATCATCAACATTAGTGTGCAGTAGGAAATCAACATCTTTGCCATCATACCTTCTACTTTTAACAGCCCTACTTGCTATCATTAATTGTGTGTCATGTGTGCCTGCATGTGTCTGTGTATGCATTTTTTTTTCCTGGTTTTTGCTGAGCATTGATAATCTTGTAGGATTTTGAATTACTCTGTTTTTGAGCTACTATAACAGGACACAATAGACTGAGCAATATATAAATAATAGAAAACCACTTCCTACAGTTCTGAAAGCGTGGATTCCAAGATGAAGGTGCTGACAGGTTTGGTGGCTTTCTGCTTCTAAGATGGCCTCTTGCTACTCCTTGCTCCAGAGAGTAGGAATGCAGTGTCCTTGCACTGAGGAAGGCAGAAGGGCAGGGTAGTAGAAAATGCTGTGGGGCCTCTTTCATTAAGACCTTAGTGTCATTCATGAAAGAGGAGCCCTCATGAACTGACCCCCTCTTAAAGGCCCCAGCTTTTAGTACCATCATGTTGGCATGTAAGGCCCCTGAAATTTGGAGGAGACACACTTAAACTATAGCAAAACAGAATAAATTTTGAATTTTATTTAAAACAAAACAAGAACAAACAAACAACAACAACAAAAAAAGCTCTTCAAGAATATCATGGTGGTGCGGTACCTATAACCCCAGCATCTCAGGAGGCTGAGTCAGGAAGATTATGAGTTCAAAGCCAGCCTCAGCAATTTAGCGAGGCCCCAGAGGCCCTAGGCAACGCAGCAAGACCCTGTCTCTAATAAAAATAAAGGGGCTGGCTGGGAATGTGGCTCAGTGGTTAGGTGCCCCTGGATTTAATCTCTGGTACCAAAACAAACAAACAAAAGAAACTCCCTTTTAATTTTTCTTAAAAATATTGTTATCCAGATTTAAATCATTTTTGAAATGTACAAAAAGTGTGTGTGTGTATGTGTGTCTCTGTGTGTCTGTGTGTGTGTATAGTGTTCATCAGTTTGCAAATGGGTGTTAGTTTGATATTAAACAATATCATAAACTGTTATGTTAAATATTAAACAAGATCATAAACTGGGTGGCTTATAAATAACAGAAATTTATTTTTCATAATTTGGAGTTGAAAAGTTCTAAACTGGGTACATTGGCCTATAATTCCAGCTATTCAGGAGGCTAAGGCAGGAGGATTACAAGTTTGAGACTAGTCTGGGCTAAAATTTAGTGAGACCTTGAATCAAAATAAAAAATAAAAAGGGCTGGGGATGTAGCTCAGTGTTTTCTTAGTATGTGCGAGGTTACAGGTTCAGTCCCCAGCAAACCCCCACCCCCAAATACACACACACACACACACACACACACACACACACACACACGAGAAAAGTTCTTCCAGATCCAGGAGGCTCCACTATATTTCATGTGTGGGAGGGCCTATTTCTTCCTTCCTTCCTCCCTTTCCTTTTCTCCCACCTCCTCCCCTCCTCCCTTCTTTCTTTCTTTCACAGCATCTTTTTTTTTTAAGGCTAATTTGTTATACATGACAGCAGAATGCAATTCAACTCATAGTTCACATAAAAAAAGCACAATTTTCCATGTCTCTGGTTGTGCACAAAGTAGAGTCACACCATTCGTGTCTTCATACATGTACTCGGGGCAATGATATCCATCTCATTTCCAGGCATGCATCCACCTCCGTGCATCTTAGTGTGTTTCCTTCCCCTGGTGAAGGACACAGTTAGCTCTCTGGACCCTCTCTCACTAGTCTCACTTTATTAGGGCTCCTTCCTCATGACCCACTCGCCCCAAAGACCCGAACTTTTAACACATTACCTTGGGGGTTAGGATTTTAATCATGAATTTTAGGACAACACAAGTGTGAAGTCTATACCATGAATTTTAATAAAGTGAAGATCTGTTACTTGCCACCTTACTTAGGACATGGAACATTACTGGTTTCTTTTGGTATTTTTACAATATTCGGTCCTTTTATCCACGGCCAGGATGTGTCTCCCGGTTTATTTTGGTCGGCTTTACTGCAGTCCTTTTCTCTGCATCTTCTACATCTTTTGTTAGGTCTATTCCTAGGTAGGATGTTTTTGTCATTATTGTGTCCAGTATCTTTTAATTAAATACATTCTTCCCAGCTACTACTAAACATGTAGAAATGCAGTTGAACAGAGAACAATAATGGTCATCCTTTTTATGTTTGTTTCTTTTTAATTGTACCACTACAAAATGACATTTGCCATAGGATTTTGATAGATGCTCTCTTGCAAGTTAAGAAAATTGCCTTATACTCCTGGTTTGCTAAGTGTTTTTAAAATTTCTGAATAGTGGTTAAATTTATCAAATACTTTTTCTGGAAATATTGCCACAGTCATATTGTTTTTCTCATTTTAAGTTAATGTAGTGAATTACATTATAAGGTTTTTTTTTAATGTCAAAAATACTACCATTCCTGGAATAAACCTAATTTGGTCATGATGAATTACCTATTTGTACATTATTGCATATGTTTTGCTAAACTTCTGTTTAGGATCTTGCATTTGTGTTTATGAGTGAACTCAATTAGAATTTTTCTGTACTTATCTGATTTTGTTTTTAGGTTATAGGAGCTTCCTAAAATATGTTGAAGAGTATTGCATCTTTTTCTTTCCCTATGAAAAAAATTGTACAATGTTGAAATTGTCTGTTTCTTCAATTTTGGTAGAATTCACCTGTAAACTTTCTTTAACCACTGATTAAATATTTTAACGTTTAGAGGACAATTCTGGTTCTGTCTTTCTTGTTGACTTGATTTTGGTAATAAGAGTTTCTAGAAATTTGTCCATTTCAATCAGATTCTTCAAATTTATTGGCTTAACAGTTATTTTTAGTTATTTTTTAATTTTTTAAATTTTTTTAGATGTTGATGAACCTTTGTTTTATTCATTTATTTATATGTGGTGCTGAAAATCGAACCCAGTGCCTCACAGGTGCTAGGCAAGTGCTCTGCCACTAAGCCACAACCTCAGCCCTATTTTTAGTTTTTAAAATGTTTAAAAAACATTTTTAAATGTTTAAAAAAACATGGATGGACATAATACCTTTGTTTTATTTATTTATTCTTTTATGCGGTGCTGAGGATTGAACCCAGTGCCTCACAGGTTCTAGGCAAGCACTCTGCCACTAAGCTACAACCCCAACCTCTTAAAATCTCAAAGTATGCTACCTCTCCTTTCATGCCCAGGATTGATTATTTGTCCCTCTTCTCTGTTATTCTTTTCATTATGCTTGAATTTTGTCAGCCTTTCCAAAGAACCATCTTTGGCTTTTTTGATTCTCTGTATTTTATCTTTGTTTTTTGCCCTTGTCGAGGATTTCTTCTACTTTGTACTGTTATTGTTTCTCTAAGAACATTTTTAACAATAAGTTAATTAGTTGAATGTCTCATGTTTTTTATTTTCTAATATTTTGAGACTCTACATTTCCAACCTAGGACTACATTAAGTGTAGCCTGCAAATTTTAAAGTCTTTATCTAATAAGTCCACTGCCCAGGCTTCCTCTTGAAGTTTCTATTGCTTTCTCCCTTTCTTTTCCCCCCATGTGAATGGACCATGTTTTCTATTTTCTTCACAAGTTTCATAATTTTTTCTTGAAAAGTAGACTTTTTGAATATTATGATGATGTTAATTGGGACTCGGGTTCCTCCCCCTGCAGAGTTTGTTTTTGCTGCTTGTAGTAGGTTGTTGCTTCTTCGATGACTTTCTAAACTTACTTTTGTAATGATTGTATTTTTTAAAATATTTTTATTCTAATTAGTTATACATGATATTAGGCTGCATTTTGACACATCACATATAAATGGAATATAACTTCCCTTTCATCTGGTGGCACTTGATGTAGAGTTACTCAGGTCATGTAATCATATTCACACATAGGGTAATAATGTCCAATTCATTCTACTATCATTCATGAATATCGTTCATGAATATCATTCATGAATTAGCATCTGCATATCAGAGAAAACATTGGGCCTTCAGTTCTTTGGGATTGACTTATTTCGCTTAGCGTAATATTCTCCAGTTCCATCCATTTACTGGCAAATGCCATGATTTTATTCTTCTTTAAGGCTGAGTAATAGTTCATTGTGTGCATATACTAGTTTCTTTAACCATTCATTTATTGAAGGGTACCTAGGTTGGTTCCATAGTTGAGCTATTGTGAATTGAGCTGCTATAAATATTGATGTGGCAGTGTCACTGTAGTATTCTGTATGCTGTAATATGCTGATTTTAAGTCCTTTGGGTATAAATCTAGGAGTGGGATGACTGGGTCAAATGGTGGTTCCATTCCAAGTTTTCTGAGGAATCTCCATACTGCTTTCCAGAGTGGTCATACCAATTTGCAGTCCCACCAGCAATGTATGAGTGTGCCATTCCCCCCACATCCTCACCAGCGTTTATTATTGCTTGCATTCTTGATGATTGCCAGTCTGACTGAAAGGATTGTATTTTTGTTATAGATGGCGTCTAAAGTTTGTGTTTCATTAGCTTATTGGACAGTTAATATTTTGGCAGAATTTCCTTAACACTAGGATCCCAAAACAACAAGAACTCCTCTGGTCTTTATAGATTATCTCTGTTAAGGCCACTTCAGTACTGAGCCAGGGCTTGCTTAGCCTGTTCTGCCTGTTGTCATAGAATCTGAAGACCAGCTAGAGAATGCTTAGTAGCTTCTGGGGCCTTCTGGGGACATGCGCTCAGTACCAGGGGTGTACTTAGCCTTCCTTCTCTGTTCCCTGTACTCACAGAGCTTTACAAAGGCCCTGTGTGTATCTGTTTCCTTTTCCAACCTCTTCTTTCCCCTGCTTCTCAGTCTTATTAGTGTTTTACTGCATAGTCATCACAGGTTTTATGCCAATTTTTTTTTGCAAAAAAATGGGATATGACCATTATGTGAAGCTTTTCTGAATTTTTCTTTGCCAGTATTACTTAAAAATTATTTATTACTAAACTATCTTTGGTGCAAGATTAGGATGCACAATATATTTGTGAATATTCCTTAAAATGGAATACTCCAAATCAACTCATGTCATTTCTTTTTGACAGTTTAGCAAACATTTTCCAGTCTAAAAAAACAAAAAGGTTAGCACATCAGCTGTTATTGATCTCTGCATTGTAGTTGAAATATTACACTTGAGATAAGTTACCACAATGTTGGGAGGTATGGACTTATCAAATTTAATCTGTGTCCACAGATTTTGTGTCACTATCATTGGTTTCCTTATCTGGCACACGGTCCTCAGTGCCATTTCTATAAGATGTGTTTACTGTTAATTCTGCAGCATTCTAAACAAACCACACAACACACACAAGTTCCCTGTATTTCCCAATGGAAATACATTGAGAATCCCAGGCCCACAGCTGGGCTCACAAGCCTGCAAGAAAACAAATGCCCATCCCGGTGCCTCTGATGAATACATTGCTACTCAGTTTACCTTTTAAGGGGCATAGCGAACAATTATGCAATTATGTAATGGAAGGTTATAACCCAATTTTTGTACTAAAGCAACAGTGTGTGTCTATTACATGGTGGCAACAGTTCTGTGGTGAAATATGGTATCTACTGCTTCTCTCAACTGTTGTCCCTTGCCTTAGCCTGCTATGGCCAGTACTTACACCTTCAAATGCATGTGGTGAAAGCCACCTGGGAAGCCACCCAGCCTTGGGAAGGGTCTGAGTCAGACAAAACAAAGGCAAACCCTTGAGCCGTCCTTAAGGAAGTCTCCTGATAGGTCAAAATTCTTTGAGAATGGGATCATATTGCTTCTTCTGGAACTGAAGAGTTGCAGCAGGAGTGTGGGTTGTGGTCCTCGCAGCTGCCACTTACCTGAGACGTAGGGACACTGGTGGGCAGTTTATAACACCCTAGTACTGACCACTACATCCTCTTTCTTCACTACACTTTGTCCCAGAATTCTGCAAAAGTTGATTTGACAGGTTTTACACCAGTTTTTCTTTTTTCTTTTTTTTTTTTTAAATGATGGAGCCCTGGAGTTTCTTCCTCATTTTCAGTGGCTTCTGGGGCCTTTTGGGAGCATGCACTCCCCTACCCCCAGCCAAACCAAGTGTTTACTAAGTGTTACCCACTTTCTGCAACCTTGTGTATCTGAAAATGCCTTTATTCTACCTTCACATTGCTGTACACATTAGCTATAGAGAGAATCATAGGTTGGAAATTATCTTATAGGTTCAGAAATTGAACTGCAATTCTCCATCATTTTTCTGGCCTTAATGTTGAGAAATCTAAAATTGTTCTGCTACCTGATCCTTTGTGTGTCATCTCCCTCTGTCCTCCAAACTTTATCTTCTCTGTCCTACTTACTGTCCTTTTGTCTTTCAGCTTTACATTCTGGGATATCTTCTCCTCCCCGCCCCCTGCTCCTGCTCTTTTCCTCCCCCATCTCCTCCGTGCTTGTGCAAACCAGGCAAGCACTCACCACTAAGCTACATCTCCAACTCATATTTCCTCTGTTCAATTAGCTGACTTTTATTCCCTTTTATTTAAATTTCTATTGTCTTTTTATATTTTCAAGAACTTACTTTACTCTTTAAAAATTGTCTTAAATTTTATTTAGAGTTTGTTTCCTCCATTTTTTGTTTTGTTTTTCTTTGCTTTGATTTTAGCTCTTCTGTTTTAGAGCTTACCTCAGCTCCATGTAGCCCTCTTGTTTTTAACAGTGGAAGGAAGCTTTGAATATAACTTTGAGCTTTGCTATTGGGCAGCAGTTCTTAATCATGACTGGACATTAGAATCATTTAGGGAGCTTTTAAAAATCTCTATCTCTGGGCCACCACATCAGAGATTAAATAGAACTCAAGTGTGAAGCTTGGGTGTCACTTTTTCTTTTTCCTTTTTTTTTTATTTTTTTTTTCAATTTTAGAGCTTTACAAGTGATATCAGTGAGCAGCTAAATCTGGTAAACCAGTTGGCGTAGAATACCAGGTATCAATATTTTCGAATCCCCACCCTGTGCACCCACACACTAATAGCTTCCTCAGAGGAAAAACAACTACACACAGGGTGAAGGCTGACAGTATTTCGGGAGCCGAATAGAGAAAGAAGTACCTCAGCATTCCTTGGCCAGTAAGTGTGGTCACTTTACCCTGATTCCAACAAGATACTCTTGTTCAGCTGCCTAGGTCAATTTCAATCCAAAGATTGTTTTATACTCTGCCAAGTTTTTTTTTCTGCAGAAATGCAACGTGGCCTTACTCATCAGCTTGTAATGGGGAGGGGTCCTAGATATTTAACTTTTATGCTTAATAGTTAGATCTTTTCCCCATCCTCACCACTCTTTCACCCCAAGTTCCAGAGGCATTGATGGCTACTGATTTGTCAGACTTTCAGGATTCTGTAGCTTGACATAAGTTGCTTCTCATCTGCCCACTCCTACTGAGAAGCAGCTTGCTTAGGTCTGTTAAGCCAGTTTCCAGCCTTCAGAATTTTGTTGTCTTCTTTTCTCTTTTTCTTCCTACCTCTTGGCTTTTGGGAAAGTCTTATTGAAGTTTTAAGGGATTTGGGTAGGATTGAACTTTGACCAATGGTAATTTTTCTCTCAGCTCCTTGATATTATCCTCCTGTCCTTTGTCACTCTTGCTCAGGCTTATGATCTAATAAGCCTCTGAATATAATCTGTCTTTTTCTTCTGGCTACTTTCCGGGTCTATATTTTGGCTTTTATGTTCTGCACTTTTGCTTCTATATGTTTGGTTATGGATATCTTTTTATTTATCCTACTTGGGGTTCTTTGTAATTGTTTTGTCTCTCAGTAGTTCTGGAAAGTGTTCATCTATTACTACATTAAATGTTGTCTCATTCTTTGTATTCACTCTTTCTACGTCTTGATTAGATTAGATGTTATATTTCCTTCATATCTTTTTTTTAAGTTGTAGATGGACACAATACCTTTATTTTATTTATTTTTTATGGGTGCTGAGGATTGAACCTGGTGCCTCACACATGCCAGGCAAGCGCTTTACCACTGAGCCACAACCCCAGCCTCTACTTTGTATCTTTGATAGTTTTCATTTCTTGTGTCTCTGTCTAGCATTCTGAGTAATTTCTTTAGTTTTGTCTTCTAGTTTGTTAATTCTCTCAGCTATCTTTGGTCTTATGCTAAATCATCTATTAGATACCAATTTAAATCATATTTTTTATTTCTGTGAATAGTATGTGGATATGATTATGCTTTGTCAACTTTGATAAGTCTTGTCTTGCATTATACTAACAATTTTAAATACACACACAGCACAATCATTTATATTCTGTGTCTGATCATTCTGGTAGCTGCAGTATGTTCTAGTGTGGGTGTGCCAGTTGTTATTTCTGCTCCTTAACTGAGGCTTGTTTCCTCATATTTTTAGTGATTCTTTTTATTATAAGCTGATATTTCTTTGACTTTTTCTGTATATGTGTGAATTTTTTAAAAAATATATATTTTTCAGTTGTAGGTGGACACAATATCTTTATTTTATTTATTTATTTTTATGTGGCTCTGAGGATCAAACCTAGCATCTCACACATGCTAGGCAAGCCCTCTACTGCTGAGCCCCAGCCCCAGCCCTTTGTGTGAATTGTCTGAGACTTGCAGCTGTGTTTCTCTAGGTATGATTAGATTAGCTTCTTTCCAGCACCTAAGGCAGATAACCAACCAATGAGTATTGGAAACTTAATTTTTAAGATAGTATGGATTCTGGCCTAAAACCTAATGGAGAGCAAACTTGTGCTTAGGAATTCTTAGAAGATTTTTCTTTTTTCTTTCTCATGCATGCATATTTTTTCCCTGTTCTATTCAGAGTCAAACTCCAATTAAAGTCTATCTTCTTTTACAAGATGAGTTTCTTTTCCATCTTTGTCTTTATTGTGTCTTCTTTCTTCTTCTCTTCTCCTCTTCCTCCTCCTCCTCTTCTTTTTAATTTTAATTTTTAAAATGTTAACCACATTTGGGAAATTATTTTTTCCAGGGGTCCCTAGTTCAATATCTCTCCCTGTTTAGACCCCAGGCTTTGTCTCCTTACCCCATGCATATATGTGACCCATTAAAATCCACACTGCTACCAGGGATCAGCAAATGATCTTGCAGGTGGGGTCATTGTATGTCTTGGTATGTCTGAAAATGTGTGTATTTTTTGCAGCTTAGGTTAGTCATGTTCAAAAATGACTTACTTTCTCATCCCTAGGAAATGGTTCTTCTTCAAAGATTCTTGCCTACAAACACTGCTGAATAACTTAATCATGCTATTAAAATAATTCAAGAATGTTTTATCCAATATTTTTAGGTACTCTTCTTAAGAAGGGCTTGGGTAACTGGGGATGGAACCCAGGGCCTCACATATGCTAAGCAAGAGCTCTACCACTGAGCTACATCTTTGGCCCTGCCTATATCTTTTATAAAATCTTAGAAAGAATGTAAAGATTTCTTTTTTAGGAAGATCTTATTGTATTCCTTCCTTAAACCAGCCTATTTATGATACAACAACTATAGATTAGGAAAGTTAGTATTTTCTTTCCATTTTAATAATCACTATGTAGATAAGTAATGTTTGGGGTAAATGATTACAAAAACAGAATTATATCTTGATTAAAAATTAATTTCCTTACAGGTGTGATGGTGCACGCCCATAACCCCAGCAGTTTGGGAGGCTGAGACAGGAGAATCAGGAGTTCAGAGCCAGCCTCAGCAACTGTGAGGCACTAAGCAATTCAGTGAGATCCTGTCTCTAAATAAAATACAAAATAGGGCTGAGGATGTAGCTCAGTGGTCGAGAGCCCCTGAGTTCAATCTTCAGTACCCCGCCCCACAAAAAAAATTAACCTCCTTAAATATGACTGGGAGCTCCAAGGAGGGCCTGGAATCATTAAAGCAAGTGAGAAATAGTTCGGGGATAAATCTAATAGAAGATATGTGTATGTGGTATGAGTTTGTGTGGTGTGAGTTTGTACATGTGCATAAATTTTTAGGAACCCAAGAATGAAATGCACAGAAAATTGTGAAACAAAGTCAAAGTAGAGGTTAAATCTTTTTTCTCATGTTTGTATAATAGATTGCAATTCTTAACAGAGGAGGCCAACGCATACTGTCATTGGTTTCTGATGTTCTGAAAGGTACCCTGGTAGATAATATCTGTCCCTTTATGCCTAAATAAAGAGGATGATTTCATTCCATGGTGAGTAATTACTTCCATCAGCAACACCAGCCCTTGCCCCAGAGTAGGTTTCTTGATGTGCCTGACATGGTTACTTCTGAGAAAGAATTAGTTATATACTAAAATATGAGTTCCACAAAGCAGTAAGAAAGCATTATGTAAAGTGTTTACTTTTCACTTATCTGCACATCAAATTTGACTGGTAACAAGTTAAACCAAAAATGTATATACTTTCTAAGCAGAATAGGATGGTTATAGAAGAGAAATACTTTAGGTTTACACAAGGGAACCCATGAAATATTGGAGACCTCATCCATCACCTCAAGAAATTGGTTGAGGTAAGCCTAACTTTGCTTAAGGAACTTATCTCTGCTTGAGAGCAGTCTGTAGCATCAGGCCAGGAAGGAGGCGTGTGTGTCACCAAGCAGGATAATGCACTTACAGGAAATTATGACACAGTATATTCAGATGGCAGTCATTGTAATTCTAATTATCCAGTCCATTCAAGGTACTGGATAGCTTTTTATGATTATAACCACTCCAAGAAGGACAAATATAAAGTAATAAGCATACAAAGCTATTGAGCACCCAGAGTGCAGGGACTAGGTAAAATGAATGATATCAGAATACATCAGCTTGTCTTCAATTTTCTTTGTACACAATGGCAATAAAATTTGATGTGCGTTTCAGGACGTCAGGAGGTTTCTTAGTGGTTAATGATTTACGTAATGATTTCCCTTTTATCAGAGAGTTAACACAGCTCTTGTTCCTGGGTTTAGAATAATTTTGTAACAGCCTTCACTGTATTGAACTTAAATGTCTGTCTATATACAAACCTTCATCGTTTGAGATGCATGTGTCTTTTATATTAACCTCTTTCTGTGATATTTGTATTGTATAGATTGTGGGGAAAGTTCTGGCATTTAGGATAAAATTTCCTTCTCTCCTATTTCATCCTGTTTTCTGCTACTCTAACAAAATATTACTAAAAAATATTTTATTCTTGGAATACCCTTCAACATTATTTGTAGAAAGCAGATCCTTAATTAGTCAGCCCTTAGCCAAGTGATACATGCTTAATTTTTGCAATTTTTCTGCTTAAATCATTCCCTCTGAGACCTTCTTCACATGTATTGCTTTCCCTAAATTTTATATATTTTGTTTAGCATCTTTCTTTGTGGAGCATTAAAAAAAAAAAATGCTACACGGAGAACTTTTCCTTTGTGGCTTCTCATGCTCATTAAGCACCAAAGAATAATTTGGAGGGTTTGGGGATTTAGCTCAGTGTCAGAGCACTTATATAAGCATGCGCAAGGCCTTGAGATTGGTCCTCAGCCTCAAAAAACAGGGGTTGGGGGTGGGGGCAGATGACAATTTGAAGTTTCCAGATTTGGGGTATGGTTTATGGTTGGAATTTTGAATAAGACACATATTATGAGACTGCAGGTATGTGGCTCTCTTTTCCTGTCATAGTTATCCCTCTACCTTTTTTTTTTTTTTTTGCTCAAGGTTAATTGCTTTTGAGAAAGTTTTAGCTAAATCCAAATTTACATTTTTAGTTTAATAATAACTGACGTTCCATTTTAAAGGAACTCGAGTTGCACAGAGTGCGGTGTTTGTGTTCATCCCTAGCAACCCAACCAAGGTTGGACTTATTTTCCAACATGCCCTTTCCCATAGACCTTGTCTTTCTTGAAGAAGTCTGTTCAATAATTTAGATAGTTAAATTCCTCTGAGCAAGAAAAGGTCTGATAGTGTTGCCAGAGTTCAAATATCTGGTAACCTTCCGTGCTGTGGTTAGCAGTGAAAGACAACAATCTGGAAGATGTTCTTGGCCCCCACTCTCTGACTGTAGGTGCTTGCTGACCCCTGTTCTTTCTTATTACTAGATGCAGTGACTATCATTCAGTTCTGCTTGAGCTTGCACAGAAGATTCCAAGCACCTTGAGGGCATAGACTTTCTAACTCTCATGAAAACTTCTTAATACTAAGCCCCTAGCACAGTAGTATGCATCTTGTGTTTTGTTCAGTAAATATTTCATGCTAATAAAAAGCAGGATGCACAATTTAGTTGTCCAAATAAACCATTCCACTGTTTCTGTTGAACATGATTTGGACCAAATTTATGTTTCATTATGGCAGGGACTGTCAGTGCTCTACGTTTTGAGAAAGCTCCTGCCAACAGCTCAATGACATTTCTTTCATTAACTTTCCCTGCACTTATCTAGTCAGGTATACCTTGCCTCCTGACTCCTTCAATTCTGGTTTTATCAAGGGACTTAGAATTTCATAGATGAAGGAATATTGAGTGACTGAGTCTGAACTCTTGCCTTAAAGGAGAGAACCTATGAAAGACAAAGATAAGTCTCTTCGCCCCATCAAATCTCCAGAGTGATGGCTATCACCTCTCAGTTGCTCCAGAGACTGCCTTGTGGTTTTTGGACATTGTGTTCCAAAGATCACTAAAATGTCGATGCTGACTCTGAATCTCTTTCCTGTCACTGTAGTCAGGGGGAAAAAAGCCAATGACACTTTTCTAAGACACAGTAGGTGTATCCATAGGTCTATCAGTGCTTTCAAGGCTACATAAAAGGTATTGATTTCATGCTGATTTCTATGCAGGGTTAGTTCTCTCAGTAGCTCTCTATTGTGTGCATGGAGAGGCGGGATTTGGCTGAATGCATGCAGAACTTTCTTAAAATTTTGTTTGAAGTTGAAAGCATTTTCATTAATTAATTTATTCTGTTGATTAGGCAAGAATTGAGAAGTCTTAGAGAGCTCTTTTATTAGGATATAGTAAGTTAAAATTATATATTTAATTTTTAAATAGTAATATTTATGAGTAACCAGAAATTTGAGTATTAATAAATCTAGCTCTAGGAAGTTCATAGAATGTAACTTTTCTGTGCTATCTCCCCTTACTCTTTACAGTGTGTTGATACTTAAAAATTATTTTTACAAAAGGTGCTAAGCATGGAAGCACCTTACCTTCATATCTATATTTTTCTTTTTCAGTTTTGATTTTAATGATATCAGCTTATAAGCCTGAAATTTAAACTAATATTAATGAGTTTATGTGTACCTTACAACACTAAGTGTAGTAGAAATGCTTTCTGAAGTGCATATTTTATGGTTTCATTAAAAGGAAACTGTCATAATAAATTTCCTTCAACATATATTGGGTACTTAAGTAATATACTAATAATGTAGAAAATACAGAGATGACTTAATCATATCCTATATTCAGTGAACTTAAAATCTCAATTCTGGTCCAATAGAGAGAAATAAATCAGTGCACAGAATAATTTGTTCCAAAGCAACATACTGGCGGGTAGTCTTTCAGTAATTGTATATAATACCACCTAAAATATACAGTCTGTCTCCTAATCAGCTTAATGAGGAATTTTTCTGACTCCTCAGTTATTTTTAGTGGTGTCCAGAGAATCACTGGAAACAGCAAAATGACTCTTGATCTCTTGTGGATAGATAGAGGCCTCTGGAGGGGAATAGCCATCAAGGACCACAGTTCTTATTCATTGACAGTCCTTATGTTCTTGGTGCTGGTTGCCACACAGAGCCAGGAGCCCTCGAACTGCAGAAAAAACAATAAGAAGACCTAATTTCACTCTTCGCCAGTAGAAAAAGAAAATGTCCGTTCATGTTGCTTGCACAGCTTGCAAAGAAACCCAGAGGAGGGCGACGGGGGAGACATGGAGAAAGACACAGATGGAATAGGAAGAGGCCCAACGTGTTTTCATAGATTCTGGTAGACCATTGCAGTACTTGTTTCATGGAATGTGTAAGGCCCTTATGTCTGCAGGAGAGGGCATTAGGATATGTCAGAGGGTAGAGAGTGGTAGAAGTTCTGTCTGGTTTAGGAAAATTCTTTCAATGAAGATTGGAAAGAGGCTCATGTGGTCTCAGTGGAGGGAACTGAGGAAAAGACAGGGAATCCAAATAGCCTTTCTAGGACCTTCTGGCACAAGATGAGGTGGTCATGGTCTCAGCCAAGAATATATCCCTTAAATAGGGAAAATATAAACACAGAAAATTATAAATTGGTTGTTTCCAAAAATATGGATGAAAAGGGTTTTATTTTGTTCTATTTTACTCTCTAAGTGGGCTTTTTGTTTGTTTGCTTTTTCTTTTTCTTTTTTGTGAAGGATCTGTGGATTGATGGAGTAGGATTTTTCTTCTAGCCACTAAAGCAATATGTTTGATTTTTAGAAAATGGGTTATGTCAGTCCATACCAAGCCACTAAAACTCCAACTCACAGCTGCAGAAATAGCCTGAGGAAGTGACAAATTAGTATACCTCATCATACTGTGATTAGACTTAGCGTCTTTTAATAATGAGTGTGACTCTGCATGGTAAGAGAATAACTGGCAATTTTTACAAAAATATAATCTCCCAGGAATTTTGATGATATTTAAATTTTAATCACTTTAGACTTTGGGTTATGAGGGAAGCTGAAGGTATGGCTAAAAATTCTGTCACTCATGGCCCAGGAGACATTTGTTTCGTTGTTAACACATGCAACTGATGATCCAGGGGATAGGGAACTGTGTACAGTATGTGACTCCTGTGGGACCTGTGGAGCATAGGGGCATCTAACTGCACCTGCTTATTTTACGTTGAGGGGTTGTGATTTGTTGCTGGTGGCAGTCTGTGGGTAAGATCATCTTTTTTTTTAATTTGTGTGGTTCAAAAGTTATACAAACTTTCCTTCAGTTTTCCAAGAATTAGAAATAGATATTGAGGCTCTACAAGGTGCAAGATCTTTTAAATTTTGTTGATTTTTCTCAATTGCAATCACAGGTTAGATACTGATGTAAATAGTTTGGAGACATTAAAGAACAGCCACACCATATTTATTGGATTCACTGTGGGTACATACCTTATTTTGTGAGCTAACCTTGTTTACATTATTTTCAATGTGCTGGTGTGCAGATTACAGAAAGATTGGGAAGCTGCGAGATTTATTATTTACAGAAGGTGAACAGTAGAGTCTATTGCTTTAGGAAAACACACTCAGAGCAGCAGCAGCCCGTCCAACATTAATGAATCATGGCGATGGCAGTGACCTTGAGAAGTCATCCATCTCACTCACCAGAAGCTTCTGCACGGGTCTCTCTCTCTCACAAACACCCCTGGGCAGAACAGGCCTGTCTATCATGCACCTGCTGAGATCCTGAGACAGAGGGCCCACAGTCTCTCCTGGTCCTCCCAGCCCGTGGTCATCTGGTATCTTAAGTGTTCTTAGCATCTATAACAATTACACCAGGCTGGCTTCATTTATTGCTGCCTGATTGTTGGACATTTTGAGAGTTTAAATTTTTCTGTCTTTTGGAGAGCGAGCCAAAGTTAAACTCTTGCAAAATAAAAGGTCTCATCTGTGCACAATACACAGAATAGTAAATTGTCCCAGGCGGACTGGATTGTCTTTCAGTAAACTAATACTGCTGAGATCCATTAAAGCCATGGGGTGCTGCCAAGTACTCACATCCTAGACTCATCAACTTGGTTTTTTTGCTGACCACTCAGTCAGTCAGCAAGAGCAATGTGATAAGTCTTGGATGATAAACATGGTTCTGTTGCAGAGACAAAATGGATCACAGCAGAGAAGAAAAAATGTTTCAGATGAGGCAAATAAATGCCAGGAGCAAGGTCCTTTTAGATTAGAACAAGTCCTTTCAGATCCAAGAGAGTCTTATTTCCCATGTGGGAACTGGAAGGGGAAAAAAAAAGTTCCACCCCAGGCCCTCAGCCTCTGACACCTGCAAGTGTGCAAACAGCTCCAGGAAAACGCTTGACTCCAAGGCATGCTAAGGGCAAATTTCAGTACTCTCTTAATAGAGTAGAGACATTTGTTGCAGTGAAATGCAGATCTGCTGTTAGTGTGAATTTATTGTGCTGCTATAGCATCTTTATTATTTCCTATAAAATACAATCTGATTTTAAAATAACTGGTCCTATGACACTTACAAGGTTGAATCTGATGGGATGTCCATTGTAGATGAATAGCCCTGTAAATAATTTATGTCTTTCGTCGCTTGCATGTGGATTCTCTTAGACCTACAGTAATTAGCAATAAGTTCTAGGGTAAACTAGAGAGAGTACCAGAAAGTCATGTAGGTTAGTGAGTGCTATTGATTCTTTAAAATAATTCTATAGTAATGACCATGGGAAGGAAGCCAGTGTTTTTCCAAGTCTGATTAATAGCTGATTTAATTCATAAGCCTTAAAGCCCAAAGCAAAGATTCATTTGTTTTCAATTCTGTTTTATGTTTTTTGGAGCATTGAAGCTTGGGTAGTTTATTTAAATGAGGTACATTTATGACTTTTAATATGATTGCCCTCCCATTTACACAGAAAGTAATATATTATATTCAAAGAGGCAGGTTGAGAGAGTGATACTAGCCATGAAACGAAAGAAGGCGATGTGGATTCCACCCTGGATGTCACTTCTCTACCACCCGGACATAATCAAGTCTCCTACTTTGCAAGGAGCAGAAATTTGCTCAGACTGACTAAAACAAACTGGAATCTATCATCAGGGTACAGGGAGAGTTAGTGGGGCTGAAGAAGGAAGTGCAGTCAAGCCTTGTTAGAGACGAGGATAGAGACTGGAATGTGGTCATGAGCAGTGGTTATTTTGGTTACTTCCAGGGCTGAACATCTTCTTGTTTCTTGCCAGTGCTTTACCTGCAGATCGTTTTTCTCTTTTTTAGTGAGAATATGTGGTAGTTTTCTTCATATAACATTTATATTCTCAATGAAAGCAGCTAGCCAGTTAGGTAGCAAATATTTTTGGTGATTGCTTTAAATATTTCTTTTAGTTGTAGGTGGACACATACCTTTATTTTATTTGTTTGTTTATTTTTTATGTGATGCTAAGGATCAGACACAGGGCCTACACGTGCCAGACTAGTGCTATATCATTGAGCCACAGCCTCAGCCCTTTTGGTGATGTTAATTATAATGTGATTATAATGTAAAGAAGAAGATAGTGCTGGAGATATCTCAGGTAGAGGAAATCAAAGGAGCACAGAGTGAGGTCTGTTCAACTGATACTAGTAGAACTTCAGGTAGGGAATGGGAGTAGCATAAATGTGAGACTGCCAGCAGGTGAGCTGGGGATTCTGTTTGGGTCTAGGGCTGTATCCTGAAGGCCATTGGTAAATTTGTTTTGTTTTGTTTCAGGGACTTAATTGTTAAAGGGCTTTGACCAGAAACTGTGATAGATCTTGTATTCTCAGAAGTTTTCTTGTGCAGAAGTTTGAAGAATGGGTTGGAGGGAGGCAGGCAAGAGAACAAACAGATGCATCATTTGAATGTCTCAGGTGGGAGAAGATGAGGCCCTGAATCAGGGCAGAATGCTAGGAGTAGGGAAATTTTGAGAAATAGCATTGATTGATTAACTGTTAAGTAAGGATAGAAGAATTAAAGATAACCCAGGTTTCTACTTGGTAAACTGGGAAGATATGGTGGCATAAATTAAGATGAAAGCCAGAAGCAGGTTTGAGAGGAAGACAGTGAGTTCAGAGTTGGACAGTTGAGGTTGAAGTAGAGGTTGAAGCAATCGAACAGTTGTCTGTCAGCCTGAACACCTGAGTCTGACACGGAGGTCAGTGTTCAGACTAGAAATTAGAATTCAGGACTCCCCAATGGTAGGCAGAGAGGTTGGTCATCCTTGAGGAGCATGTGGAACAGGATTCTTTTAGTATGGAGTCCAAACATAGGCTCCAGAGGATATAGTGAAGGCTCTGATCACGTATGAAAAGTCTGAACATGGTTTTTGGTGGGGGGGGGGTTGTGATGGGGATTCAGGACAGGAAAAAGTTCATGACCTTCATTCAAATTCTCAAAGGGATCCATAAATCAAAAAGAGTATAAGGAACTCTGGTGTAGAGCATACCTTCTTAAAGGGGGCAGTTTTCCCCCCAAAGTTTATAGCTAGATCCACAGAGAACCAATTTCTATCTTAATCTTTATGTGTGAGATACAGATATACAGTATATTTGTGTTGTTAAAATTTCAAGATGAGGGTGGGGCTGTGGCTCAGTGGAAGAGTGCTTGCCTAGCAGGTGTGGGGCACTGGATTTGATCCTTAGCACCACATAAAAATAGATAAACTTCCAGTCAAAATCATAGACAAAATACAATGGTGGTTGCCAGGGAATAGGGAGTTAGTTAAATGGGTACATACAGAGTTTTTGTTTTACAAAATGAGTTACGAAAATGAAATAGTGATTGTTTCACATTATGAATATGGTAAAACACCACCAAATGTACACTTAAAAATGGTTAAGTTTTATGTGTATTTTACCATAATAAAAATTGAAAAAAATAGATAAATAAAGATATTGTGTCCATCTACAACTAAAAAACATTTTTTAAAAATTCAAGGTGAATCTCTTTAGGTGAGCTAAAGCAAATTTCCTACTCTTGTTTTTGTTGCTGGGGACAAAATCCAGGGCCTTGTGCAGCTAAGCTTTACAGTCCACCCCTGAGCTTTACTCCTAGCCCAAACTTTGTACCTTTTGTGAGAAGCATAGGGCCACAGGAATGCTGCTGAGCTCCAGGTGGAGAATGGAAGGGTTATGCATTCCATGTGGTGGGAACAACAAACAAGGTTCCCCTGTGAAACAGGGTGTCGTAACCTATAACTGTGTTCACCTGCTACTGAGTATGGGGCAAATCTGTTCGAGGTTGCAGTGTGGATGCCAATCTTAGCATTTCAACTTGGTTATTTTTAAAAAGCAAAAGTAGAAAGGGTTATTCCTAGACTTAGTATAGTACCTCCTCGCCTAGTCCCCAAAAGCAGAATCTACACACTTTTTAGTCTCTCTAAAGAAGATGAGATCCACTGGGCATGGTAGCACACGCTATAATCCCAACAACTTGGGAGGCTGAGGCAATAGGATCACAAGTTGGAGGCCAGCCTCAGCACCTTCTCAAGGCTCTAAGTAACTTAGGGCCTTGTGTTAAAATGAAAAATTAAAAGGGCTGGGGATGTGGCTCGGTGGATAAGCATCCCTGGTTTCAATCCCTGGCAAATAAGAAATAAGATTATGTCCGCAAATAAGAAATAAGATTATGTCCACAAATATGTTGTGAGAAAGCCCTTTAGAGGAAGAAGATGGGAGGGCTGGGATGTAGCTTAGCGGTAGGGCTCTTGTTTAGCATGCGTGAGGCCCTGAGTTCCATCCCTATCCCTAGCACCACAATCAAACAAAACAAAATGAAGGAGGTAAGAAACAAGGCAGGACCAAAGCACTCAAGATTCGGCATCTTTCCCCTCCATGTGTCCTGCAACACAAAAGCTGGCATGTGGCCCTGAGGAAGAGTATACTTAGAAGAATAAGAAAGAGGGTGCAGAATGTACTAAACTTTGGACACAACAATGAAGGAGACCAGAAAAACCCCCACCAGGAACAGATTTCCAAGAGATGCAAACTGTTTCCTTTAGAGCTTCTACTTCCAAATCTGAGTCCAGTTAAAAATAAGAATTTTTAAGAATAACAAATGAATAAGCTGGGGGGAGAGACGTTTAAGGTGGGGACGGATTAAAAATGTGTCCTAAAAGGCTCCTTAGGGAATGATAATGAAGAAAAGGGTGCAGAATATTGGTGTGGAATGAGAGGAGCAGGGGGTCTCATCCATTTTACTCTCAGAGTTTTTAAGTGTGGAGGATAAACAAATCTCCAGTGTTTACTGTTGACAGCAGTATTGCCATACCACACGTTTTCCTCCTTTCTATTATCGTATCTACCATTGGCTCCACACACCTGTCTACATATAAACCATCTGAAGAGTCTTATTACAGTGAACTGAGGATAGTAAGGGTGTAGGGAATAAAGGGAAAACATGGTATTTTTCAAGAAGGGGTTGTATTTTTTTCTCCATTCTTTCAAGATGATGTACAGAATGACTGTTTTGAATATCCAGAGTTAGAAGCACATTTTAAATTCAATCTTGCACATTAATAGAGATGTCTAGTTACCCTAAGTGCTGACTGATAAGCAAGCACCATTTGTGGGCGAGCTGAAAGATCCCACGAATTGCACTTTTGCACTTCTTCTCTACCACCTCTTCCTTCTATAGCTGACTGCTTCCCCCACTGAGTATTTATCAGACCCTCACTGCATACCTGACACCAGATCTAAATGTTGAGTAGTGTACAGAAGTCAGAGGACCTGATCCTGTCCCGGAGGAGCTTCTCTTCCCCACAGAAGTGAAGAGAGCAGTTCACTTCAGAGGCGACTGCTGCCCTGGAGAAACTGTGAGAAACCAAGTTCTGAATCCTCCTCAGGAAGACCCAAGTCACCGTAAAGTATCAGGAGGCCGCCACTTCACTGTGGGATGTGTTGTGTGCATTCCTGATCTTAATTATTTTATGAGTTGCTTATGAAAAAAGATGGCTACATTAACCAAATTTCACTAATCCTCCCATTATTCTATTTTAATGTAAGTTACTGGCCACCCTTGGGGCCAGAGCTGAGAGCAGCAAGTCTTGGAAGGGGAAAGCAAGATCAGCAGGTTTCTGGCCACTGTGCTTCATTAAATCAGAAATCGTTTATCTGCATTAACTCTTATTCTGAAGTGTTCACATTTTTAAACACATGTGAGTGAGGGTTTTCATAGGGCAAGGGTCTACTTTGTGTACTTCAAAAAAACAACTGGACCCTTTGAACTTAATTCATCTTGAAGCCTTGTTACCCAAAATGGAGCTGTTATCAGGCCTTCAGTCAGGCCACCTGGGGTCTGCTTTTGTGCGCTTACCTTAACTAACGAGAGACCAGAGTTAGCAAAATTGTGATAGCAAAAATACAGGAGTGCTAGAAGAAACCGAGCATTTATCATTTGAAGGAAAGATCATTCCTCTTTCCATTCCTTGCGAGTGGTCATAAAACTGAAAGTCATCTTTTTTTCATTCTTCCAAAAAGACTCCATAAGACTGATCACCATTACATTTACCATACTTTTCTCCTTTCCTTCTTGGGATCAGTCACTGTTTTGTGCTTGAAACTAGGAGCATTTCAATATTTAGCAAGTCTCCAAACATTTGATGTTAAGCATGTCTTCTAGTCTTAATTTATAAACCAACAATTCTCTTTTGTTAAGGGCACATCAGGCCTCCAGTTAACATGAGCTTTTTGGTCCTGTCCTGGGATGAAAAAGGGTATCATGCTGTATATGGTGTGCTTTGGGGACAGCCTTCCTTTTCAGAATCTGCTTTTGGTGTCAGCTGTCTAGCACCCTCAGTGCTGGGAAAATGGAGTGGTTCCTCAGCAACTTAGCCATCAGAGTTAATCTGTCTGCACAGGAAGAGAGTGCCCTGAAAGAAGCTGGAGGAAGCTGCAGAGCAAGGCCTGTGCTGTAAGGAGAAGCCGGGCGAGGTCAGGGTGCTCCTGTTGCAAATTTTAATTGTGACTTTCTTTTCGGGACAAATGAAAATCAGATTCAGTGAGTTTTTAAAAAATATTTAACTCATAAGTTCTTTACCTTCTAATAAGCTAAACATATCTACTTATAAGCAAGCGATGGCCTTCTTTTAATTCTGAAAAGCAAAGCTTTTATCCATCCTGAACCTGAAGGAAGCGAAGCTGAGAGCCAGACTTGGTGCTTTCTTCCTCTGAGTAAGCAGTAGCAACGAATGTGGACATGAAAATCTGTTTTCTGCTGTTTCGTCTGAACCTGGTTTCTGAAAGCCAGCCATTACCTAATTCATGACAGTCTTTCCTTCAGTTTTTTTTTTTTTTCTTTTATCTTGATTTTTTGTGGTGGTGGGGATTTAATACAGGTTCTTGCACATGGCTAGGCAAGTGCTCTACCACTGAGTGACACCCCAGCCCCTCCTTCCATTTTTTTTTAAATATTTTTCTTTAGTTGTAGGTAGACACAATACCTTTATTTTGTTTATTTTCATTTATTTATTTATTTTTTGCTGAGGATCAAACCTAGTGCCTCACACATGCGAGGCAAGTGCTCTACCGCTGAGCCACAACCACAGCACCTCCTCCTTCCATTTTTTAAATATAAAAATTATTTTTCCATAACTTGTCTTCATATTATTCATTATGGATCACACATAAATGTCATTTATGGGTTAACTATAAGGGATTCTGTCACCAATTGTAAGTAGCCCGTGACCCTTCCTTTCCTCCTTCCTTCCTTCTTTCCTTTTCTTTCTTCAGCACTGGGATTGAATGCATTGGTGCCCTACCACTGAGTTACACCCCCAGCCCTTTTTATTTTATTTTAGACAGGGTCTAGCTAAATTGCCCAGTGTGACCTTGAACTTGCAATCCTCTGGCCTCAGCCTCTAGTTACTAGGGTTACCTCTCGAGTTACTGGGGTTACCTGAGTGTGCCATCATACCTTCCTGTGGCCTATTTTTCTTGCTTGTAGTAATGGCATTATTATATATCTTGTTTTTATTTCTCTTTTCAGTTCACTTCTCATAGTGATGCAAATTAAGTCCCAGGTCCAAGGCCAGTGACTTTCACTCAAATGCAAATACAAGTTGAAGTTAAAAAAAAAAAAAAAAAGCTGGATGTGGCATGTGCTTATAATATCGGCTTCTCAGGAGCTGAGGCAAGAGAATTGCTTGAGCCCAGGAGTTAGGGTCTTGCAATATAGCCCATGCTAGTCTCAATCTCCAAAAAAATAAATAAATAAAACTATATAACTCTCCAGCCCTTGCTGTTCTGCATAGGCCAAGCAGTTTTAATGATCTGAAATGAACCTTTCTGTTCAGCCGAGCTCAAGGCATACCTCTTCACTTCCAAGCAATGGGCTAGTAATAGTGCCAACCTCACAAGTTATGAGGGTTTAATGTGATGAAACAGGTGAAATATTTAGATAGTGTCTGGCATAGACTAAGCATTCAATAAATCTTAAGTACTTCTCTAGCTTTTCATAGTTATTACATTATTACAAACCATTCAACATTAGCCTTGATGTTAAAGGTATTATAGGTTAGCCCAATTCTGAAATCACCTTTGAAGACTAGATTATTCAACAGTCCCCAAGTGCTTTGGAATTTCTCTTGTCAGAGGATCCTGACATCTTCGAGCTTGATTCATGCACACAAAACCAGTGCCTTGCTGAACGGTTTTGACAGGCTGTTGCTTTATCCATCAGTCTAGTTGGTGGTTTTTCTTAAGTCTATGATATGTCAGGTTTTTCCATTTTATTCTGTTGTTTGAGCCGAAAAAAGAGTGTGGTTAAGGGATTTACTCTAGGATACCTGGGCTTGGTAGCAAAACTAGGCACAAACCATGGGACTTCTACTTGTGGATGTTGAGTTATTACATAGAAACTTTCCACAGCTCAAGTAACACATGCCATATCATATTTAGCTTCCAAGGTCAGGCAAGGAGTGCTGCAGTTTTTTATCTCATGGATTGAATTGCTTAAGTGTTAATTCTAGATGCTTTATCATAAATATTTAAAGCAAATAACCAATTTCCACTTAATCATAAAGCACAACTCTTGTTAGTCTGAAAGCATTTGCATGGAAAATTACACATCACTTTAATGTATTTTCTGTCTGTTTTTGTGCCCATATAAAAATAACAAACTGCAGATGCATGATGACATCATCATCACTGAACCAAAGAAGGAAGCAAAGAAAATCATTTTGTAAGCTAAGGATTTAAACTGACCCCACCAGCTCGGTAGAACTTTTCTTAATATTTTTAGGAGGGAGTTCCTGTGTGTTAAGTGGGCTGCAAGATCAAAGATAGTTCACACTCATTCCTACAAAATGAGCCCTAAATTTAAACACAGTGTCCTCCAAATGTCCCTTGGCACCAATGAATATGATTTTTTAAAAAATGCTACATTAGGTTCTCTAGTCCACCCCACTCGGCTCCAGTGCATTTTCTCTAATGTTGTGTCCAATTTTAAATGACTTGAATGATGGGCCTTCTATCTTCTACCTAGCCAGTGTAACCCCCGAGTGCCCAGGACTCGCAGGCCTTGTTCCCTGTGGCGGCCATACTGCCGCAGACCTGTGGAAAGGGTGGCAGAGCTCTCAAGGCTTTAATTGCTGCCTAATCGGCTATAGCAACCTGAACATTTTATTAAAGGGGCATTTAAAATTAGCATTATTATTCCAGAAGATGCTTTCATACTGCAGTAAAAATCATGCTGAGAGAATGTCTGATGTGTAACCTAATTTTACCACTTTCTTAATTTCTTCCCATTACTCCTAGTAATATACCTCTCAAGCCATTTTATATTCTTCTCTTTGTACTTCTCTGATTATATAAATAATTTTATCTCCTCCCTTTCTATTTTTCCCAGAATACTCATGATAAGCATAACCCTGCCAATAGAATTGGAGTGTATTATAAGCAGAGTTTCAGAACTGGAGTAACTTTTTAAAAAGCTGAGACTGATGAATCCCATAGGAGCAGGAGATATGCCCTTCCCATAGCAATAATCAGGGTAGTTTTGATTTTTAAAAATTTTCCTTCATTTTCTTCCCTTAGATCATTCAGTTCTGTCATTTCTGGGCCACTCTCTCCTATTACTAAGACTCCCATGAGTGAAAGCCAGATTTCAATAACATCATCCTTCTAGAAGGGAATTTTTATCTCTCCTCGGTGATGATATCTGAGCATATACCTGCCATCATACCTGGTTATTTGATTCTATTGTATTTATAAGCAATTCTCTAACCTGCTGACAGTTGTCACTTAGGAGCCTTACTGGTGGTTTTCCTTCCTTCTGCTACATTCATCAAATTCTGCCTCATTCCTGCCACCGTATGTGGTGGTGGTGTCCCCTGGCATATGGCTAGCCTACAAAAAGGATTTTTGAAAAAAAAGAAACACTGTCTGATTGAGATTTATATATACGGACCTTGAGCATCAAGTTTCATACTCTCTGCACCAATGGGATAACTAATTGTCCTTTGTTCTTTGGGAATAATTTATACTTTTCTAAGAAGTAATTATATTAAATATTATGTTGTTTTTATTGTTTTGACCAGTGACTGAACCCAGCAGTGCTTAACCATTGAGCCATATCCCTAAACAAATCCCTTTATTTATTTTGAGAAGGATCTCACTAAGTTGTTTAGGGCCTCACTGAGTTGCAGAGGCTGGCCTTGAACTGACGATCCTCATCCCCCCTGCACAGCTTAAATATTATTTGCTTTTGATGAATTTTAATAATTTTTAAACATTTTTATAATCTTAAGTGCAGTTCTTACAATGATTACCTTTTGTTTATATTTAAAGTATCCATTCATTTAGCCAACCTCAGTGTGTTCTAGTGGACACTACCCTGGGTGCCTTCAAAAGGAAAATGAACCAAGAAGAGTCTCTGACAGAGATCAGAGTTCAATAGAGAGGCCAAAAAATGAACATTTACCTCTTATACAATGTGAAACATGCAGAAGTAGAAGTTAAATGAACTCCGATAAGAGGAAAACTGAATGCTTCTTGAGATGAATCAGGCCTCTTGGGACATCATATTCAGTGTCGTGTCCCTCAAGCTGGGCTTTAGAGACATTAAGTTTCATGAGGGGAGAAGGAGAAAAAGGAATGCCAAGGGCAGAAACCTCCTGCACAAGGCAGAGACACCTGAAGGACTTTGGGGAACAGCCTGGGATTCAGATATAGGGCAGGGGACAGACATACAGCCAGCAAAGCAGTGGTGCTCTGAAGGGGGACCAGCCGTCTAATCATCCAGAGGAGCCGAACCCCAAAGTGATTATTCTTTGCTTTTGAACGTGTGTTTTTAATGTGTGACTTGGTGGTTCATGGTGAGTTAGACCAAGAGTCCACCCTGAACTACTCTTTAGATTCTCGGCCCCATTTCAGTGAAGTCCCAGTCTCTGAGTAGCATCCATTGTTCTAAAGCTCACCATGAGGTTCTGATTCACAACCTGGCTCAAGACCCTCTGACTCAGACCCCTCAACACGTGGACAGGTTCATGGAGGTTCCCAAGGAGATGCTGTGAAACTGGAAAGGGGAACCCTCAGAGTCAGTTTTCCCCTTACACCGGGCAGGACTCCCCAAGCTCTGTTGCTCTTCTCATCCCCCCTCAAGACCACCCCGGCAGCTCAAGTTGCTCAAGTCACTCCTGCATGCTGATGAATCCCTCAGCTTCCTCTCCTGGCTCTATACTTTCCCTGTGGCCACCATCCTGACCTTCAGGCCTGGTGTTCTTCTGCCCACAGCCACACCCTGCTTCTGCTCCTGCTCCCTCCCATTCAGCCTAGACTCAGCCCCACTGCACTGCCCGGCCTTCCCTGCCTCCCAGGGTCTCGCCTTCCCTGACTTTGCACATGCTCCTCTTTTTCCTGGAATTTCTTTCCCCACCTACTTCTCTAGCATTCCCCTCACCCCAGCCTGTTATTACAAAGTGCTCACATCTGGGAAGTCTTTCATGCTCTTCTGTCTGGATTAGAAGCCATTCCCATGTGCTGCCATGCTATTTGTAGAGAATTTGTACAACACTTTTTAATTTGTATTGTCTGCATTAAAACAGTGGGCCTTTTAGGAATTGACTTCATTAGTTTCTTATCTAGTGCATCTAGTGCCTAACCATGCTCATAGTATAGTAGTTGTTCAATAAAATGCTAAATATGATGTTAAATATACTGATTTAACATTTTGGAATACCTGTAATATGCTACCTTCCATTTATTGAGCATTCAGTATGTGGCTAGGTCCCACAGGTTCCCCCAGTTAGGTAGTGTTATTTTCTCTTTAATAGATGAAGCAACTGAGGCTTTGAGAAGTTGAGAGAATAATCAACACTTAATTGATCTTTCAGATGTCTTTGAAATTGATATTTCACATTTAGTCTGAATTAGGCCTGCATGCTCCAGGAAGTCCAAGAATATTCTGCATTCTTTCTTTAAGTTAGGCTGTAAAAATTTTAAAGTATAAGCATATAATCACTCAATTGTATTTATCTTATAAAGTACTAGCATTATCAGTTACATCTAGTATTTGTCAACGATTTTAAAAAATGCTGTTAAAATAGTAATTTTTTCCTAACTTGTATAATTTTGCTAGCCCTCCAATTAAAATAGAAGCCCAATAATTCAGCCTATTTGAGAATTAGGGGAGACCCAATGATCAAAATCAACAGATTATGCTACAAACCCCAACTCCTGATCTTCTCTCCCTGCTGAAGAACCTCTTGAGCCAATAGTTGAATATCCTCCCTAGGAAACCTGCTCATAAATGGAAAAATTGGCTGATTCGAATTTCCCCACCCACCCGCTGCCTCCTCCCCGCTGATGAGTGGTGAAGTGGCCTAATGACTAGGTCCAGAGGAGAAGAAGGCAGAGCAGAAAGCTTGAATAATGCACACACGGAATTATCAGCCCCTGTGTGATGGAGTTTTCTTGGGCAGCTTCTTTTCGGAGTTCAGCAAGTTAAAGTCCTGGACGGATGCACTGTCTCTGGGTACCCAGAGGAGCCCGGTTTCCAGTGTCTGCCAGGACCTTTGGATGCAGTGGTGTGGACTGGATGGCTTGTGCTTCTGACAGGGACTCCAGAAAAGGAGCTGGGAGAGCTCACAATGACACAGTTCCCTTTTCTGCTGAGAGTCAAGCAGGCAACGGCCTTTCAGTGCCCTTGTCTGTTACACTGAACGTGATACAGGCTGAAAGGCGTGTGTGTGGCAGGGGCGGCCCTGGAAGATAAGCGCAGTGCTGAGTGGAATATGAAGCAGCCAGGCTTCCGTAGATCCCACAGGGGAATGGTGCTGATGGCCCTGGGTGAGCTACCATCCTGGTTTGCCCAGGACTGAGCAGTGTCCTGGGCTGTGAGACTTTCCCTGCCAAAACCAGGACAATTGTGGGCAAACCTGGATGATTGGCCATCCTGTGAGTTTAACCCAACTTTCCTGAGCTTAACAAAAGGGCACAGTGGGTGGAAACCATTTCCTATTGTCTTGATGTCTGTCTGACTCATTAAGTGACTGAGGGAAACAAAAACTTTAGAATATTCTTGGACTTCCTGGAGCACGCAGGACCCTGAATGGACCCTTGTTAGTGCTCTCCTCTGCCCCACCTGCGTCTTGCTCCCACTTGTCTGGTAGCGCCTTGGCCTGCTCCCCAGGCCCATGAGGTATTTCTTTGTTCTCCGGGTTCTGCCCCACCCCTCCCCCTTTGCTGCTGCTGTAATAACTGCAAGGATTAAAGAGGATGTACAGTATGTACTTTCTCCTACTTTGGCACTTGCTTCCCATGGCTCTGCTTAGATGCAGCTGGCTGAGCTGGGGCATTAGGAAGCCTCCAGGGGACCCACAGCTGAATCTATCAGGTCCCCCACAGCAGCTGTTATCTGAAGTGACAGCAGCAAAGGAAGGGTGCAGCTCGGATGTGCAGGAAGAACACCAGACAAGCCCGTCTCTGCTCCAGAGGGTCTAAATCAGCCCATCTGCATGTGGAGCCTGGTGATTGTGCTGGAGAGTGCGGGAAGGGGAGGAGATGGTGCTTTTCCACAGTTATCAAGATAAACAGAGCAGCCAATGCTGTCTGTGCAGCTGTTTCAGTGTGAGGATGAGCTGAATTAGTTTATTTTCACTCAGTGGGAATTAACACATCCCCTTTTTCTTTTGGGGGGGAGAGACGCTATGGATCTTAAAACCACTCGACAATTTGAATCTTTCTGCAGAATGGTGATAATTTATGGGATTGTCCAGACATATCCTTGCTTGGATATTTAATTAGTGAAAAACTAGTCCAAGAGATAAAATAGCTAAGTCATCTGAGATGACCGTTTGTGTTTGTAGACCTGGTAGAAGGACTGGGACAAGAGGGGGTGGAGGAGAAAATAGGATTTCAAGACAAGTGGGAAGAAGGAGTTATAGCCTCAGGCTGAAAATGGGGAAGGAAATGAGGAGACATGGTTGATATGTTCTGTGTTACTATCCTAAGTGCCAGACTGTTTCAGTGGTTGTACTTTGGTGGCCATGGCAACTTGGAACACCCAGTGTCTCTGTCTTGGTGAGTCCAGCAAAAGTCCCTTCTTGGACCCTTGCTTTTACAGGAATAACCAACAGGATGGACCTGCTCTTGTGCAGAACTGTTAAGGTTGCGGTTGATGATGGCAGGTTGACTCAAATCAGTTTTTAGTCTTTTTCCCAATAAAACTCATTTAAAATAACAGTAAAGGGAATTTCTTTTAGGTGTAAACCCACAAATACAAAGAAAACGATAAAAGGAGGTTGTCGAGTAGATGAGCAAGTGCCTAATGATTTATTAGGCCCAAGGGGCCTTGAATCCTAGGCTGTGGACCTAAAGGCATAGGAGCTAATGGCCCTAGCCACTTTGAAGCTGCCATGGCAAGGTGGGCAGGAAGAGCTGCCAGGAGCAGGATGAGGAGCTCTGCGCCCTCCCCCACCTCCTCATAGAGCTTTGTTTGCTTCTGCCCAGCCCTGATGGAAAAAATCAATTGTAGCTTGAGAATAAAATAGAGGTTCTCTATACCAGGTAAGGTAGCTGCACAGTTGAGAAAGGCTATACCACAGCAGGATTGAGTAGCCATATGCTGAGATCCCCTCTAGGTAACACGCCCATCACCCACAAACACTCCCAGCGTGTTTCACCACTTAGCTTCTAGGAGTGCAGTAGTCAGACCTGCATCTTCCATGCAGGGGGTCAGAAACATCTTCCTAAATCATCTCACCAGCCCAAGAGGGAAGAGCTAACAAATCCAGAAAGTGGGGTTTTCCTGACAGTTGACCTAGTTAAGTAATTCTAAAGTAAAACTAAAAATCCATAAGCCTCCGTATAGTCTCAAAATTTCCTGTTCTATTTCTAGTTTCCTACCTCACAACCTGCTTGAAAACCAGACATCTTCGGAAAACTAATATGAAACATACTAGAACAACAGGAAAACATTATAGGGAGATGAAAACTTAAACAATTCCCTACTCTCCATAGAGAATTAAGGTACATATGGCAACCCTAGACCAAATAGAAGGTGCATAAAAAGGAACATTTAGAGACTATGAAGTATGGTTAGAAATTTAAAATATTAAAACAAAAATGGAAAACTCAATAAATAGCCTAGATGAAGAAGATGAAGAACTCTCCCAGGAAGTAGAACAGAACAACCCAGTTTTGGCATAAGAGAAGACATAACTGCAGTTCAAGACTAGGAGGCCCCAAAGTCTAAAACTAAGAGTCTCATAAAAATTAGAACAAATCCAGAAGAAGAAATGAATAGCAGTAATTCAAGGAAATTTACCTACATAGAAGTCTGTGGGTTTCTAGATGGCAGGGCCCCTCTGAATGCCCACCACATTAGAAGAAAATAAATTTTTATAAAGGCATAGATAGCATCATGAAATTTTCCAATACTAGGGATGTGGAGACAATCGACATGCTTCCAGAGCAAGATATGGTTTAAAAAAGAAACAGAAAGAAACCAGGTCACATATCATAATGCTTTTTCAGTAACCAAACTAGAAGCTTGACAGGCAGGAAAACAGTACAAAGTTTGAAGGAAAACTATTTTCAACTTAAAATTCTGTTCCCAGCCAAATTACCAATCAGGTCTGAAAGCATGCTAGAGATACGTTCAAATAAAGTCTTAAAATTTTCATCTTCCAGAAGCCATTTTTCAGGAAGCTTTTGGTAGACACATTTCACCAAAATGACAGAATAAACCAAGAAGGAAGAAAGCAGGAGCTGCAGAGTGTGGGCTGGTAACCTGTGAGAGAGATCAGAGCCATCCCCAGAAGGATGGCAAAGGCAGACCCTAGACAACAGCTCGTGTCGGGCATTGAGGTCACCTAGACTTGACTGAAACTGGTCAGAAGGCCGGGGAAGATGTCCTGGAAAAGAAGGTATTTCTAGAAATGCCTGATGCATCAGAATGTCTTGAGAGGAGTGTAGTCAATGAAGGGAGACTCACAGGAAGGAGGTGAATTCGTGTTGAGTGCATACAGAACTAAGCAAAATAAAAATCAGCTATTTTTAATTCTAACAGGGAAAAAATTGTGCAGAAAAGGAAAGTACTCCATGTAGTAGTCCTGAGAGATATCTACACATTCACAGTGCAAACACTGTCTCTTGATCCAACTGAAGTTACAATACAGTATAAACTAGGTGTAGACGGAGACATATGGAGAGGGTGAAGCTAAACCCCCATCTTATGTCACAGTAGATTGATCAGTACAGCCTAAAACCAGGATCATCAAGAAATAGCACTGGAAGCATGTTAATTATAGATGTGAGATAAACCCTGAAATAATAAATTAAAACAGGTAATGGTGTCTGCCTTGGGGGAGGGGGCGAAATGGAGCATGGAAGGAGATTTTTTATAGTAAACCTTGTCAGCTATTTGACTTTTTAAACTCTGTGCATGTATAACCGTACTTAAAAAAAAAAAAAGTAAAAGAAGAAAAGCAGTTCAGCTGGCCTTGTTTTGTTTTAATGAAGAGGCCAAGCCCCACAACAGTACCAGTGACTATTAGAAATGGAATAGAAGCTTACTATTTATTTTTAAAAATATACATGCTACTTGATGTTCATTACACTCATAGGTTTTTCTTTTCTTGAATTTCTTAAACACGTGGAAGGACTGACATTTCCTTTCTGATCCCTGTCTTAGCGCTAATGCTGTACCAGTAGAGTCTAGGTCATGAATGATTGAATTCTCAAGAAGCTTTGAGGAGGGAATTTTTTTTTTTTTTTTTTTTTTTGCCAGACTTTTCCACCTTCCAACCTGCTTGCTAATCCACCAGAAATATGGATTGGGGGCAGGCTTCAAGTTGAGCTTCAGCAGCGCATAGGATTCCTAACACCAAGCGTGAATATGGTGAAAGGTCTTTTAAGATGACTGGGCCGACTGTGGGATTTGAATCTGTGGTGTCTGCTCAGCCCCTGCTGTAAACAACAAATTCTCTGGAGTCCCAGAATAGTGCCACTTGGAGGGTCTTGCTCTTTTCTATTTTGTGTGTATTAAAATTCTAATGTATTGACATATTTTAGCAGAACATCTCTGATACCAGTAGTTCTGGAATTAGTTCAGTAATCCTTCATGCTATTTGGAAACTGAAGTACAGGCTTCCACAGCAAAATCAGTCATACACTTCAACTTCAACAATCCCTGAGATGGTGCATTGTACATATCCATATCAGTTTTGGCATCCAGGACAAAAGATACTTGTATGCAGCTATCCCTCCTGTTCATGTTTGTGTGTCCTGCCTGTTGGTGATGCACATTCTTTTCCAGTTTTCTCTAATATTTTTATCTGCTTTAACTTCTCCACCTCTTGTTAATAGCTTTCTGCAGAATTATACTGATGCTTGAATTCCATGCTAAGAAAATCTATGAATCTTTTTATTCTTGTTTTCTCTTTCTTTCCTATTCTTTTCTCTTAGAGGTACAGAATTTCCTAAGTGGGAAAGGAGGTTCCCTGAAGTTTTCTGTGAGCACTGAAGAGTCTAGGTATCCCTAGTGGGACTTGGAGTTGGGCTTATTTCTAAGTGAACTTCAGTAAGTTGTCTGAGGAGCTGTTGCCTGAACATGGGTTTCTTTATATAATTGCAAAGAACACAGAGACTTCTAGGACCATTATATTCTGTTGCTCCTTGAAATCTCTAGCCTGAAGATGAACTTGTATTACTGCTATATGTAAGACTGTATGTCAATGCAATATACATACAGTATCTGATCTTGAATTACAGTGTGTGCAGTTTGAGTTTTCCATGGAAGAAACAAAGCATGCAAAAGTTGCACATGGGATGTGTTCAGAGTTGTTAGCTTTTGTTTTAATTCCAGTGCTAATTTCTCAAGAGTCTGAAATGAAGATTTGCGATTTCCTCGCTCCTGTGCTTTCTTTATTACTCTTAGTTATGACAATTAGTTTTTGCTTCTGGTTTTTTTGGCAATTCTTATTTCTCAGGGTGATCAATGTGTACATTCTTAGATTTGCCTCCTTGGAGAGAGGCAAATTCTTTTTCCTTCTATTTTCCTTCCTTTCTCCTTTATTTAATCCTGTATTCTAAAGGAAAGAAGAAAAGAAAAATGATTCCTTCAGCCCTTAAAATGTCGTTGCAATAAATGGCATACACCATAGTCTTAAGTTAAAGAAAAGAAAAACTTTCCTCATCACCATGATCCCAAAGCAAGAATGTTACAGGTCATAGTCACCAAATGGGTTCTTACAGATTCATAAAGAAACTAACAAATTTAATTTTCTTCCACGTTTTCTCTAGTGCACAGTTCCATGAGGCTCATTTGTCTATATTCGTGGAAATGTGCAGCTAATTGGATAAGCTGAATAAGATAATGCAACCGTTTTAAAGATAAAACTAGTGAAATTCTTTCCCCCCGCCCCCAGCATCATGGGCTAGGGGAAAAGTTAATGAAAAAATGCAAATGTTGAACTTTTGGTAATTTAGTTCTGTTTCTTAAAATATACTTTGTGTTCGTTTCAAATGTTTTATTGAGTAATAAAATTGGTTAACATTATTCCCACATAAGAATTTGTTCACATTAGCACGTAACAGAGACAGAAGAAAGGACTGGTTTATTTATATTTATTTCTTCTCTCCCTCTGTCTCTCTCTCTCTCTCTCTCTGTTCTCTCCCTTTTTCCTCCCCTCTTTCTCACTCCTTTCTTCCCTCCTTCTTTCCTTTATTCATTTTTCATTTTATGTACACTACCCCCCATCTTCTCTTTATAATAACCTTGAAAATTACAATCTGAAAAAAACGGAAAGATGAAAAGCAAAGTAAACCATGAAATAAATATTTCTTCCCATGAAATTCAAATCAGTCCCCTTTTTAGATCATAAGAAGCCTACATAATTAGGGTTTTTTTTGTTGTTGTTTGTTTGTTTTTACTATACCCTGCTAAATACCCATGATAAGTGTACTATGTTCACACCTCAGACTCATTTCCATTAGAGCCGTGCTTTTCCTCAGGGCTAGGTGTGCCTTCCCATTCGACCTGTCTTTTATTCTGGCAGGTAGAGGTTTTATAACTGTCTGCACTTCCTGTTGATGGAGTTTGCTTTTAAAGTTCTGTGCTTAACAGGTCACCTACCAAATAGTGGATAATTTCTAATTTTTTAATTTGTTGTTTGTCTCCTAATATTAAAGGTAAATTACATAGAGAGGGATTTGTCTCTGTTATCCAGTCCTGTAACCCAGACCTAACACCAGCAGATGACACATGGTAAATGTTCAGTTAATACTTGTTGGATGGGTCATTGATCATTGGGGTCACGGGGGAGAAGGGGTTTATTTCTCCTTAGCCACATTTTTATTGTTTTGGTCTTTGAGTAGGGACTTCCCAGGAAGAAGGCCTTTTGAAGTTCATGCTGCTAGATTCAGGGTTTTAAGATTAAGCTACCATAAGTGAATTGATAATAAGCTCTGCTCTCCTCTCTACCACTACTGCCAGTGCAGAGCCTGAGACTGAGAGGAAGGAGTTTACCTCAAATTTTATATTTGAGGCTAACATTACAAAGCTCTGATTAGAACCCAGGTCTTTCTCAGGGCTTTGTGTCCAAAGTCATAGAGTTTGACATAGTTTAGTCTTGCCTTCCGAACTGTACTGCGAACTTCAGATCCAGGTTTATGCCCTATCTTTCTAGCCTGTTCCTCGAAGGGCTGAGCATAATTTATTATACCTAACAGATGTTTAGTGAATTTTGATTAATAGTAGATTTACCTAGGATACCTATAAAGGGCTATTGAGTGGTTAATGTAAAAGCAGAAAATTTAAATGAATTAAATAAATTTTAGCACTTATGTCATTATCATATTATTTCTATAAATACTGCAATTAAGTTTTATGAGATTAATTTCAAATATAATTTTATAAGTTGAAGGCATATTATAACAGGTGTTAGACTCTATTGGTGGGGCATGGCAGTACAAACTATTCAAAATTCATGTTTCCCCAATAAAAACAACAAATATTTATCTCTAGTGTTGGAGTGGCTTTCTGTTTTGAGAAGCACTAGGTTATGATGTATTAGTAATTATTCTTACCCATCTTATTCCCTCCATACACTTGATTCTATATAGAATCAATTCTCCCTGGAGACAAGATGACATCTTGTTTCATTTGCCCTTCAGGTTGAGCAGTGCAGGTGCTGAAACATGATTGCTCCCTCTGCAGGGCTGATGGCCAGACAGCAGCGGTCAGGGCTGCTCGAGACAGCAGCTCTGCTTAGGCTAACTGCACCCAGTGTTTAACCTTTCCATAATTCTTCTCTCCCAAATAAGCAAATGCTGCAGGGGCCCTTTGCTGAAGTCAGTAGAGGAGAATCTATAGCTCCACAGATCAGCCAGAGGGAAGGTTTTCTAAGAGCAACAAATCTTTTCTGTTGCAACATGCTTTTTCTAGAAGCTTTTTGTCATTCTGGCAGCAAACTGTTTTCCACTTGCTGCCTTAGCAACAAGAGCTGAAGTCACTCCCCCTCTAGTCTGTGGTTTGATTATAAGAGTACTAACATTATACCCAGGACTTAGGAGAAAATACCATACTGGAGAAACCTGCTGGCATTACCTGCTTCTTGGTTTAGAGAATTATTTATGTACATTCTTAGTATCTCTTTGAAGGGAAAGGTCAAATAGAAGGACTTGGAAATGGTGACTCCAAACCCCAGGCGGTCCCCAATCTCTAGTAAATGCTGTATTCTGGCCACAGCATAGAATGTTTTTTTTTCCCCTCAGAGTTCTCCATAGCTACATGGGGGAAAGACCAAAATGTTAAGGATCCCTCCTTGTGCACCAGTCTGAGGCCAATTAGTTTTCAGTATTCTTTGTTTAACCCAAAAATGTAAAGTTCAATTGGAGTATAAAACTTTGTTTACCAAAAAATAGAATTCTGATGGATTTTGACTTTAGTTGATCCCTTGAGAGCTCATTTAAATATCTCTAACCAAATTCAATTTTATCTTGTAGTAGAACATGCCCAGTACAGACCAGCACATGACTGGAGTAAAGGTCAGGGGTCAGCTATGACCACAGATGGGCTGTGGCCCACCAGGGTGGGGCTAGAGAATCCCAGGGCTAAGGTGGGAGTGTGCCAGCTGCTGTTTTCTGAACGCTCTTTACTCTGTTGACAACCTATTGTGTTTGACTGACTAGTAGCATTCTGACAAGAAATGATGGAAAGATAAATATAATGTAGGGATTTATACCTTTTCAAGACAGATAGGGAATGCATTGAAATCTCCAAAGCAAAATGTCTCCAGGTCACAGTATTTTGGTTTCTCTCTGTAAGGAAATGCTAACTCCCCCCCTTAATAAATTGAAACTCCCAACATCTGGAGTTTGCACATGAAAGAGTCCCTTCAGTGGGTGTGGTAGCTGGGCCACGTGGCCCTGATCAGCCTCTCTGGACTTCACCTTCTCTGCCAAAGAGGGATGCTTGGGGAGGTGAGCAGTGAGATTCAAATTCTAAGCCTAAATATGGTTAAAAGATTCTTCCCTTGCTTCCTCATGCACAGCTAAGGCATTTTTTTTTTTTTTAAGACTAGGGGATCAGAGCAGAAAATATCATGGAGTCAGGAAATCTACATTCTGAATGACGCTTGCTTCTGTGGCCCATAGTGCCCATACTGAGCGACCCTAAGAGAAGAGGGAAAAGATCCCACTTGAGTTGGTGACATCTGCTCCTTGACCTGAGTCTTTATGGATGTGCCACTTTAGCATCCACAATCAGGAGTCTCTAGGTCACTGTGATGTCACTTTGAAAGGAAATGCTATTTTTTCCTTTGTAAGTTAAAATTCCTAACTTCTGGGGTTTGGGAGTTACTCTTCTAGACAACCAGTATGCTCCAAACCTAGAAATTCGGCCTCTAATAATCTACTCTTAAACTTCCTCACTTAGCCGGGCAAGGTGGCACACGACTGTAATCCCAGCAGCTCAGGAGGCTGAGACAGGAGGATTGTAAATTCAAAGCCAGCCTCAGCAACTGCGAGGTGCTAAGCAACTCAGTGAGACCCTGTCTCTAAATAAAATTCAAAATAGGTCTGAAGATGTGGCTCAGTGGTCGAGTGCACCTGAGTTCAATCCCTGGTACCAAAGATAAATAAATAAATAAATTCCCTCACTTAAGTACCCTATAAAGTTCTCTTTGATTTGACCTCTTTTTTTATACAGAAGGAAACTGAAGTTCAAAAATGGTTTAAAAACATTTATTTTCCCCCAAGTGACACTCCTAATTGTGTGGTGGGACTGGGCTGCAAACCTGTTCTGTTGGACTCTAAAGCCCATGCCATTGTGAAACTCTACAGTACCCTTCAGTTTTAGCATGCTGTCCTTGGAGGGCTTAGGCTTCATTTCATTAAAGAAGACAGAATCCCTTTCACCCTCAGCCTCACAGCTCCAAGAGACTTTGGTATTGAAACATCCTGTTCTGAACTGTGTTCCGGGTCCAGGCTCTGTCAGCCACTTGAAGACAGCTAACATAGGGAAGGCAGGAGAGTGTTAGAAACAGACTGTTACACTGGGGCTCATGCGGACAGCACTTGTCCTCCTCGAACTGGCCAATCTGTTCCTCTCTGCCTTCCCCAGCACCATTTAAGTTTTAATTACCTTCCAACTGTCTGAGCTGCTGTTGAGGACTTCAGAAAGAACAAAGGATACCTGTTACAGTTTTCAACAGAACTCCTCTCTACACACTGATGAAGTCACTAGCTGCCACTGCCCTTATTACCAGGTTAAATCAGAGTCTGACTGCACTGGAGAGAAGGAGGTGAAAAGGAAAAAATAAATAAAATAAGTCTTAGGCTTTACCTCTTTGTTATTCAGGATTTCTTGTGACAGATAAAATATGGTACCTACTTCTGTTTGGGTGTTATGACCAGGTTTTGCTTTATTTCTCAAAAAAGTAAAAAGAAGGATCTCTTCTATACTTAGCCCTTGGGTTTTCAGTGACTCAGATGGTAATAACTCCTCTTCAACCTTCAGGATGCTCCATTCTGAACCCCATTAAGGTAATATGCTCACAATCGAGGACAGTGCCTGTGCTGCCTACCCAAACCTGTTATTCCCCTGGATTCAGGGCACTTCTCCAAGCTGGACAGGGCCTCTGCATGCTTAATGTAGAGCTCTCGACTCCCTCCACCATCCACTGAAGTTAGGCCGTTAGTTGAAGTGATTTGCAATTTCTAGTCTAGAACATGAGTGTAGGAAAAGGTCCAGGATATTTACAACTTCTTCCTTGAGGAAAAGGAGCATGACTGTCTATATGCCTCTCCCTGAGTGCCCAGCTGTCTGCCCCACCCCCCACCTCCTCTCCTCTCCTTCCTTGCTTCCTACCTGGGGATCGAACCCAGGGCCTTGCAAATGCTAGGCAGTACGTAACCACCAAGTTGTATCCCCAGCCCTGAAGCGTGACTTCTTTCTTTCAACGGTTACCATTTTTTAAATGTGTATTTTTATAAGATTATGCCATTTTAATAAATTATGCTATAATTTGTAGAAACTTGTAGAACTAGAATATTCAAACTTGTTATGAGCATTACATATAGTGGGCTAATCAAGAAGTGTGATGTACAGTGGTGGATTGCTAATTTGACCTCAGAATTATGCAGCAGAGATAACATTATCTTCATTTATAGAACTTTTTTTATCTGGAGGCATCTCTTAGTGCTTTTCCAACCATATGTATTATTTTGTTTATTATCACAAACACTATCATTAAGGCTGTAAAATGCATTCCATTACCACTTTTTATTTTCAATTACTTTTAACTGTGGGAGTGGAGGTGGTGAGTTAGGGGAAGGTTGCATATTCTCTCCCATTCCTGACATTTGTACCAGGGTAAAATTTGGGAAATGACTATTAGCTAAACTTGGAAAGCCTGATTCCATACAGTGAAAGAAAGAAAGGAAAGGGAAAGGAGCTTTGTAGCATCCCCTTAGGTCAGTATGGGCTGTATTTGACCTTAGAACACCAAGGAGGGAAAGGCCCTGCTCTTCACTATTGACCACTTCCTGGCTTACTACTCTGCACGGTAGGAGAGCTGTCTCTCCTTGGGATGATGCCAGACCTAGGGAAGAGAAAAGTGATCTGATCCATTTCCACCAAACCACATTCCCTGCAAGGTCTCAGACAGCAGCACGCAGGCTGTCAGGGCCTGTGCGGTTGAAAATGCTATGCTGGTTGAGTTGCTGTGGGTTTAAGGAAATGGACAAAATTAGATTCAGGTCCAGGTGCCAGGTTTAACACACCCCTTCCCTTCCAGAAAGCAACCAGGGAGATTGTTGCTGCCAGTAGTAGATGACTCCACAATCTTTCCTACTCAGACCATTAAGAACATATTTTAAATGAACCCACCTACTAAACCCAGTAAAATCAACACCTATCTGCCTTAAGGACTGAAGAGCGGAGATCAGGGACAACCTCCTGCTTAATCAAAGAGCTCTGATTCTTGGTGCAGAAAGAGTGGTGTCTCTCTGCCGTGAGTCTGAGCACACTGAACAGCCAGTCCAGGAGATAACATTAATATCAGTTATGAAGATGAGCGATCAGCTTGTGTCAAGGAGCAGATGGCTAAATGAGGTGCATAGGGAATGCCCAAGATTCGGGCCTGAAGAAACAGGAGGGAAAATAGCCTATGATACAAAAACCCTAAATATAATCTTCTTAATGTGAATTTTAAAAATCAGCTTTTACATTATACAGTTAACCCGGAGTGATGAGAAATGTAAGAAAATTACCAAATTAGTGAACAGCGATTAACTCAGAAGTAAAATTTTATCATCTAAATCGAAGGTTGTTTTACACACAGAGGGAAGAAATTACTAAAGCCTTGCCCAGTCTGTCATATCCTAATTGAAATCTGTTCCTTTAATATGCCCCATCCTTCCGAGTGCATAGTTCGTAATTTGGAAGAGCATTATCAGTTAATCTAGTTATTTTTCCTGGTTCTTCCTTTGAATTCCGTAAGACAGTGTGTGCACATTCCCTGTAGAATTGTGTGACACTCAGAAGAGTTTGTCTGTTCATTAACCTGTGAACTATCAGTCCCTTTGGAGAGTGAAGGGAGCAAGTCACTCCAAGGTTAACGCTTGTTTGTCAAAGATGAAGCCTCTTGGGAGATAGCGAAGGGTGAACAGGCCAAGATGCTCAAGACCTGCCCAGTGAAACCCTGCACCATGTGTAGATGCCAGATGTGTGTGGTCAGGAGGGAGGCTGCAGAGCAGGCTGGGCCACCTCTGCTGATCACTTCCTCCGGTCAGGAGAAGGCTTCCCAGCAGTCAGGTGGGCGGCCTGGCGTAAGTATATGGGGTTAACTTACTACTAGCACTTAGGAGCAGTACTAAAATAAGACACCGGGAAGGGTTTTCGGTAGTTTATTTGCATTTCTCCTTTTAAACAGGAAAGCAATATTGATTTCATGCATTTGTCTCCAGTGGATGAAATCTTCGATTGAGTTGGAAGGCATTTGATTTTGATTATATTTGTGCACATGTGCACAGATACATTCCTAAGCCTGGGCCAGGTAGAAGCTATTTGCTATTCTCCAATGTAAATGTTTCGTGGACATACACGAGTACTGACATTCAAGGCTTGACCTGAACAGTACCTAGCATGATTTTCTAGGTAAATCTAAGTTTTACTTAATTCTCTGGGAAGTGACATCACTTTGACTTTGCTATAATTATTTTAGGCTTAGTTAGAGCCAGCTGAGGAGGAAATTCAGGATCTGAAGTCAAGTTCAAAGTCTCCTTTAGTTCATATCCTGGTACACTATATGTTTAAATGAAGGACCTTATCCTGTTTATCCTTGGATTATAATGGAGTTCATTTTAAAAGATTTTCTTTTCTTTTTACCCTTAGATATATTCGAATAGTTGGGACTCACAATACAGTAAACAAGATCTTTCACATTGTGGCTTTTGAATGTATGTTTACAAACAAAATCTTCACTCTGGAGAAGGGTCTGATCGGTAAGTATTATAATACTTTTTTTTGTTATGTATGCTAAGATATTTTGTTATTCCATTAACTCATTATAATCAGATCTAAGGACTCTGGCTTAATGACAGGAGATGGCTTACATTTTTAGAAGCAGTCAAAATAGTAATTCCAGTAAACTTAAAGGAAAAGAATATAAATATTGTACTAGTAGTTAAGAATTCAAAATATTCTAGTGATTCATTCAGAATTGCAATGTAGAGAATACTCTTGATAGCCGGGCAAAGGCTTTCATACCAAAGGCTTTTCTATAGTTTAATGGCAGTTGAGATTGGGGAGGAAGTCGGTCTGATATTGATCGGATGCTCGTACTTTCTAGGCCTAAGACAGTATGTTGGCTTTTGATTTGGTATGAATGGTGTGCTCAGCTGTGGGAGTATCTTCCTTTCACAAATGTGTCAGGCCATATTTGCCCTGCTTAGCCAAGTTCACCTCAGGAAAGTGCCTGCCTATAATTTCAGTGAGACCCGAGTGATTGAACTGTCATTGCAAAAGTCAAGTTATTAGATGGGAAATACTGCCTGACCGATCTGTTGAAAGGTATTTTGAATTTTGGATTAGTTGTTTGCTTGTTTTCTGATGTGCTTGTCTTTGGTTCGTTGTAAGGTAATGCTTAGCTGGGCACTGTGTCCAGTCAATCCCGGGTTGATGGATCACAATGTATCACGAGTGGCTTTTCTCATTCAAACTACCTATCCCTCTTCTCTTTTTCCCATACTCACATGTCTTTACTCCCCTCCTGTAAAGATCATTGTTAAACTAAAAAGATCTTTGAAAATGTGTCTCTACTCCCTATGTTCAGAGGTAGTAGGAGGTTGAGATGCTCCTGCCTCACAGCACCAAAACAGAATCGTGTGTCTTTTCCAACGGACTTGGTTCTCTAGACCATCTCAGTCCTGTCACTATTGGGACCCATGTCCATATCGACGCATGTCCTGAAAACTTGGTAATGATTAGAATGGGAAAGAGGAGTGTCACTCACGGATGTTCACCAGTTCTTTGAATGGTCACAGCCTAAATTGTCCTAACACCTGTTGTGGCCTGTTAATCCTTTACTTATGGGAATTTGGGAGAATAATATTAATAAAGTAGCAGGAGTTAAAAATTTCCAGTGTATAGAGAACTTTTAGAGCTCAACTAAAACCATTGTTTTAGTTTTAACTTTGTTATGGATATAACTTTTAATATTAAATATCAAAGTTGATTTCTGTATTTTTAAGTAATTTTGAAAGTTAACAAGTTTGAAGCATTACCTGATGTTACTGTTTTTTAACTCTGTAGGCTGTATAGGTTTGAGGAAGGGCCCTTCTTTTCCTCCTTTTCACCCAGGTTCTTCTGTAGACTGTAGGCCTCACTGTGTGTGTGACCTTGCAACCTGGAGAGTCCTCACTAACCAAAGTCCTGCTTATTCACAACATGGGTAGCATCGGGCTACTCAATACTCGAATCAGCCCCAGGTGCTGCATTTTTTTAACATTCTCCACATAAGGTGCCATCTACTTAAATCAGTCCTACTAAAGTGTTGGAGGACACTGTAATTATCAAAGAAACAGGCCCATCTGGTGTGAGAGGCCATTACAAGAGTGAAACTCAGGATGTGAGTGTTTTGTCCTAGCTGAACCACTTGGTACCGTCAGAAGCAGTGACAGTCGCAGGCATGTCAGGCTCTGAAAGAAGATTGCAGAGATGCAAGAAGTGTTTTTGGAGTCTGGTTGAACACTTTTCTTTGAGCCCTTTTCTGTGATGGCCACAAGCTTGACTACAAAAAGCACTGCAATCATCCTCCTGTCATCGTCCCTCAACCAAATGGGAGCAGTGGTGCAGGCAGGCAGCTATATGTGTACACTTGCCAGCAGATGGTCTGCAGTGGGATCCCCTCTGGCCCTTCCTGGGACGTCTTCCCAGCTCAGAGCTGCCTGTGCTGGGCAGACAGGGAGGTGGCGTGAGTGTGAAGAAGTACAGGGGGATCTCATTATCCTCTGTCTGACATTGCAGCTTTGCTTCACTTAGAGAGGTGTTTGAAATAGTAATGGCCAGCTTTCCATGTTGATTATCTCAGGTACATTTAGCAGCCCACAGATCCCAGCCAGCTACCCTGCAGGAACCTCCCAGAAAGGAGTGGTACTCTAGTGTGGACACTGGTGTGTCAGATTCACCAGGAGTTTTAATTTTATTTTTATTTATTTATTTATTTATTTATTTAGAGACAGAGCCTCACTGTGTTGCCCAGACTGGCTTCCAACTCCTAGGCTCAAGCAGTCCTCCTGCCTTAGCCTCCCAAGTAGCTGGGAACATAGGCGTGCACTGCCATACCCAGCTCAAAGTTGTTTTTAAGTCATAGATGCATGCTTCTTATTTCTTCCTATGTCCTATGAAATATGCTATCAACCATTAAGAACCACTGATATCAACCCTGCATTTTCATGGCAGGAAAAACCATATTAAAACTAAAATAATATCATGAATAACCAAACAGTATCAAAATTTACTTTTATGTTTCTAGGTTCAGAACTTCCTTCTTTTACAATTCCTGGTCATCCTTTCATAATTTGATAGACTCCACTAATCATTTTTCTATAGGCCTTAAAAAATGACTTTAAAAATATTTGTATTTTATCTGATTTTAATGTTTCTGCTTAAAATATGTAATGATGCCAGAAAATAATACAAATAAAAATAACTGCATTAGCCACCAGGTGTGGTGGTGCACATCTGTAATTCCAGTGGCTCGGGAGACTAAGGCAGGAGGATTGCAGGTTCAAAGCTAGCCTCAGCAACTTAGTGAGGCTGTAAGCAACCTAGTGAGACCCTTTCTCAAAATAAAAAATAAATAAAAAGGGATGGCGATGTGACTCAGTGGTTAAGCACCCTGGGTTTAATTCCTGGTACACCACGAACAAACAAAAACAAAGTATCAACTGCATAAGATTTTAGTCTTCTTTTCCTACCAAAGAGTTTGTTTTCTATGTTTGAGGACAACATGTCTCTCCTCAATGCTACTTTACTTGCACAGTTTCATGGGGAAGCTTTGAGGTTCTCTAGGGTCTTATCCTTGGGACTGCCTCTGAGCTCTACCAAACTGTCCATCTTAGCTGCTGCCACTACAACCCCTTCTTATTTTGTGGCTGCTTCTGGATCTTGCTGGGACGAATTCTCTCCTGGGAGAGTAGGCCCATGATGACTGCTCCTCTGTTAGGAGGCATTTGTAGAAAACTGTAAGCTATCTTAGCAGTGAGGCATGGAAGAAAAATTAGAATAGAATTGGCTACTTTTATAAGTTTTTTATCCCACAATGTGTTGGAGTCAGATTTTCATTGCTGTGGCCAAAAAACCTTACAAGAAGAGTTAGAGCAAGAATAATTTATTTGGTTCACAGTTTCAGAGGTTCAGTTCATGGTTGGCTAACTCTATATCTCTGGGTCTGAGGTTATGCAGAATATCATGGTGGTTGAGTGTGGTGAAGGAAAGCAGCTCAGGATATGGCAGCCATGAAGCAAAGAGAGTTCTGCTCACCAAGGACACAACATAAACTCTAGCATCACCACCCCCCCCACCCCGTGACATACTTCCTTCCACTATAACCTCCCTGTCTAAAGTCACCACCTGGTTAATCCACTGTGAATTAATTTACTGATTAGGTCACCCTTGTCATGATCTAATCATTTTCTCTGAATATTCTTGCATTGTCTTATACATGAGCTTTTGGGAGACCTAACATTCCACCCCTGGTCCCCAGAAGTTCATGCCCATCTTACAATGCAAAATACATTTAGTTCATTATCAGTAGTTCCCAAATTCTTCCAAGATTCAGAGCAAACTCTCAGTATGAACTGCTATAAAAAAATCAAAATTAAGTTATATATATCCACTATGTAATGGCATACAGTAAATATTTCCATTCCACAAGGGAGAAATATGGGCATATAAAGAGGAGATGGAACAAAAGCAAGACCAAATCCAGCTGGGCAAACAAGTTCTGTAGCTCCACATCCAACATCTGGGGCACATGGCATTGTGATGTTCCCTCTGAAGGGCTTGTGTAGCTCCGCCACTGTGGCTTGCTAGTTGCAGTCTGGCTTGTCTCTACTCCTGCAGCTTTCTCAGCAGTAGACATTGCATGTTACTAGCATCTCTTAATCTCAGGGGTCTTCACCACAACTTTTGCTTCCTTTCTACTTCTTCGCTCATCACCCTCTCCATGGCAGCTCACAGGGACTTTAAACTGCTCACATTTTTCCTGGCTTTTTAGGCCTTCCTTTGAAATTACAGTGGAAGCCTCCATAACCCCCTAACTTCACCATCCTACAATCTTGTAGAACTAATACCACATGGTTGAAGCCAAGCTCTGCCAACATTTTGAGAGGTAACCAGGCTTCCAGGCACCACAAATGCAGCAGCCTCTGAGTTACTGGGTAGCTGAGCATGGTGAAAGATCTTCCTAGACTGCTGTGTGCAAGTAGGGTGCCCAAGTGTTCTTTTATGAAAAAAAAATTTTTACTTTATACCCTTTATCCTGAGATGGATGTGGTCTTGCCAATTTCTGAGATGCTCTCAGGCTGTTTTTCCTATTGTGTCTGGATAAAGTACTCAGTGAATCTTTAGTGGCTATAATCTCACCCAGTTTTACTTGCACTCTTTTGGACAAACTGCAATTTTTCAAATCTTTCTTATGTTTCCTGTTCCTTATTATCACCGTTAATTTGGCTCAAATCTACCAGCAATATCCATGCTGCCACTTGAGTGCTGTGCTGCCTTGAAATTTCCTCTGCCAAATTAATTAGGCCATCACCTCTAATTTCAGCCTCACAGTAAGTCTCAGGACATAAGCAAGATGTAGATAGTTTTTTTTTTTTTGTTGTTGTTGTTGTTGTTTTGTTTTTGCCAGAATGTAATACGAACAGCCTCTAGTCCAATTCCCATAGAGTCCTTTCTCTCCTTTGAAACCTCATAAGCCAAGTTTTACTGTCCACAGGCCTATTGGCATTCTGGTTTTCTGTGCTTCCTCCAAAATTGACCATTAAACTTACAACATTCTAAAACTTTCCAGCTTGCATTTCTAAACTTTTCAAAATTCCTCTCTAAAACTCCAAAAACTCTAGAACCACATGGTTAATTTAGTAACAGAAACAGCCCCATTTCTCAGTACCAATTCTGGGTTTTTTTCCCCCTCTGTGACCAATCTTCCTTTTCACTGCATCTTGCCCTTACATTCACACAGAAAAAATAGTCCCCATTACCTGTCTTCAAGAACTATCAACTCACAGACAACCTAGTTAACTCTCTGTGACTTCTTCCTCTATCAGATTATTTTAGAGCCAATCCCAGACATCTTATTATTTCATCCATAAATATTTTATTACATATCTCTAAATATAAGGCCTTATTTTTGTAGCCATAATCATAACACTATCATAGTTTCCCAAAATTGAATAGTAATTCCTTAAAAGCATTAAATATCCAGTCAGTGTTGAATTTTTCCTAATTGTTTCAAAATCTGGAGTGAGAGTGTTTGTGCTTTAGGAGTTGTTAAAATCAGAATTTATTAAAAAAAAAAAAAGCAGGGCTAAGGTTGTGGTTTAGTGGTTGAGTGCTTTCCTAGTATATGCAAGACCCTGGGTTTGATCCCTAGTGCCATCAATAAATTCAGATAAGGTCCAGCTTATGCCAATAGCTGTTATGACTTAAATATCTTTATTTTTTTTAGGACATTAATATTTTATTTTACAAATCCTTTTTTTATTTCATTGTCATTTGTCTTTATTTTTATTTTTTATTTTTATTGGTTGTTCACAACATTACAAAGCTCTTGACATATCATATTTCATACATTAGATTGAAGTGGGTAATGAACTCCCAATTTTACCCCAAATACAGATTGTAGAATCACGTTGGTTACACATCCACAATTTTACATAATGCCCTATTAGTAATTGTTGTATTCGGCTACCTTTCCTATCCCCTACTATCCCCCCTCCCCTTCCCTCACATCTTCTCTCTCTACCCCATCTACTGGAATTCATTTCTCTCCTTAAATATCTTTAAATCGACAGGTTTCCTTTCATTTATCTTGTCTCTTGTCTTTCTTTCTCTTCCACTCCTCCCCCATTAAAATTTGTTGAAGAAATTAGATTTGTCCTGTAGTTTCCGACAGCCTAGATTTTGATCACTGAATCCCCATGATAATGTTTAGCATGATATCCATCGCTTTTCTGCTTGCCTCCCTCCCTCTCTTCATACTAGGGAATGAACCCAGGGGTGCTTAATCACTGAGCCATATACCAGCACTTTTTATATTTTATTTTGAGACAGTGTCTCCCCAAGTTGCTCAGGATCTTGCTAAGATGCTGAGGCTGGCATTGAACTCGTGATCCTCTTGCCTTAGCCTCCTGAACCACTGGAATTACAGGCATGCTCTACCATGCCTGGCCATTCCATTTCTAATAACTCAGTAATTAGAGACTAAGTCAGATTCAACTATTATTATTGATGATGTTTTGTTGTTGTTGTTGTTATTAGTAGTATTAGATAGCATTGCTCCATAGTAATGTTAAGTGTGTCTATCAAGCATGGAAAAGCTCTGGTTGTTTCTATTTAAGATGTTCACATCCATTGATAATTATTTCCTAGATCCATAACTTCATAAACTTGGTATTGCAAAGTGGTTATAGTCTGTCATTCCTTCTTCATTTAGTAGCTAGAAAGAGAAGAATTCCCTGAAAACTTGCTTGGTAATCCTAAGATGCAGTTTGCATAGGGAGAGAAGTCTAAATATTATAGCTTTTCCTTTTATTTACCAGTCTTTAAAGTGAAGAAGTGTTCCCTAGCATCCCCAAAAGGTGACCAAAGAGCTTTGATTGTGGGAATTATTAGGGGGTAACAGGTACATATCATTTTGAGATTATGGAATTAAACACATTTGGCATCTTTTAAACAATTGCAGTTATTATTATTGATCTTCACATTATTATCTTTAGCCTCTTTGAATTTGTTCTGGAGCCCTTTTGACATATCTTCAATAGTCCTCAATAGTTCTTTGATTTGTGGCTTGACAAGATGTACCAGGTTTATCTTGTACATTTTGCCTTTGGTCTGGAATCAGCCATTTCTTCAAGAAACCTTGGTTCTGTTTAGTGTGAAATGACATCTGGAAACCTCAGTGTAGGCACAGTAGATATCTTTGTATAGTGTCACTATTTCCAGGCCTTCAGTAGGCAGAGTAGAACATACCTGCACATATTCTTAAATATTTGTATATCACATATTTAACACATAAAATAGATCATGAATACATATGACACTTCAAATTTGATATTCCGAGATTGTTATTTAACCTCTCAATCTGTCTTTCATCATCTTTTCTCCATATTGAAAATCTTGGTCACCAGTGACACAGTTCAATATCCCTAGTACATACAAAATAGCTATTGAATAACAGTACCAAAACTCATGAGACATATGATTACTGAAAATAGTTTAAGATTTTTACAATTATTTTGTGTCCTCAGAACATATTGCACTGGAAATATCCCCCCAAATTACCGTATTTTTAAATTACTTGAAATAATTCTGTGTGGCTCACTATTTCAGTATACTGTTAGTTCTTCTATTCTACTTTGCTTTCATTATGTAGGGGTTGCCTTTAAAGCATTTTTTGCTTTAGCTCTTTCATCTCTGTGGTAGAAGCCAGTTGACAAAGGAAACATCATTGTTTGGAAAGCATCATAGTAGGACATACATGTCATATTGCTGTGCTCCAGGCCTGCCACCTCTAGAAGTTGACCTGTGGCAAATGTGGCTACTGTGCTAAACGCAAAATAAAGTATACTGAAGTGTCCAGGCCTCAAAATAAAATTCCACCAGAACTGGTCAAAGGAGGCATCTAAAAGTTGTGTATCGCACAGTCAAGCATGGACTCTACGAAGGAGCAACCCTTAACCCAGAGAGCAACTGTTGGGGCACTCCGTTCAGCTTGAGAGTTTCAGTAATTAGTCACCAGTGAATATTCTGGTTTTAAAACAAAACAAAAAAATTAAAAAATTTTGTTTTATAACTGTGAAATACATGGTTTTAAAATCAGGTCTACAAAGAAAAGCTATAGTCAGAGAAATCAAGCTTCTTTTTTTGTTCCCTCTACCCCATAAGTAATCTCTTTTCCCTCTTTTTTATCCTATTTAATAAATGTTTGGTATATATAAATATATGTTAATATATTTTGTATTCCTCACTGTTTCGAGTAATTGGCAGCATACTTTTTCTTCACCTTTTCTGTATTTAATGCTTACTCTGGTGCTAGCTACATAGAAAGATATCATTTATTCCTGTTTGTAGCTTCACGGGTCTTGATGCAGATATGTTGTAGTTTATTCAAAATCTGTTCTCTTTTGATGAACAATTTGGGTTGTTTTTAGTCTTCTGCTACTAGAAATAGTAGCAAAGACTTGTACATAGATCTTTTCCCCATTTTTGCTAATCTATCTTTAAATAGATTCCTAGAATAGGGATTGCATGATCAAAGGGTAAATGCACAGAGGGTTTTGTTAGACATTGGTAAATTCACTATTATAGAGATGGTGCCATTTTAAAATTCACACTGGCATTATATGATTCAAACTACTTCCCCACAGCCTAACCAATGGATTTTAGCCAGTTTGATAGGTAAGAAATGGTATCTCAGAGCAGTTTTAAGTGCATTTCTCTTATGAGAGAAATTGAGCATCATTTCATAGGTTTAAGGGCCATTTACATTTCTTCATTAAATAGCTCTTCTCTTCCTCTGAGTCTTCTAGATGAATAGAGAATGCTTTTAGTAAGACCTGGGGGAGCAGTAAACACTACATTGATATTGGAATGTGATATTCAGCATTACAGAAATCTAGTTTTCTTTCTTAAAGTCTCCTGGATCTTCTGGAAAATATAAGCTCTCTGCTTAAAATATACTAACTAGAACATGGAGTTCTAGGCTCAAAAATTCAGGATTCTTTAACCTGTTCAAAGAATAGGAAGAAAATCCTTTTATCAGCTCTAAGCTATTATGTATTTTCTATGTATCTACCAGGATGGGACCAGAAAGACTGGTGGCTTTTTAAAATTCTAGTTTCTAGTTAGTAGTTGGCCTAAGGCAACCAAAATAGGTAGCATAAGCACAGGAACTCTGGCTGAAGCTGTCAGGCCCTCCTGTCTCCCGCCACCCTGTTTGAACAGGAGCACTGGTGCCCCTGACCAGCTGCCCTACCATCATCACCACCAGAGGCAGGTGGAATGGAGCGTGCCTTCTTCCTCGGAGCGTCTTCCAGTCTCCCACCAGTTTCCCCTTTTGGCAGAACCAAAAGCCAGGCTAGTAAGGGAAGTCTTGAACTGCAGTTTGCAAAGGTTCAGCCTTCGAGGTGCAGGCTAGAGCCAGGGAAGGCGAGGAGCTCAAAGGCTGAAAGCAGCATGAACGGGGCTCCTTGCAGGGGGAACCCGCCCTCTGAGACAGCACAGCCCGACATAGTGAGGCTGGAAACATGTGCCGTGGAGGATAGCAAAGGCACAAGCAGTGAGAAAGGTTAAATATTTAGTTGGGATATAAAGAAAACCTTTGTTTTTTCTTGCCTAATAAGATAAGGCTTCACGAAGAGCTGCATGTTGAGCTGAGCCTTGAAGAATTCGGTAAATTTTACAGAGCACAACAAAAGTGCTAATTTACGTAGCAACAAAAATAGGTGACACTTATTTCCCTCTCAGGAGCTGAAGGCAGGAAATAGAAATAGTGGTCTAGAGTTGCAACTCTCATTTAGAAGTAGTTTAAGATTGTAACAGTGTGTTCAGAATTGCTGTAAAATTTCTCAGAAAGTAAACAGAGTTGGAAAGCTGCATGGTGATGGGCTTTGAAGCCACTGAACTAGGGCTACAATATGCCTTGGGTACTTCACAACTCCATATAGAAAAATAAGTGTCCCCCACAGCAGAAACAGAGATTAGGGAGAAGGGAGTCATTGGTGTAGGAAGGCGTTAGAATGTGGCAAGAAGCACCCTGCCCAGCCTGACCCGGGGCCCCCATGCCCCATGCAGGCAGTTCCCTGGCAAGTCTGGACAAGGCTAGAGACTGTTTCTTTCCCAACTGATTCTTCTCACAGGTATTAAGGCTGGTTCTGATTGTCAGTGAAACTTAACTTCTTTAGCTACTATAAATGACTTGGCATTAAGCAGACACTTATTAAGAGGCTGCCAAGTGTACCTTGGGCACTGGGGAGAGAAAGAGACACAGGTGTAGTTTCTGCCTTGAGAATCATGTGAGCGAATGGAGGAGGAATTAAAAGGTGACAACACAGTAAAATAAGTGGTGTATTGGGGTATTCAGCAGATATGGTGGCGTCACTGAACAGGAGCAGAAGCCTGAGCTGAGGGAACGGCACCAGGGAAGAGCTCCCGCCAGAGGGGTCATCGGCTCAGTCCTAAGGTGGAAGCTCCAGAGAATCACAATGGTCATCCTGTGAAAGGCTGTATCTGACCACTCCACAGCCAGAGCCCCTTCCCATGGAGCACCTGGCATTGGGTGGGGCATGGGAGAAGAAGAGCGACACTGACGTGTGTAGTTCACTTTTTCCCTGCAGAAGATAAAGTGAAATTCTCTCATAAGAGATTTGGTTTTACAAAAATCTCAGAGAAGTAAAGGCCCCACAATAATGCGTGATGTCTGTCTGTTTTTGCTTCCACAGGGCCTGTGTTCCCAAAAAGGAATGGGATGCAGTTCTTCTTGGGGAATAGTATGGGGTGATGGGTAGAAAATGACTTCCTGCATTTAAGAGTCTCAATTTAGAGTGTGGTCAGTTGGGTGCATAGTGTCCTTTCATTAGTCTCTCCACTTTTTATTTTTTAAATAAAGGCTGCCTGAAAAAAGATTTTACAGCTCTTGTTTTGTAGGGTTTATGCCTGGGTGTGTGCGCGTGCGTGTACAACTTGTTCTTAAATGGGACATTTCAGGGTATGTGTTCAATATCACATGGGAATATTGCTTCTCACAAACCATGATTCTGCCTCAGACTGGCATTATGAATAGCAAGATTATAATAGGCAAGATGTTTCTCTGGCACTGATCATGCAAGATATTGTGGTGGTCAGGGGAACCTAAGATCTAATTTTGTTGGCTTAGTCCTAACCCAGTAGACCAGTCCTAAATCTCCAAACCTAGGAACTTTTAAAATTAATGTTTTGAATAGGTATTATACATAGATATTCTTATTTCTTCCCTTTTTATTAGAAAAGGTAGCACATATTCACATACTTTTTTCAGTTAACAGTGTTCTTGGAGGTCTTTCTTTACCAGTACCTGTAGAGTTTTCTCATTCTGTTTTACACCTGTACAGTACCCACTGGTGAAGGTGCTATAATTTATTTAACCCGTCTCCTTTGATAGACTTGTGGGTGTTTTTATCTTTTAGTGCCAATAACAATTCTGTAATCACCCACTATATAAACAGTGAGTTTGATCAGTTTAGGCAGGTCTAATAAAGCCTAAAATAAAGAAGTAGCCATTCCCAGTATCACACACAAAGAAAATATACCTATTGTGACCTTAGAACCAGTGACATGATTTGTATGGCACAGTGCCAAATGAAAGCATGAGACCCTATGTTCAGAAGCTGGAAAAAAGTGTCATTAAAGGCTTTTTAAAATGCTTTTTCCTTTCTTCAGTCTCTCTTAACTTGGCATGACTTTTTTTAAGGGGGAACAAGGATTGAACCCAGGGGTGCTTAATCCTGAAACACATTCCCAGCCTTTTTATTTTTTATTTTGAGACAGAGTCTCACTAAGTTGCTTAGGGTCTTGTTGAGGCTAACTTTGAACTTGTGATCCCTCTGTCTCAGCCTACTGAGCCACTGGGATTATAGGTGTGTGCCACTGTACCTGGTTACTGTTTTTATATTATACAATGGCAATTTTAGATGCAAATATAAGATCATTTATATCATATGCAGAATCACCAAAATTGCATAGTTCTTACTTGGTAGCTGATACATGTTATGAATTTAGTTGTTACCATAACAGTGAAAATGCTGTACAAAACTAATAGAACTGATTTTATTTCACTTATTGATACATGCACATTTTATAAACACTTTCTACTTTTAGTTTGTTAATAAGTAAGGAAGGACTTAAAGAATCTATAGAGGCAAGCATGATGGTTCAACCTATAGTCCCAATTACTTGGACCCTGAGGCAGGAGGATCACAAGTTGGAGGCCAGCCTGGGCAATTTAGTTAGCAAGGCAGAGTCTGAATAGGCTGGGCTAGTCTAGGCTGGACTGGATAGGGCTACCGATGGAGCTTAGTGGTAGAGCACTGGTCTAACATGTGCAAAGCCCTAGGTTCAATCTCCAGTGCTGATCCCGCCAAACCCTGCCAAAACAAACAAACAAATAAACAAATAAATGACTGGGTTCTGTTCCTTTTCATTCTGTGTCATGATTTTCAGCATGTGTATTTGGCTAACACAGAGTACTAATGAGAGTAAAGAAGGATATGACAGAGTTCCTTGGTCATCAGTGCTCCTTTAAATGCTTTTACCTTTTTATTTTAAACAAATATGGGTTTGAAGGGAAAGTGTCAGCAGCCCTGCTCACTTGGTTGTGAACATGTCAGGTTTCCCTGGCATTTGACTGTAGTCTCATAACCTACAGGCAAGGAGAGTCCACAGCCTGTCCGTGCTTTGTGGGACATCATGAACACCATACACAAATTGGACAAGCAGAGAATGTTGCTAGTGCACATTTTGCACATCTCCTCTGCTTGTGAGCATTTTCATTACACTTGGACCTTTAAAAACGTAAGTTTGAAGATAAGATTATTAAGAAAAAAACAGGGATAGTGGGTTATCAAACTAAGTGCGGGTCTTCTCTGGGTGTAGCAAGCTGTCTGTAGAGGTCACGTGCCCACAAAGCTGGCCCTGATCACTGCTTCTATTTGACATTGCTGTGGTTTTCTTTAGTATATACAGTAATCAGTTAGATGTATAATGTGGGGGAGAATCCACCTCATTCATAATAACAATAAAAACTGTAAGGTAACTGGTAACAACCCGAGAGCTACATTCCTGATTTATACCTAGTTTATCCCTAGGCACCCACTCCTGACTCATTTGCCATTAGAGATGAGGACTGGGTCAGGGACAAAGGTGGGAGCTGGTAGGATGCTGTGTGCCCACAGACAGTGTGGCCAGGAGGTGCTGATGCCAGAGAGGTCTGCTTTTTTTCCTCTCTCAAACTCCTACGTGGAAACATAAGAAACTGTAAATCTTTAAGAAGAACTGGATAATGGAATCTCACATTCCTGCATGAAAAAATAAAGTAAACATATTGGTTCTTTCCATCTTAATCTACAGATTTAATCCAAGACTGCTCAGAACCTCATCTCTTTTTTTAAAGTTTATTTTTCAGATTTCCAAGAGAATAAGTAAGTGGAAATATTTTACTCCCCCACAGAAAACAAAATCCTGAAGAAGTAAAAATTTTTTTAAAATGAGGAATCTCATGTCGTCATATGTTAATATTAGTATTGCACACTAAAGGAATTATGACATTATTGTTAGAATAAGCTGGTAGATAAACTAAGCAACTATCCAAACTCTGAATTAGAATCCTAGTAGTTTTAAGAATATAGTGCAAGATAAAAGATGACATTTCCCATCTGTTAAGAATGGAAGGGTTACACAGCAAGTGATGCTGAGACAGTTGACAATTGAAAGCAGTTATGTGAAATTCTTCCTCATAGTGTATACCAAAATAGTTGTCTGTTCAAGAGTTAGATTTTATATCGTTGCTCCAAAGGAACTGTAGGGAGCCATTAATAAGTTTTTCTGATTTTAAGGTAGGGAACAACTTCCTCAGCATAAAAGCAAAGGAAGAAACCATAAACAGAATTCAAAGGTGTTTGACAAACTGAGAAAAAAACTAATTGCAACATACGTGACAACAAGTTAGATTTTTAATGTAAAAGAAAACATAAGAATGAACCCCAAAAAGAAAGTTTATATAAACAATTTATTTTTTAAAAAAAAGCAGATGAAACAGAATAGTCAATAAACTTGAAAGAGTTTAGCCTCACTAATAATTGAAGAAATTCATATTGATATTCCATTTTTTTGTTTAATTGCAAATATTTTTACATTTGTATTTATGTAAGTAACACATTCACCATTTCTCATCAAAAACATAGAAATCTTTAGCTATTGGGCAAGAGGAAGAAATAAAGTGTATTCCAAATAGGAAGGGAAAAATTACATTGTCATCATTTGCTGAAAACATGATCTTATATACAGAAATGCCTACAGACTTCAGACTACAGAGTCCACGAAAAAGCTTTTAGAACTAGTAAATGCAGTAAAGTCACAGGATACAAAGTTCATACAGTAAACTATCTGAATGGGAAATCAAGAAAATAATACCATTTACAATAGTTACAAACATAAGATAAAATACTTAGAAACAAATTTAACCAACAAGATGAAAGACCCATACACTGAAAACCACAAAACATTGATGAAAAAATTTGAAGACAGACATATACTATGTTCATAGATTGAAGGAATGAATGTTATTAAAAATGTCTGTTACCCAAAGCATCTACAGATTCAGTGCAGTTCTTTTGAAAACTGTAATGTCATTTTTCATGGAATTTTATTTAATCCTAAAATTCATATGGAACCATAAAAACCTCAGTATGAAGCTTGGAGGTATCCTATTACCTCATTTTTAAATATAGTACAAAGCTGTGGTAATTAAAACAGCATGGAACTGGGCAAAAAAAAAGAAACACATTGACCAATAGAAGAGAATAAAGAGCCCAGAAATGATCCTGTACATGCAGAAATGATTTTCACCCAAGGGGCCAAGTACATGCAATAGGTAAAGGATAAAAGAGCCTCTTTAATAAATGGTACTGGGAAAACTAAATATTCCCATGCAGAAGAATGAAAATGGATCCTTGTCTCATGCTATATAAAAAAAAACTCAAAATAGATTAAAGACTTAAATATAAGATCAGAAACAGTAGAACTACCAAATAAAATGAGGAAAACTATCCTACATTGGTCTGGACAATGATTTTTTGGATTCAACTTCCAAAGCACAAGCAAGAAAAGTAAAAACAGACAAATGGAATTACATCAAACTAAAAAGCTTCTGTACAGCAAAGGAAACACTTAACAGTGAGCAGAGACACCCTACAGATTGGGAGAAAGGATTGCAAGCCATACATCTGATAAGGGATTAATATCAGAGAGTGTGCACTCAGTGGCAAGAAAACAACAAAAACCAACTGAGAAAATGAACAAAGGACCTAAGTACACATTCCCCAAAAGAAGACACTCAAATGTCCAATAGACAGAAGAAAAAAAGGCTCACAATCACTAAGCATTAGGGAAATGCAAATTAAAAGCACACTAAGATATCATCTCACACCTGCCAGAATAGCTGTTATCAATAAGACAAAAGGTAACAAGTGTTGGCAAGGATGGGAGGAAAGGGAACCCTTGCACACTGTGGGTGGGAATGTAAATTAGTATAACCATTTTGGAAAACAGTATGGTGGTTCCTCACAAAGTTAATATTAAAATTACCATATGATCCAGCAATCCCACTTTTTGGAATTTACCCCGAGAGTTTTAAATCAATTTATTGAAGAGAGATTTGTACTCCCATCTTCATTGCTGGACTATTCACAGTGGCTGAGTTATAGAATCAACTGTCCATCAACAGATGAATGAATGGAAGGAAATGTGGTATATATACTCAGTGGAATACTGTTCAGCCTTTAAAAAGAAGGAGATCCTGTCATTTGTGGTAATGTGAATGGAATTGGAAATCATCATACTAAGTGAAATAAACCAGGCACAGAAAGATGTCACAGGTTCTTATTTATGTGTGGATTCTCAAACAGTTAAACTCATAGGAGCAGAGTAGAATGGTGGCCAAAGCGGCTGGGGGTGGGGAGAGTGAGGACAGAATGGTCAGAGGTACAAAATCTCAGGAGAAAGAGGTTTTGTTTTCATTTTTTATGTTGCATAGCATAGTGAAGGCAAATTTCATTTGTTCTTAGCATAAAAACGTTAAGTATTTGAGGAGAAGGATATGTTAACTAGCTTGATTTAATTATTCCACATTGTATTCAAGAATCATAACATCACTGGGTACTCCATAAATTCATGTAATTATAAATTATCAACCTATAGTTAAAATCCCAAACAATGTAGAAGTACACTCAGTAAATAAACCATTTCTACATTTTAACTTATCAGACTAGTTATTTTTAGAATTATTATTTTGTGTGTCTTGGCCATTTCTATTTTTTGTGAATTGTGAATATTCATATGAGGTGTGAATGTTCTTTTCCAACTTTTCTATTTGACTGCTTGTTTATTGTTAATTTTGTATATGTAGATATGCATTCTTTGCCTTTTGTACACATTGCAAATATCTTTTTCCAAACTGTGGGTTATCTTTTGATGAGTTTTTTTGGTACAGAAGTTTTGAACTTTGAGTTGATCGTGTCTGTTAGTTTTTTCCTTATTTTCTTTTTGCTTTTGGTTTTTGTGACTTAGTTAGAGACTCTGTCCCCAGCCCAAAATAAAAGTATATGTTTTTTTTTAATCGAGATTCTGTGGCACATATCTATAATCCCACCAGGAAGAGGCTGAGGCAGGAAGATTGCAAGGTTGAGGCTAGCCTCAGCAACTTAGTGAAAACTAAAAACTAAAATTAAAAGGCTGGGAATGTAGCTCAGATGTAGGCTGCTCTGGGGTTCAACTCCCTACCACCACACGATGCACACACAAAATGCTTTTCTGCAGAGGTTGTTGGTAGTTGGTTGCTTTTTCCTATTGTTAAGGTGTATGTATATGCTTAGCATTTTGCTTTTTAGTCTATTTAAAATTTCATTTGCATTTGATCTGAGGTATAAAGATTTAACTCTTCTTTCTAAAATATGTGACCATTTTGTGAAATTCCTTTGATTATTTCATCTTTCCTTTCATTGATTTAAAATAGCATACATCATGGATTTATATATCTATTGAGCTTCTGTGCTTTATAATCTATTTTGCTATCTCATACTTCAAATATACATTCCTAGTTATTCTTTTTCTAAAATTTTTAGGCTATTTCAAATTTTCTTTTCCAATGAACTTGAAAATCAGCTTGTCAAATTTCATTTTAAAATCCTGTTGGCAATGGTGTTTTAAATGAAAAGACTTAGTGAGAATGTTGAGAAATGGGCAGTCATGTGCCACTCAGATATGAATGTTACAAGTTTTCTAGATGACGGTTTGGCAGTATTTGTTAAGAGTCTTGAAAATACATACCCTTTGATCTACTACTTATACCTTTAGTAATTTATCCTAAAGAAATACTCCGGAACAACATTTCTTCTGTAAAAAATGTTCAGCACAATGTTATTTATGGTAACCAACGAAAGGGGAAAGACTACAAATGTCCAACAATAAGGACATGATGAAATAAATTATGACACAGGTATCCATTAAAATTTTTACATAGCCATTCATTACATAGGTCAGTGCCCATAATGAAAAACAGAAGTAGGATCCATCATTATAGCCAGATGGATGCTAGTATTTTTAAATTAAATATATGTGCACGTATTAATTTACAGAGACAACTATAAAGATAATACATGCAGAGTGGCTCTAATGACTGAAATTTATTTTCTCACAGTTCTGGAGCCCAGAAGTCTAAGCTCAAGGTATTGGCAGTTTGGTTTCCTAAGGCCTTTCTCCTTGGTGCAGAGAGACACCTTCTCACCGTGGCCTTCATTGCCTTTTCTCTGTCCAGTTGCATCCCTGGTGATTTTTCCTCCTCTTATAAGGACACTATTCATTGGATTAAGGCTTCACCCTATGACTGCATTGACCTGAATTACCTCTTTAAAGGCCCGACTTCAGATACATTCACATTGCAGTGTGAGAACTTAAACGTGTAAATCGTAGGGGACACAGTTCACTCATAATAGTGCATTAGAGGGAACACGAGGAAGAGCATCAGAATGTTAACAGGGTTTTTAGATGGTGGGCTCACAGGACATTTTTATTATATTTTTCTGCATATATCTTTTTTTTTCTTTAGTGAAGATATGACACTTTAATATCATGGGGGAAAATAATGTTTCTCAGTAGAGCTATTTGCATGCTGTCCCAGGTAAGGGCAAGGCAGACTGCCGGGCCAGCCCCATGCCCTCCATGTGCCCCATGCCCTCCATGTGCCTTAGCACCCTGTACACTCTAGAGACAGCACACTACTGTAAGAAGAGCCTCTTTATTGGTGAGATAAGGGAGTTTCTTCATGAAGTATAATGGTTGACCTGATGAATCTAATGAATAAACCAAGAGTCCTTAAGAATCTGGATGAGGTGCTGGGGTTGTGGCTAAGCAATAGAGCGCTTGCCCAACACTTGCGAGGCACTGGGTTCCATCCTTAGCACCACATAAAAATAAATATAAAATAAAGGTATCATGCCCAACTACAACTAAAAAATATTTTAAAAAAAGAATATGGATGAGAGATGCTAAATTTTAAAAAAGGAGTATATACTTTGTGAGTCCATCCATGTCCAGTTCTGGATAATGACCATTAGTCTGCAGCAGCAGAAATGAGATCTGTGGATGTTAAGGCTGGTGGGGGTGGGGCTGAATCCCAAGGGGCAGGGAGGGGACAGGTTGTAGCAGGCTTTGTGTCTTGATTGTGCTGACAGTTTCCCAGCATCTACATAAATCCAAACTCATCAGGGCAGGGGAGGCTGGGGCTCAGTGGTGGAACACTTGTGAGTCACTGGGTTCTATCCTCAGCACCACAAAGAAATAAATAAAGCTATTGTGTCCATCTACAGCTAAAAAAAATTTTTTTAAAAAATATTTTTAAAAACTCATCAAATTGCCCATATTTACATGCAATTCATTGTATGTCAAGAAAGATATTTAAAATTGGGAGGGAGGATCTGGGAAAAATATTTCAGTGCCTTTTGGACATTACAGTGTTACTTATTTCTTAAAATTATAATGCAAGGCTGTGCTTCCAACCAAAAGAAACCTTTAGGATTAGGGGGCTGTTGTAGCTGGTGAAATGTTTGGCAGCCCCCCCCCACCCCATCACCCCACGTGGCAGGGTTGGGTGTGACAGAGAATTGAGTGAAATGACAGGACCCTGGGAGAGGAGGATGGTGGGAGAGTCAGACTGGGGCGCAGCAATCTTTTTGAGTTTATTGGCTCATTAATATTGTGAAGATGGGTATGTTTCTTTTATAGCTGCATTAGATACTTATCTTTTAAGGACAGGAATCGGTATAGTGCTACAAGGAGAGAATGTACTTAAAAATCACAACATTACCTATGGTAAAATTACCATAAAAACTACCTAGTGCTCAAGCAGGGGATTACTGCAATTCTGCCCCCATAATGACAGGAAATGGTCGTTGGTGAAGTTGTTTTCCATGAAGCTGTGATGAAATCAACTAAAATGGTAATAAAGCGGTGTGTAAAAGAGAGGGACTCTAGTGAGATATAAAAGTGCAGAAGGTGTTAGAGTGTTGGAATTGGAATCTTCAGGAAATGATTCTGTAAAATATCAATATGAATTGAGTTCTTGGTTCAGAGCCGGCAGCAGTGCAGGAAGGTCCCATGGCTGCAGGGGAAACAGAGAGATGCTGTCCCAGCCCCACCCCTGACAAGGCAGCTGCCATTCTCCCGATGGTCAGAGGAGCTGAGGCAGAGCAATGTCTTTGGTAGCAGATGACCGATGAAAGCCCATTTTCCTTCCTGCTGGCCCAGAGACCCAGTCACTCCGAGAGCATTCACATACTCTTTGCCAATGATTCTTTGATGAGTTAATGTTCAGTAGATGTCTCTTATAAAAACTTGGAAGCACATCTCAATAAAACCTCAGTGAGCTGTGGAAGCACACTAAATACACATGATGAGAAATATTTTATGTTATAGAAGTCACTTTTATATTGATATCATATTCCAAGTGACAGACCTGTCCCCTTGTCACCACTGTCACTGCCATCCTAGTCCAAGCCGCCACCGTCTCTGTCCTTGCTTGCTGGGCTCCCTGCATCTTCTCTAGTCCCTCTATTGAGCCCCACTCCAACAGGACTTGCCTTTGTCAGAACACTGCTTTGCTCACAATCACTCAAACACTTTATCCATTACCTTTAGGTAAGGTTCAGAATCTTCACCCTGGCCCTCAAGGCCCTGCATGGTCTGATGCCTGTGCATTTGCTTCATCTTGTATAAATCTCCATCTGGCTTTCCATGTTCAGGACAGGGCCTTCTTTCTGTCTCTGGAGACCACAGGGCGTTTGCATTTGCTATTTTCTCTGGAATGCTGTCTTTATATTTCACCTAATATCACTTGTTCAGAAAAGCCTCCTCTGATTCTCTACTGCCAGAATAGGTGAAGTTTTTTCATCTAAAGCTCATAGATCTGAGATTTTTCTTTCAGAGCATCTACTTTCATTGGTAAATATACATTTTTTTCTCATGGTTTGACTATGTCTGTTTTGTGCACTGCTGTATTTCCAACACTTGGAATCTTGATCTTAATAAATGTTGAATGAATGAATGAATGAATGATGAATGGAGTGATGTGTTTCCAACCCAGATCCACATTCTCACTCTTCTACTGTTGTGCTGTGTGATAAATAAGACACGGTTTCTCAAGGCCTCAGCTATCTCAGATATCTCAACCATAAAATAAAAAACAAAATTAGCCTAGCCGGGTGTGTTGGCTCATGCCTGTAATCCCAGTGACTCACAAGGCTGAGATAGGAGGATTGTGAGTTCAAAGCCAGCCTCAGCAACTTAGCAAAAACCCTAATCAACTCAGCGAGACCCCGTCTCTAGATATGAAAATACCAAAAAAGGGAGGGTGTGTGGGGGAGTGCTAAGGAAGAGGCTCAGTGGTTAAGTGCCCCTGGTTCAATCCCCAGTACAAAAAAAAAAAAGGAAAGAAAACCCAGCCTAATGACCTTTTTTCTTTGTTTTTAATTTTTTTGTTATTTTTATCTGTAGTAGGACACAATACCTTTGTTATATAGTTACTTTATTTTTATTCGGTGCTGAGGATTGAACTCATTGCCTCACATGTGCTAGGCAGACATTCTACCACTGAGTCACAACCCCAGGCCCTCTTTGTTTTTAAACACCTATCCTGTTGCTGTATGGAATCATGATAATCACACACCTCAGATCTTAATGCACCAGGCGCAGTGGTCCATGCAAGGCCTTCTCATGATATTTTTACTCTGTCCCCAGTGATTCACCGTTTATGACACTATGTCTCTACTGTGTTTGATTATTTCCTTCATATTCAGACGTTCTTTTAAAATCTTTAATACTGTAGGTTTTTGAATGTTTTAATTTTCAGAAAATTTTTGTGTTATGAATTCTTTATGTGCTTTTCTCATCCAATGTTATGTGTTCTTCATATCATTGTGTCTTAATGTTACCTGGCACTCATCATAATCATAAATGTATTATTAGCAAATTTATATAGTCCTACTATGTGCTGGACAATGTAGTAAGCACTTCACATTAAATAATTGAACCTTCACAACAGTCCAGCAAAGTTGGTGCTGTTATTGTCCTCGTCCCCCTGGTGCTGGGTCCTTAGTAGTCTCCAGTTTCCCACTCCCCAAAACAAAGCTGCAATGAATGTTCTTGAGTCTGTGTCCTCCCGGGGCCCTGTGTACAAGAGTGAGACCCCTGAGTATCGGTGCAAACACGTTGCCTTCTGCCCTGCATCCCAGCTTGACCCCTGCACATGCCCTTCACCAGGAGCACACGAGGGCCCTGTCCTCCTGTGTCCTCACCCACGTGGACATGTGTGCTTGCTACTCTTCACCAGCACGGGGGCCATAAAGTAGTTTATCACTGTGGTTTTAATTTGCTTTTCTCTGATTCCTGTTTCTTACTGTGGCTGCAGCCACACTGATACAAGCCACCAGCCCTCTCCTTGCTGTCACCGCAGGCTATCTACCTGGCGGCCCCACATCCCCTCTAGTCCTTCTTATTGTGCTTCTCACTCCACCCAGAATCACCTTGGGAACCCTCGGTGCTCAGTCACTGGCTCCCCTTTAGCCCCCATAAGGACAGGAGTTCCATGTACCCCACACTCACATCCCTAGGACACATGCCCCCTGGACCTGAGGTATTGGCTAAATAATTATTGGACTTGGATGGCCAATATTTATTTCAAAACTTTTCACCTGTTTCCTTAAATAAAATGGACCTGTAATATTTTCTTGGATTATCTCTGTCTTACAAAGTTATGTTGAAACAATGAGTTCCTCCCCCCTTTTTAAAAATATTTTGTGGATCTGTGTGTGATAGAGGATAAAATAAATTTTGTGATTGGTGAGCTCCCACACCTGTGGTTTGGTTTGGTTTGGTTTTTAACTAGTGTTTCACGGAGTGTGTGGATTAGTCAAGCAAATTCACATATATCCAAGACCACAGTGATGCCAGAGTTCACCTACCATAGCTCCCAGTGGTGTTTTCCCTCATGCAGGGTGGATGGCTCTGAACCATGTCCTTGGTCAGGTGGTTTCTACAGTCATCCATTTATTTGCCCTAATATTTTTTAACTATAAAAATTCTTTTATAGAAGTTGTATCTAATAGAATATTAAGGAGCCTTCAGACCTCACCCTCACCTCCCTGATTTCCTGGACCCTCCTGTCCTTCCCCATAGAAATACTTTGTTTTCCTCCTACTTCATCCCTTCTTTCCCTCTTAATTCCCTCCTCTTGTCTGCCTGATTTTTATGGCTCCAGAGGGAAATTGAGTTATTTGAGCTTAAAAACAAGATTGCCAGAGGCGTAGCTTTGGCAAGATTAGAGTAGTGGGCAGCAGAGGAAGGGGAGTGATCCCTGTACGTTTGCCAGGTGGTAGGAAACAGATTCTCCTGTCGGTGCATAGTTTATGACTCAGAGATTTGAGGGCAGAAACATGATGTTAGTGTCAACACAGAGGGGCTTGAGAAGACTTGGCAGTGCATACCCAATCTTGTTAGTTTAAACTACTTTGAGTCTCTGAATCTCAGTCTCAGCTAGAATGAAACTCACAGCACGTGACATTCCTGTTCAGACATCCCCCACTCTTCTGAAGGCATATTACTTTAAACCATAATAGTAATTTTCATATCATGTTATTTTTATTTTTCAATTGGCTGAAGACACAGTACATGCAGAGAATATTACTCATCAGACAGTCACTGCCAGCATACACAGTCGACATAATGGCCATCAAGCTGATGCAGAGACTGACAAGCAGGCTGGAAGAGCTAAAAGGCAGGATTCCTTGTGGTATATCAGTTAGAACAATTTTATATCTCAGTGTTTTACATAGGTGACATTTTGTATGATAAACAATTAACTGCCTGCTTTTGACATTTCAGAGTTAATGTGGAGAGTTATAAAACCGACACTGTAAACGTCACCTCCAAAGTGAAGTGGTAAACAGCTCTCAGCCTCCGGGAGGGCGAGACCTAATTATTCCTCACTGTGCACTCTGTACCTTTTTACTACCAATTGGTGTTTCATTGTCTTTGATAAACAAGATAATTGATATAAATGAATGTGATCCTGTAAAATGGTTCCCCAATTGCAGGTTTTCATGCTGGGGTATAATTTTCCTTATGGCACATTACTGTTAATCTTTAAGTGGATAGATTAGTTAATCAGCCTTCCACACGAAGACATTAGGTGAGTCACCCCTTATCAGAGCTGACAAAAACACTGGGTGTAAATAGGGCACAGGAAAAAATGACTTATGGTCCCTTAGTGAGCAAGAGTGAGTGGAGTTCTGAGCTGGAGGCTTAGTATTGGGAGCGCCCTGTCAGGAACACGTCTTGGCAATGGCCAGGGGGTGTGACCTCCTCAGGAACTGGGTAGAGGCAGCGAGTGCTGAAAAGGGACACAGCCCAGCCTTCTCCTCTCCCTGCTTGTCCTGAACTCTTATCAGCCAGAATAATGATTTTGCGACACTTAATGACTTGAAGGCCGAGAATTTTAAATTTGAAAGTGCTTGCTTGCTTCTTATTTTTTGGAAAAGGGCTAGGGCTTTGCAGAACTACCATTTTGTATCATAAATTACCACTTGGCCTTCTCAGTCCTCTGTTGGAAGGCTCTCTTCAGGAAATGTCAAGGACCAAGGTAGCAAAGGACCCACATAAGTTTGCACCTAGTTGGGAAGTCTGGGATGAAAGATCCTCTGCTCTAAAAAACCTGTTCCTCTCTCTCCCAAATAGAGAAAAAAGTGGGTGAATACTTAGGACAAAATGGCACATCTGTGGCTTCCATTAAGGGAATGTAGTCACCTTATCCTTTGGAGTCATGTTGTTTTCAAAAGTAATAATTAATACTCACTTACATGACTAGGGCCTTCTAATACTTAAAAACTAATTCACACTCACGGCAAGGCAAGCCGGAGTGAGACAGAGCCTCCCAGGACAGCTGTCTGGCAGGGCTATCACATAGCCTTTCACAGATCCAGCGCGCCAAGGGTGGTTTGCTGTCCAGTTTAATGTCATCTCTTCACCGAGCGGATGGGCTGCCTCCCTCCCCCTCTCCCACTCTTGAAAGGTTAGCCTTTCTCCAGAATAGAACAGGTTTCTCCTGCAACATCTGTCAGCTTGGCAACGAGCACACCCTAAGGAAATTATGAACATTTGAAGACCATCTAAATACTGCAGGGAACCTTTTCTCTCCCTCTCCCTCTTCTCTCCCTGCTGTCTTCCCCCAAGAAAGTGGGACAGCCACATGGCATTTTCAGTTTCAGTCTCACTAATAAATTATAAGCCCATTTGTGTCTGTGGTTTTTTAAAAATGTGTTTTGATTTGCTCCTTCCATTGTGATAGCTCTTGAAACCTCGAAGCGGCGGCTGTCCTAGAAGGCAGCTGTGAGCAGACCCTTTTGTTTAATGAAAAGAGACCCCCTAGCCACTGCACTGTTAGCACAAAGAAGCTTCTTTGGTCTAATGACTCAGATGATCTTGATCTGATTCAGTAGGTCAGAAATTGCTGTCCCCAGCAAATATCGACCAGAAAGGAACTGCTTTCTTGGTTATTCTCAAAACTGCCAGCTGCATATTACACTAGCAGGTGCTAATAGTTTTTTGCAGGTCAGTAGAATTGTTATTGGCTCTTCCTTCCTTTGCCCCTATCCTTGTACAATGACAAGGTGGCTCATGAGAATAGAAGTCTCCCTTCTTGTGCTGCACCCAGATTTTTGAAATGCTGGATCCACCCACCAGTTCTACATGGGAAACCTGGCTTTCCGTGGCTGGGCAAGTGCCAAGCTTGGGTATTGTTTCTCTGAAACTCCCAAAATGCTTTTGTAAACCTTGTCCAATTTAGTTCTCTGTGTTCAGAGGAAGGTAGGGAGCAGAAGGGATTGCTCTGTTTTGTAGGTAGTGAAATTGAGTTAGGGTAGCTCAGTGGCTTCCTTGTGATTGCCTAGGAAACTGTTCCATGGGGCTGACTCTGCTCTCTGGGGCCTGCTTTCCCGGCCCGTTGCCTTGTCCAGTGACTCCAGAGCAAAAGAAGCAAGGGAACAGCTGCCCTGCCCCCCTGACTTACAGGGTAGAGATGCGATGGCAGGAGGGCTAGAATGTAGAATGAGACACTTCCTAACAGGCAGATATGAAAACGAGTGTCTTTTAAAATACTGTCTTTATTTTTTATTTCTCAAAAACACTAAGTAGAGACTACTAAAAGAACTGAAAACAATAGTAAAGGCTCTTTTAAAGTTACCTTTATTGTATTTTACATAAGCCCCTCCCCCTTTTTAAACCACGCTGTGTAAATCTACTGAAAACCATAGCATGATTCTATTTCCTCCATCTGGGTTAACCTTGGCCTCCAGGATGTCCTGTAAACTGAGTGTTTCACCAGGCTGTGTTTCTGGTAACTACTTGAGAAGTGTGAGTGGAGTTGTTCAGAACACTCCAGGCTCTGGCTGCCTTCCCAGCTGGGAGGTCAGATTCCCCCAGGTCCCAGGTCTGGGGAGACTTCACCTCAGTCACATCCAGGATTGCCCAGCTCACCCACAGCCCTGAGCTCCAGACAGCTGAAACCAAGTGTCCCAGAAGCCAGCTGTTCCCTCAGGCATCCTGTGTGGTTTGATCAAGGTCTCTCAGTTCTAAGCCCTGTGTTCAGAAGTTGCAGCCATCTTTACCCATGTTTCTTCTAAATTCCATCCTGTTCTCCAGAGATGCTTTCATACTACTCAATCCAGGATGGTGTGTGGGGCTAAGACCTCAGAATTTCCCTTTATCTCCAATCTTTTTCCCCCTACCTCCACAGGCTGTGATAGGAAGACTCTGCTAAAGTGGAATTAGAGGGGCATATTTGCTACAGATTTTTTTTTTTTTTTATTTTTTTTTTTTTTTTTTTTTTTAAAGAGAGAGTGAGAGAGGGGGACAGAGAGAGAGAGAGAGAATTTTAACATTTATTTATTTTTTCTTAGTTCTTGGCGGACACAACATCTTTGTTGGTATGTGGTGCTGCTGAGGATCGAACCCGGGCCGCACGCATGCTAGGCGAGCGTGCTACCGCTTGAGCCACATCCCCAGCCCCTGCTACAGATTTTTGGGGGGCATTGTCTCTGTGGCATCCAGAACCTGATTTAGTGTTTGAATACCTTATTATTGAACTACATTTTGTAAAAACTCAAATTTTATCATCATTGATGCAATTTAAAGAATTCACTGTCTTAAGACTCAAAGGGTATCCCTAATCCCCAAACCAGTCTGATTTAAATTGTTAACGTTTGAACAAAGCCTCCAGTTTTAAAAAAAGAAAAGCTACTTCTTTATTAAAGGAGTAGTTTTTTTAAAAAGTATTAAATAAGCTACCACTTATTCTGTCGGACTTTTAACAATTTTTTTCATTGGTCCTTTGTTCTTTGCACAAAGTGAATGAGAAATATTCTCCAACCTATGGTGACAGCTCTGCTCTTGGGTCACAAAATTGTTTTTGACCTGATAAGACCTTTAAACCAGTAGTAGTATGGAACAAAAAATAAACCTGTTGAGTTGGACCTCTTTTAGGACATAAGGAAAAATAAATCCATGTAAAACCCTAACAGTGCTGCTCATAAAAAAAGATATCCCTTATTCTAAAATTTTTCAAAAAATGTTGAGGTTTCCAAAACTTGCAAAACCATTTTCAATGATTATTTGATGTTAGGTATTTGACTTACCACATGAATAAATTCTCAGTGTGTTTAGGGAAAGATGTGGAATCTCTTTCTCTAACAGATTATGTCCAGAGAAAAGAAAAAAAAACACCCAATCAGATATTGCCTATTAGTTCAAACACAGAATTAGGTTTTAGGACATCTTTTTTCTTACACCTGAAAATGCCTTTGTCCTCAATTTCAAGGCTCTCCTACAGAGCGAATCCCTCATTGATACACTACAGTAGTTACTGCTGCTAAAAATCTGATGCTTGATTCTTTAAGGCTTTTTTAAATTGAAGATTTTCTCAGCTAAAACCTCCAGCATTTAAGCTGCAGGATTGTCGAACTACAGAGAAGAGAGTAAACTATGTAGTTAGTTTTGGAAAGTCCTTTCCATCAGAGGCCCCAGAGAGAAGTGACAGAATTCAGTGGTCCTCGTGAACCTGCACATTCAAGATCCACTGTCTGTCCCCCATCTCACCTCTGCCCCTGAGGATCACCGCCCCCCCCCCATATCTCATCTTCTCCAGAGTGGGCTGCTTCCCCTGAAGGGTTTAGAGCTATAACTGTATTAAGTTTGCATATGTTTGAGGACTTATGGGAGCACATTTGAAGTTTAGAAGTGTCACCTCCTCCTTCTGGTCTACTTCACCAGCATAACAGGTGAAGTATAAACTTAAGACATGGTTTGAACAAACTTGAAGATATGAAAATTGGACTAGTACAAGAATAATCAGAATGCAGAGTTAAATGCTAATTAAAACAGCTGAAAATGAAGGGAGTAGGAATAGGGCCTCAGGGGAAGGGGAACCCAGTGTTGGAGAAACTGTGGCCTGTATTCTTCCCCTGCAGGTCTGGAGAGGTGGCCATGACTGAGTCCTGTGGGGTCATGTTTGGGCAGCCTTCTCACAGAGGGACTGGGGAGCACTTGGGGAAAGGAAGCTTAAAAATTGTATGCCACGAAAAGTCAATTTTATTTTTGGAGATGTGATGTAATCTATGATTGAAAAGTGATAGAAAAAACTAGGAGCCTGTGTTGAAGGGAGTGTTTTTGTAGCTTTTTGATGGCTTCTAGGAAAGATGGGCTTGTTCTCTAATTAGCTATTGTTCTTTTACAGCTGTTAAGACATAACAGCTGTGTCTATTTTTTTCCTTATGAATTACTCCACAGAAGGTTGGGTTGCATCGGGTTGGAAGGCTGCCTGATCAGCAACAAGTTCCTGTGTGGGCCTGGGCTAGGCTCTGAGGGTGCTAAGCCCTAAAGAAAAGTAGTTCTGTGGGGGATATGGAGGAGTGACCTGGAGCTAACAACAGCTGTAGTTGTCTTGTTGGCCAGAAATGCTTGGTGTCTAAATCTCAGCAATGGAGAAAAATCTGCTCTGAGCCTATTAAGTACTTGTTTGCCGAGTGAGCCGCTGCACTGTTAGAAAGCAATTTTGTAATGAAAGCAGCCAGGGAAGCATTGAATGAAGTCCACCACAAGTACAGTTTTTGAAGATAAAGTCCTCTGGAAGTGCTAAATGTTATTTCATTTTCAAAAAGCTGCTTCAGATGCGTTTTTTCCCCCCACCTCTCAAAGGTGATCTCTGGAGACAGTTAAATAACATGTCAGTCTTATCTTTAAATATAGCTGGTACAGGTGGCCCTCAGGTCATGTCCTAGTGAAGTAATACTGCCTTTTTAAAAATTTATTACTCCTGAATTAAATTTACTGGCAGGCTGTTGGCCACCCCGGGTGCTGTGCAAGAACGGGCAGCAGTAAAGTGGTTTTCAGCTCACTTTCTCCGCTGGTCCCCACAGTGTGTGTCATTCCGATATCCACACACAGGCAGAAGGTATGCACTTTGTTAACATGCAACTTTTGCATTCAGAAGCAGCAAATTAAATTTGTCTGAGCAGAATTGCCGTGTGCATGGAGGGGGAAAAGTAATTTCTGCCCAGGCGGCTCCCCTTTGCCTTCTGCTCACAGCATGAGCTATTGCAATAGGTGCAGGGCTGGAGGATGGCAGAGGAGACCCAGGAAGAGACAGACTCAAGATGCTGGGTGTTGGCAGGTATGGGTTTGTAAACAAAGTGACACAAATTGGGGCAGAAATTCCAGTGGGACAAGGGAGGAGCCTGGAAGCTTGGAAATACAGCACAAAGCCGAGTCCTGTCCAGATGGTGTTTTTAATAAATTTATCAGACGCATATGAAAGACGGTAATGAACATTCAGAGCGAGGAGTGGCCCAGTCCCTCTGGGAAGAAGAACAGCCCAGCACCTTCTGTGTGTTGCAGTCAGGTAGAGTCACACTCTAATTTCTCCCAGCACAAAGACCACAGAACATATTCAGACCATTAAATATTGGACAGCCAGCTAGGCATGCAGAAGCGTATGTTTCTAGAAAAAATAATTAATGGTAGGATTATTTCCTGCTGAAATGGAGGAAAGGGGGTCTATGTTAGTAAACCTAGTGGTGACATTCAGGATAAATCTCTTCTATCAGAACACCTATAATATAACTAAAGTGCAACACAAAAAAACTTTTATATTTCATTAAAAACCACATTGTAATCTACATTACTCTTTCCCTCCAAAATGGTTTCTCCCAACGAAAATATTTTGGTCTACCTCAAGTGACCAAACTTTCTGTATGTGGGACAAACTATTAGGGAGCAATTGAGGGGGGAGGGTGTGTGATGCTTACATAGCAACTCTTCTGCCATAGGTATATTTGTTTTCTTTTTTAATGTTTAGGTCAAGACCCAGAAATTGATCATACTTACTTTTCTAAGAAAACTTTCACTGAGAATGCATTTTTTTTTCTGCTTTATTTAGTAACTTTTAGATTTTCTTAACTTTTGGTCAGGAACTGTATTAAGCAAGATGAAGTGCCTCGATCTTACATGGGCATTATTTTCCAACTCTAATTCATTCATTCAGCAAACATTTATTGAGAATCTACTCTGTGCCACACAGTGCTTCTTCACAACGGGAACGTAGAAGTAAAAGAAACAGAAGTCCCTGCCCTTGTGAAACTCACATTCTAAATCTCTTTAATTATCAGGTTAAGTCAGATTGACAAAGTGATTTGGATTTAAAGAATTGGTACAGTGCTGGAATGATTATCTCATCTTGGTGACTTGTCAGAAGGTCATCATCATCTGGGAGTTTGTGCCCAGACCCCTGTCCTCCTCTTTCCACTTGGTGGCATTATTTTGTCATAATAGTATTAATTTGATTCATTATCAAAAAAGTAGGAATGATAGTTAAGAAATATGCTAAGCTTTTGATGTTGCAACCCAATGAAGTAGAGTTGATTATTATGTTGCTAGTCCTGTGTGTGTGTGTGTATGTGTGTTTAAAGAAATATGGGGTCTTCAGGGGTAAAGCACTGGGGTAAAGCACTTGCATAGCATGTGTGAGGCACTGGGCTCCATCCTCAGCACCACTTATAAAAATAAATAAAGGTATTATGTCCATCTACAACTAAAAATATATATTTTTTTAAAAAAAATGTGGGACTGCCAGGCACTGTGGTGCACAACTGTAATCCCAGCAGCTCTGTGGGCTGAGGTAGGAGGATTGCAAGTTCAAAGCCATCCTTAGCAATTTAGGGAGGCCCTAAGCAATTTAATAAGACCCCATCTCAAAAAAATAAAAAAGGCTGGGGGATGTGGTTAAGTGCCCCTGGGTTCTATTCCTGATACCAGAAAAAGAAAAAAGAAAGAAACAAAAGAAAGAGTGGGTAGGACTTAGGGGGCTGATGTTGTGGCTCAAGTGGTAGAATACTCGCCTAACATGTATGAGGCACTGGGTTCGATCCTCAGCATAAAAATAAAATAAAGGTATTTTATCCACCTAAAACTAAAAAATAAATACTAAAAAGAAAGAGTGGGCCTTAGGGTAGATTTCAGCGAGGTGGGTCAATTTCTATGTCTATATGTATGGAGCGTCTGTTTCTGTGTTAGGCTCCTTTTATAGATACAGACTTTGACTAATAAACGTTAGTGAATAATTATGTCAAGATCATGATAGAAACCATGGTATATGCTTCTCCAGCACAGAGATGTAAGATTCTTTGTAAAATTCTTTACAGTAAAATTCTTTACTGTAGCATATATGTTAGACCACCACCAGTTCCCAGAGTGCCAGAGGGTGGTAGTACTGGAGCAGTTTTACTTAGAGAAAGTGTTAGAGACTGAACAGATCTTCTTTAATAAGACCATTTATAAATATGGCTATGGAGAAGGAATTGGAAATGCTTGTCCCAGCCTTGCTGCCTAAAGAGCTTGAAGCTACATCCATAATGATTTTGTGATCATCTCTGATGTTGATGTACTAATTGAATCAGATTGTCTAGGGACAAAATTGTGAAGCAGTAAAGTATGGAGTAGGTGGAAATTAACAAACTGAGAGTCGAGAAAGACCACTGGTGAGACCTCGTTGTGTCTGCAGAGGATATCAGCATTTGAAGTAATTGTCAAGGGTTTTATCCTTTCAGAAGCTTGCTGTCTTTCTGGTTTTCATAAAAATGGTGTTAAGATATGTGAAATTTAAAATAAGGTTCCCTGTGTGCAAAAGAATACCACATGTGTGAGGTTCGGATATTCGTCACCCAGCTTAGGAGACAGAGCATCACCAAACCTTTGAAGCCCCTCATGTATCCCTCCTCCAGGATCATCACCAGTGTCCTCCTACCTAGAATCTGAATTTTACTGTATACCATTCCCTAGCTTTCCATGACAATTTCATCAATATAAATTGAATTATACTCTATGTTTTTCTGTCACTTATTCTTCTTAACGACTTTCCTGTGTGAGATTGACCCCTGTTGATAAAGGGAAAAGCGAAAAAAGAAAAAGAAAAGAAAACCCTTTTTCTTCTCTTACACGGACAACACTAATGTGTGAGGGTTTTTCTCAACACACCAAAACAGTTCTCCAGCAGTGTCCTCAGTTCAGTTCTGACACAACAGAAGTTAGTGCAGACACCATAGGACACCAGTCACAAGCAGTAGGTCCCTCGGTTTCCCAGAACTTCTGTCCAACTTGGTTATAGACCAGAGGTTCCCACAGTCCCCTTCTTGGATTTGACATTTCTTGAACTCTGGGAAACACTTACATTTGCTGGTTTGCTGTAAAGGAGACAGATGACCAGCCAAAGAAGAGGTGCATATGGCTAGAATGTGGGAAGGGGAGCAGAGCTTCCATGCCCTCCACAAGTGGACCCTCACCCCAGCACATTCACATGTTCAGCAACCCAGACTCTCTCCCAAGCCCATAGTTGAGCCATAGGCACTATCAATTATGAACTCAATCTGCAGCCCCTCTTCCCTTTCCAGAGGATGAGGAGAGGCCCTGAAAGTTCCAGCCTTCTAATCATGCTTGGTCTTTCTGGTGACCAGTCCCCATCTAGGCGCTCACAAAGTCACCTCATTAGAATAAAAGACACTCCTATCACCCTGGAAGTTCCAAGGGATTAGAAGCTTATGCCAAGAACCAGAATCAAAGATTGCATATTAGAACAAAAGATTCTTTTAATATCCCTGTCACAAGGTTTTAGAGTTCTGTCTCAGGAATCTTGGGCAGAGAGCAATATATACGTAATATATTTACATAATATTTATTATATATACATAGACATATAAAGTACATAGAAATAAAAAGAATTACACATTCATTTTATTTTATCTAGCTCATTTTATTTTCATTTTTAGTTCAGTAGTGAAACTGTAACTAGTAGACAAGCTGAACAGAGATTAGACATAAGTAAAGAGAACCAGTGAATACAATTGACTAAGAAATTGCCTAGAATGCTTCAAGGAATGTAAAAAAAAAATGCAAGGAAAGTTAAGAAGCAGGGAGGGTGGAATGAGAAGTTCAACATAGACCTGATAGGAGTCTAAGAAGAACGAAAAACAGGAAATGAAGGAACCTCAGTATTCAATAAAATAAGGGCCCCAAATTTCCAAAACCAGTGGAAACCTTGTGGTGGTGAATTTGGGGTGGGGATGTGGCAGGGTTAAGGGCGAAGCACTATCGCTGAGTGTGTCTGGGGGGTTTCCAGAAGACACTGGCATTTGAATCAGTGGGCTGAGGAAGACAAATTTGCCCTTACCCAGTGTGAGTAGGCACCATCCACTCAGTTGAGGACCCGGGTAGAACACAGAGGCAGAGCAAAGGCAAATCTGCTCTCTCCCCCAAAAGCTGGAGCATCAGTCTTCCGGCTTTTGGTCTTCAGAACTTCGGGTTCTCAGGCCTTTGGACTTAGACTGAGCTAAGCCACTGGCTCCCTCCTTTTTCTAGCTTGCAGGCAGCATGTTCTGGGTCTTCTCAGCCTCCATAACACAAGTCAATTCCCATAATAAGTCCCTTTTTCAATGTGTCTGTCTCTTTCTGTGTATATCTTATCTGTTCTGTTGTTTCTCTGTAAAACCCTCAATAATATAGCTATAATGTTCATATTTAGTCCATAGCAGGATCAATTAACACATAGGTACAATATAGTGTAATTGCAAAACACCAAAACCAAGGAGAAAAAGCCTTAAAATTAATAGGAGAAAAAAAGAAATTGCTAGAGTTTGGGGGATAGCTGACTGCAGTGGACAAAACAGTAGAGGCCAGAGATTATGGAATCATAGTACTAAAGAAAAAGAGCTTATACCAATTAAACTATTTTGAAGAGTGGTGGCAAAATGTACTGTTTCAGCTTTTTCATTGCTGTGATCAAAAGACCTGACAAGAACAAAATTTTAGAGGAGAAAAAGTTTATTTGGCACTCTTGGTTTCAGAGGTCACCCATGGCTGCTGATGCCTTTGCTCTGGGCCCAGTGAGGCAGAACACGATAGTGGAAGGGCCTGGCGGAGGGAAGCAAGACATGGCGGTCAGCAAGTAGAGAGCTCTGCTCACCACAGACAAAGTGTATATGGAAAGGCACAGTGCCAGGAAGCTGCCTCCTCCAGCCACACCCTGCCTGCCTGTAGCTACCACCCAGTTAATCTGTGTGGGTGGGTCAATGCACTGATTAGATTAAGGCTGTCTAGCCCAATCATTTCTCCTCAGAACATTCTTGTATTGTCTCACACATGAGTGTTTGGGGAACACCTCCTGTCCAAACTATAACATACACCTTCAGACAAAAACTTGGCCGAATACTAATAGATATGCCATCAGTTGAAGAAAGTTAAACCAAAAGGAGGGGGGAACAAATTGGTGAATGTGGATAAACTGAGCCATAACCCCAGCCCCTAGTAATGACTAATCTAGAGAATATAAAACAGAATAGAACTAAAATGTTAGATAATAATGACAAGCCACTAAGCGATTGGTATTAAAAAATATTAAGGTCTTCTGTATTGTTCAGGAGAAGGGACTATGCAGTTTTCAGCTTTAGGCATTGTTAAGTCTGATATGATTATCTAAAAATAACTAGCAAAATCGTAGAATGGAATGTACAACTTCCAAACCAAATCAATAGAGAGAACTGGTGAGGAAAATAAAGGAAACCATCAAATTGTTAGCTTTCTGTCCACTCTGCTCCAGTTTTCTAAGGAAAACAGCAAAGAAGAAACTTGTAAATAAATCTGCCCATTAAAAAACACAGAACACTGAGCCTATTTTAAAACTATTGTATGTTATTTACAAGAGACTAGGAAATTAAAAAGTAGTGTGATACTAAGAAAATAGTACCCAAAGTAAAGATATCAGATAATGTAGACTTCGGGGTAAAGCCATTATTAGGAGTAAGAGGAGTAAGAGCAACAGTATGTGATGGGAAAGGTCTAGTCCTCCAGGAAGGTTTAATAATTCTAAAATGATGTGTATGAAATGATGTGATCCCAGAATATATAAAACAAAATTGAAAGAATTATAAGGAGAAACCTGACAAGACTACAGTCATAGCAGGAGATTTTTAACAAATGTCTGAAAAACTAGTAAGTATGTAAATGATTTTAATACAATTAACAAGTTTGATTTAACAGACATATAGAACTATTCAGCTCTCAAATTAGAGGATACACACTTATTTTCAGATACACATGAAATATTAAGAATTAATCACATACTATGCCACAGAGCATCCTCATTACTGCACAGACCACATGCTGCATGCTCATTACCACACAGACCACACCTTTTGTCCACCTTGCAATGGAATTAAAAATTAGCAATGAAAAGATGACATGAAAAATTATATTTGGAAAGCTAAACACATACTCTGAATAAACAAAGAAAAAATTATAATGAAAATTCGAAAACATTGAAAGTAGTCAGCTTTTGAAGTATCAGACAAATGCAGGTTGAGGGACATTCTACATAATACCTGACTAGTGCTCTTTTAAACACTGTGTGGTATGTTAAAACTTGAAGATAAAGGTGAAAACAGGAGTTTGAAGTAAAATGTTAGCTTTAAATACTTTTGTAAGAAAAGAAAAAGATTAATGAGCGAAGGGCTCGTGAGATGGGGATGTGGTTCGGTGGCAGAGGACTTGCCTAGCACGTGTAAGGCCCTGGGTCCACCCCCAGCACTGCAAAAAGGGAAGAAAAGAAGAAGGGGGTTAAGCGTTCACTCCAAGTAGTGGGTGGTTGGGGTGAGAGGGAGTGAATCCAAAGGAGCAGAAGGCTGAAAATAATGAAGAGAAGAACTTAGTGAAACAGGATAAAAAAGAAAAATTAAGTGTTGGTTCTTTGAAAGTCTAGATAAAGTAAGAAAACGAGTATAGGACTGATCAAAAAAGAAAGAAAAGATATAAATAAATGATATTTGAAATGAAAAAGAGGGTATAAAGCAACTTAGCAAGACTGGCTCAAAATGAAAAATAAAAAGGGCTGGGGATGTGACTTAGTAGTGGTTAAGTGCCCCTGGGCTCAATTGCTGGTACTAAAAAAAAAAAAAAAGGTGGGTATGCTGTGGAAAATTACGTCAGTGTATTTAGAAACTGAAAATGTAAAAGTTAACTGAAAGGACTAAAATATCTAAAACAATTTTGAAAAAAAAGAAGGGAAAGATGGGGAAGAGAAGCACTAATATTAGGAGACTTTAAGATTACTCTAAAATTATGGTAACCGAGACAGCGTGGTGGAGGCACAAAAGCTGGGCAAAGCAATCCATGAAACAGGATAGAGATCTTAAAGAGAGGTGCCGGCACATAGGAAAACTTTGTACATGACTACAGTAGCATAAATTAGTGGGGAGAAGGACGGACTGTTCATTAAATGGTGCTGGGGAAATTGGCCATCCTTATGAATAAAAGATGAGAATAATTCCTATCTCACAGCATTCCAAAAATAAATTCTAAGCAGATTAAAATGTGAAAAGGAAAATCTGAACACTTTTAGGAGAAAATACAGGAAAATATCTTTATGGATTGGGTATAGGAAATAATTTACAAACCAGAAAGGGAGAGCTCAAATCACAAATGAAAGATTAAATATTTCTACTCAGTATTAACTTACAAAAGATTGTCATTCTGCACATCAATTATAGAAGGATAATAGAAAAATAGGCAAAAGGTATAAAAAAAATAGGCAATTTACAGAGGAGAGGTAGAAAAAAAGGTTCAACTTCATCTAAGGAAAAAGGGTGAAGAACTAAAACCACACTGATGTATAATTTCGTACTCTCTGTCCAGTATTACCAAGAGTTACTTTTAGTGAGTTCAAAGTAAATGTTTATAACTGCTTTGGTGAGTAATTTGGCAATACTCAGGGAAGTTGAAGAGAAATATGGGTATAATTCTTTTCTATTGTTTCTATTAATTATCTTCTATTATTCTATACAGCAAGTATATATTCCTTTAAGGAAATTCTTAGCCAGGAACACAAGGACACACTTCTATTTGTAATGAAGAAGAAAATAATGGTAACGGTCTAAAAACCCTTTAGTGGGAAGCTAGATGTATACATTTTGGAATTTATACGTTGAAATACTTTATAGATTTTAAACAAATGATCATATTTATGTTTCTATTGAGTGTTCCTTTGTCCTGATATGATAGATGTTAATATTGTTCACTGAATATCCATTTTTTCCTCCTAGTACCTCTCCTGTGCACACAGCAGGATGGCTCTTTCTGCCCTGCCTAACCTTTTAGAGCCATGTGACTTGCCTTGGCCAATGAAATGTGAGCATAATGGCATATTGCTTTGGGGAAATATTTTAAGAGCCAGTGTCCAGATCATTCTCTTCCCTGCTGCTGTGATTGTCAATATAAAACTCTTTCATTGGGATCTCTTGTGATATCATGAGCAGAGCCACCTGGCTGATTAAGTACAAAATGTGAAATGTGAAAAATAAATGTGCTACATGAAGCCACTAGGGGACTGGAGGGCTGTCTGTCATTGCAGCATTGCAGCATAGCTTGCGCTAGAGTGCTGTTTCAGGGCTCAGCTCCATTCACTGTGCGTCTTGTGCCACTTCTGGAAGTCCTCCCTTCTCATTAGGGAATACTACCTCTTTTACTGGAGATGGAGATGTCTGGACTTGCCCTCTGAAGATACTTCTTTACCTTTGTTTTGTTCCAAAGTCATGGGACTTTACGTCAGTGTATTTAGAAACTGAAAATGTAAAAATTAACTGAAAGGACTAAAATATCTAAAACAATTTTGAAGAAAAAGAAGGGAAAGATGGGGAAGAGAAGCACTAATATTAGGAGACTTTAAGGTTACTCTAAAATTATAGTAACCGAGACAGCATGGTGGAGGCACAAAAACTGGGCAAAGCAATCCCATGGACCCCTTTTCTGCCATGAAATTTTCTTCACTGGTGGTTTCACCAGTGTTTTGCTTGTTTCTTTGGAGTTAAAACTTCAGAGTCAAAGAATTCGTCACCAGAAAACCATCTTGTCTCTCTCCCTCCTTCCCTTCATTTCTTCCTACTCTGTGGCCATTCTCATTTTCAAAAAGCAAAGCAATTAGTGAAGTATGAGATGAAGTGTTAAGTCCAGGCTTGTCCAACTTTGGAAAATAAATGCATTGCTCAGAAGATACATGTAGGATTATTTATTTCACATCATTATAAAGTTAGGAGTGTTTTGGCACAATGATAGTATTGCTCATTTTCTCTGTATTTTCAGAGAGTATAATATACTGAAAAAATATAGCAAGTTGACATTGTCGATTTTGGTCTAAAATATCTAAAGAAAATTGCAGATTTTTGTAGAAACCCTGTAGAAAAGGCCCAGGGACTTAAAATGCCCTTATCTTGTATTGCTCTCTCCTCAGTATTTAGAGAATCTTTATCATACTGGGCAGCCATCATTTTGTGGAAGCTCTTGACTTTTATAAATGAGCAGGTTGATATGGACTTGGAGTATTTAGAGAGACTGAGAATCAAAACACAGCTGGGTTTTCAAGATACAGCAGTTCATGAACAAAGGAAAGAGCAAATGTGTTGCAGTGACAGAATAGTAAACAAGAAGAGGAAATGAATCACGGCTGAGGCCAACTGTACTTTCTGAGAAGCGATTGGTATCATGTCCTCGATCACTTTCCTGCTTTGTGAATTCTAAAATACGGAATTTATGAATTTCCCACTTAACATATGTGTATGTTTACAGCTCATTAATCTCATTTACTGGACCAGGGATGTAGCTCAGGGTTAAAGCTCCTGCTTAGCGTGTGCAAGGCCTTGGGTCTGTTCCCCAGCACCACACCAATCTCAATTTCTATAGTTTCTCTTTGTGGTAATATTCTATGGTATATATATCCACTCTGTATTTAATATGTTATTGTGTTCCTTCATAATAAAATACTATAGGATTAATTGCTACATATGGTTTGGTTTGTTCTAATCTTAAGTTCAACTTTTTAAAAATTATTTGGCATGGAAAATTCATGTATTAAGATAATCAAGATGTTCTAATTTCCCTGTTATTGTTGATTTGAGATAGTAATTAATTAATCTTGTTCTGCTCATGCTTTTGGAATCTATTTGACTTCTCTTATCCTAATGCCAAATCTTGGGTTTGCATTCATAGTTCCCATGGAGAATGTTGCAACAATTGCTGATTGTGCCAGTGTAATCGAAGGAGTCAGTCGGAGCCGAAATGCCTTGCTGAATGGGGACACTAAAAATTATGATTGGGATTCTGGCTACACGTGTCACCAGCTAGGAAGTGGTGCAATTGTGGTTCAACTGGCACAACCATACATGATTGGATCAATACGGTAAGATTATTTCTGCTCATTAATTAGTTTTTAAATGTAACTATTTTTATGAAAATTATATTTTGGTAAAATTATGACCTCAATAACTTCAGTGATGAAATTCTGCTGTTCTCTGATCTGAACATGCAGAAGGGGGTAGGAGTGGAAGGCTGAGGCAGTAAGATTCCAGATGTACATTTGGATTTCTGGTGGGGAGAGGCACCGACATCAGGCATGGGAGACTAGAGAAGAGGCCCACCTGGGCCGGGTTCACTCCCTCCCAAGTCTCCCTTTGCATTGGCTAGAGACAGGGTAACATGTCAAAAGAGGTCTTACATAGAATGAAAAATTGTTTTCAGTGTTAATAAATGACTGCATATGAACCAAACAGATCTGAATATGAAACCTGGTTCTAAAATCTTGTTAGTAACTTTGTGTCTGGGTTGTTTTTCATTATCCCTTTTTGTTTTAAGAAAGGCGCTTTAACTTTGCTTGATTTGTAGGAATATGTAATTTTTAAGTGGAGACTGGTATTGCTCCTTTAGTTGAAGAGGGCTATCTGGATCTTGAGTAGGCTTCCCTGCCCTGCCCTGCCCTGCCCTGCCCTTTCCAGAAGACCTCCAAAGTCCTCCTGTAAAAAATGTCTTTCTATGAGTCTTTCTCAGTCTGCCTGGGGTGGAGGTGTTGGAGGCTCTTGACTGCCTCCCCCACCCCATCGTGTGCCACATTTGCTGTGTCATTTCCTGTTCTCTTCTTTAAGACAGTGTGTTGAAAGAGAGAACTAACAAAAATAAGACAGTAGGAGTGTGACAGGCACAGATTTGTCAAGGGGCTAATAACCCCAGAGGTTTCCCAAGTACCCTGAGGACTTGGTGCTGAATTTCTTGGCAAATTCAGACTGTCTATTTCTTCATTAAATTGGCAACCCCTTTTCATCAAGGGCCATGTCACAAACCAAGTACCATAAGGCAGCAAATCAGAGAAGCCTTTAGTTTAGACTGAAGGCCAGATCACTCACTTAAGCTTACAGAGGGGTACAAGACTGGCCACAACCAGTCTAGACAGGCTACCAGTACAAATAAAAACTGTCGCACTGCAAACAACAACCCCCTTCCTTTCATTAGCTTCATGGATTAACTAAAGTACTCATCAACCACCTACTTAATAAGCTGTTTGAGAATTTTTGTCACAGATTATGTGAAACTTGCTTGTATATTTCCCATTATAATCTATTCCTCTTCACTTTAAAAATCTGGGAAACAGTTGTCCTTCTTTTGTCTTCTGGCACTCCTTATAGTCCCCACAATTTCTTAAAGATTACCAGTCGTGTCTCTGAGATTACATCTGCAATTTCTTTCAGCAGGCTTGGGGTGTAACTCATCTGAGCCAGGAGACTTGAAATCATTTAAATTGACTGGATACTCTCTTTTCTTTCACTTCACCTATTTGGGACTTCAATTTTCTCTTTATTATGTTTGTTCTGCCATTTCTAATTTGAAGGCCAGTCTTCTTGCCAATGAAGATTGAAGCAAACGGGCAGCTTAGTAGCTGTACACACTCTCTTGTGATATTTTCTTTATTCCATTCGTTTCCTTGGTACTTTGTGCCCCCTCCCCACCTCTGCCACCATCTGACGGTGTTCCATGTGATCTCAAATCAAGATGTGTAAGGTGAAGTTCTTCTGTCCTCCCCCTTCTTCTCAAGTTACCTTGTGGGGGAGACTCCCTATCTCAGTCAGCAGCACCCTTTCTCTCCAATTTATTTGTTGCCTGAGCCAAAAACATGAGGCTCTTCTAAATCTCGACCTGTCCTGTTCCTCCCCCTCCTACCAGCCAGCCCTGAAGTCCTGGCAGTACCGCCTGCAAACACCTCACCAGCTCACCTCTCCTCCACCCATGCCATGACCACAGCTGCACCTTTGTAGTTTGGGTTCTCTATCCGACCTTCAGACTTCCACTGACTCTCCCTCCTCCATGTGTAGCCATCCCTTACCCTCACATCAATCTAATGTGGCTACAGCCCTCCCTAAGAGGATTCATGGCTGCTCTTTGCCTTCAGGAGAAAGTGCCAACTAAACCATTTAACAGCGTTCTGCCTTGTCTGCACAGCCTCTTCTCTCAGCCTCCACCTTGCCATGCAGCCTCTACATCAGCACCTCAGCCTGTCTTGCTGTTAGTTGTTAGCATTTATGGTGCCTGTCCTTTCTTACTCCCTGCCTTCCAATCTCTGATCATCCTGTTCTCACTGCTTACACCTCTTACCACCTTCTCGTTCCCTTCTCTTACCTGTCTTTCTTATTCCCCTTTATTGTTATTTCTTACCCCCTCTTATTTCTTATTCACCCCTTAGGGAGCGCGTCTCTAACCTTCTGTCATCTCCTGGGCTTATTGAGACACCCCTCTTCTGCCATCCCATGCATTTGGTCTAGAGTTCCTGTCACAGCATTTGTATTATGATTATTTACTTGCTGGCTCCCCCCTGCCCACCTGGCATGTAAATCTGTGGCAACTCCAAATAAGCTTCTCTTGTCAGGTTAAATGTGCATGAGGCGGGCTGTCAGATACAGGGGGAATTGTAGGAGGTATGGTAGGAAATCTATAATTTTAGATTCGGCAGGAACCTGATATGGTTGTTGCCAGGGTGACAATTGAAGACAAACAGGCTCTTCATGGGACAAGGCCACCTTGGCCTCTGCCCCTACCAGAGAATCAGAGATGTTGAATCTGACTCTAGGAAAATGTGTCATTGGTGCAGGAGAGAGCAGTGCTCATTTGGTTTTCTTTAAATGTGGAATGAAAATGATTCCACCCCCCAAAAATTCTTCTTTTCCTGACTCAGAGGGAGGATGATGAGCAGGAGCACAACCAGAGGCAGAATTGTGTATCTCAGCACAGTATGAAGCCTCCAACTTCCATAAGCCCAAGTATTGTTTTTTCACTAAGAAGATCCATGCAATTGAAGCTCTGTATAACTAGCTGAGCGCCCAAAGAGACACGTCTCGGTGAAACCAACATTATGTTGTGAGGAACTGCATTTGCCTCTTCTGTGACATTATTAAGAGGAAAGGGAGAGAGATTTCCTAGCCACCAATGCCTGTGAACGGTGCTGGATATCTTGGCAGGCTGCAGTTACAGCAGCTGATGTGCCCAGATAGACATTTATTGATAGGAAACTAGATCAGTGGCACCTCTTCATGGAGATAGGTAATTGACCAATGACGGGTTGATTAGTCAGTGACATTTGACCCACAGCTTCTATTGCTCGTGATGACTAACTTACTTTCCTAGTCACTGTATCTGCTGCAGCCCATGGTTCTGCATCAACCCCTAGAGAGTGGGAGCTGCAGAGCTCAGGCTGGGAGGGTGGAGAGCTGGGACGCCTAGACACACGGTCTTCACACCCCCCCACCCCGTGCGAGGTAGGGCCCAGTCACATGTCCTTAAGCTTTGGAAATTCAAGTTTCTTTGTAGTTGGTGACTTCAGAGGCAAAGTTCTCAAGCATGATTTATTTTGATCACTTCATTCTTTATTCCTAAGAGAAGATGTAATTGTTTTATGGATAAGATTTCTTTTGTTTGAGTGTTTTATCCACAGAAACCTCTGTTTCCTTCCCTGAGAGGATGCCCTGTGGCTGGAGAGGCAAGCAGAGCCTTCTTTTCTGACAGAAAATGGTCAGCAGGAGCCAGTCCTCCTAGCATGTGTGGCATCAGTCCCCTGTGGTTTCCTGGAGAGGGGAGCATGAAACAGCATCTCCGGCCATCTTTCTAGCCTTTCTTTTCTTTCGTTCATTCAACATTCACTAAACGCTTTACTCTGTGACAGGCACTGTAGTCAACACAGCCCTGAATAAACAGAATAACACCGTTGCTCTCCCGGAGCTCCTGTCTAGTGCATGGGGGACCTAGACAGCAGACAGACACTATGTGCAATATGTCAGACGTTGACAGGTGCTACAGGAAGTCAGCTCATGAGCTCTGCAGCTCCCATTCTCTAGGAGGAGGAGATGTGGAGATGGTGCTATTTTAGGCTGGGTGGTCTGGAAAGGTTCACTGAGAGGGGGACATTGAGCAGAACCTGGCAATCCAGGTCGGACACCATGGACATAGTGCCAAGACTCTGAGGTGGGAACATACCTGGCACGCTCTGAGAGCAGAGGGAGGGAGGGGAAAGTAACAGGAGGGCCAAGGAGGAAGGAGTTGGAGAAGTGACAGTCTAGGATGTTTTTTCATTGTCTGTGTACACAACACCAACTCCTAAAACCATCACCCCCACCCCACTCCCATCCCCCAGCCCACCCCTCTCCCACTCCCATCCAGTGTTTCTGAGCATCAGGAGAAGAGAGGAGGGTCAGAAAAGGGAGGCCCTCATGCCTTAGCAAGCATGGCACCTTCTCTGCTCTTTGCTTCCTTGCCACACCAACTCCTGAAGAAGCAACAACAGGAGGTGACCTAGGTGGGTTGGTTGATTTGTTGGTTATTTATTTATTATTTTCACATGAGATTCTCTCTGAGTTGCCCAGGTTGGCCTCAAACTTGCTATCCTCCTGCCTCAGCCTCCCAAGTAATTGGGATTACAGGCCCTCAAGTAGCTGGGATTCCCAACTGCCACCATTTCTCAACAGAGGCATCCTAGTCTCGACTCATATGACTCAAAACTCTCTCTCCTCTTTTGCTTCTCTCACTTTTGCAAGGCAACATAACTGGGAAATAAAGGAGTTTGTCTGTGTTGTTGCTAGGTTTATAGACATAGCAAAATTTACTCATTTTATTTTAGAGAAAAAGAAATTACCTGGAATGTACCTTAAAAGCAGGTAATTGAGTAGTAATTATATCATTTCCATGCCATTTTAAAAACATTAAAATTTAAATAACAGCAAATCTTCAGAGGGCTGACCACATAAAAAGACCAGGGTAGAGTCATAATAACCAACCAAATCTGCCTAATGTCTTAGTTTATAGGCCCTCTGTCGCCTTAGTTTAAGACTTATTATCTTTCTACTTGCTAATCATGATATCCTTTTAAGTGTTTTCAGGCTAGGATGAGAAATCAAATACGCTATGCATTAAATACACCTATCACCCAGTCTTTTTCAGCTAATAAATGAGAGCACTTTGCTGAAACCCTAATTATAGGCTAGTCAATTAAATTAACAATTTTTACATTAGTCTGAAAATAATGGTTTTGTAATTGATATGTGAGTAGTGTAAGTAAAATACCCATAATGCGTTAAGTAACAAACCTAATTGCAAGTAGACAGGATGTCCAAAGATGATGCCAGGCCAGCAGAAGCAGCCAAATGTGCCTGCAGCCCCTCGCGGTGTTGTGAGGATCAAGGAGTTAATGACAACAATATTTTGAAGTCCTCAGTTGGGATGTACATAAATGCAGTATGTTAGGAAAAAAATGGGTCTAGCCCCAAGTGTGTTCTTGATGGGTATCCATAGTCTCTTTATTCTGTGGGATGAAGCAGCCCTACCACTTACGGAACAATAACACAGAAGGTCTACACCACAAGTCAGTTTATGTCTTTTAGTTATTAAACCTAGATTACAAAGAAGAAATAGCAAGTTGATTCTTTAAAAAAGTTAATTGTCTATGCCACCGTGGTGCTTATTTGTCCTAACCTGTTTTTCTTTCTCTCTGAACTGTCAAGCCCATGCCAGTTTCAGTTGCCTACTGGGTGGCTATAACCAACTCTAGATTATCTATTCAGTTTGCAGATTACCAAAATTCCTTTTAGACTGCTAGTTTTCCTCCTTCCTACTGCTTACCATCCTGCCATATCTGCTGCACATTCGCTTCTCTTTCAAAGGATAGGCACAGAAAAAAAGGAGAGGAATCAGATCATTCCATTTTGTTTCCTATTTAATAGCTCCACATGAGAGCTGGGTGGTAAGAGTAGGGAGAGGAATGGAAGCTAATGGCTCAAATAATAATTGTAATTGAGTATTTTCTGCATTTGTGCTGCCTTCAATCTCTAGTAGGACCATAGATAATCTCAAATTGAAGATAGTGATTTTTAAATATTGTGATGGACTTGGATCTTTGCAACGGATTCCAAGCACCTACTTGCATGGCTCCGTGTGCTGCGAGTACTCAATAAACACTCATTGACTGAACTGACAGCACAGTGTGTTAGTGCCACTAAAGGGACTTCTATCTATCAACTAAATTGGACATCATATTTGCTCAGTGTTGTCTGATCTAAGTGTATGTGAGGAAACTGCTAAAGATCTGGCACCCCCAGCAAATGACTGAGATTAAGCTCTGGAGTTGGGTGCTGGCATTAATGCAGGTGAGGACGCTAGCCTCCCTCGTTGCGTTCTGCTCCCATTTCATTCTGCCCGAGTGCTGCACCAGCGAGCAGTACATCTATTTACATTATTAAGACAGCCTTCTTTGAAACCTAGAGAGCTAGAAATTTCCTTTTTATAGTCTGAAGAATCCAACAAACATCTAAATATATGACTCCTCTGACTTGGATTAAGATTGCCTATAATTCTAGTCAAAATTGAAAAGATATTTTACAAAATTTACTTCATATCAGTCACACTGAGTGTCATCTGTCACAGCCCTGAACCAAAGGACTCTTCCTTGTCTCTCTGATCCATGATTTATTTACTAAGTGGTGTTCCTCTGTGCCTATCTGCATCACACTGAAGTCTTCTCTCATCACTCTCAGTTCTCAGAGCTCTGGTTCCCAGAAAGATCGTTGAAGAAGGAATTATATGCATGGTTCTCAGTCGATGCTGGAGTCTAAACTTCAGGGCACTAGAAATGCTGGAGCCTAGACACAGCAGAATTTGGGGACATGGTAAATAGGCCTTAGCCAGTTTCATCCTAGAGAAATTTCAAGAGCAGAAAGTATTGCTATGGCAACTAAGTTGTGTGTGAAAAATACAGGAGGGGCACTAGAATTCAGATGTTGTTTGGAAAAGCAAGAAAGGTTAAATGCCAAAAAAATGTATTTGTGTGTGTGTGTGTGTGTGTGTGTGTGTGTGTGTGTGTGTGTGTGTGAGATTTACCTCTTATGTCAACCATTTATCTCCCTTGAGTGATTGGGGAACTTGACAACTAGTTATCATAAAATATAGCTGGATACATGAAAGGAAAAATCCTTTTAGTTTTCAAAGATTAACCCATCAAGAAGACATCTTTACCGAGGATTCAGCCCCGTTTGACCCAGTATTTCATGCATAGTACATGTTTAGTAATTGTCCAGAATTATTCTTTAAGAAACTTCTGAAACAAATACTCACTTCTCAGTCATCTTAAACACCAGAATCGTTCTCCTTGGAAGGTGTCCTCCTGTGGCTTTGCTTAGACAGATGCTGTACAAGCTGCTGCCCTGGGACGGGTTGTGCAGGGCCACAGAAGTGTGGCTACTGTCCGGAAGCAGAGGACTTTTAGCTGATTGACTGAAATTCCCACAAATTTCATACATCAAATTGCTTTAATATATCTTTTAAGTTTTAAGTGAAGAAACCTTTTCTGAATGCTGATGAAGGGTGACATCACTTAAAATTAAATCTTTAAATTAATCCAAAGAAGTAATCTACCTTTGAAAATCTTCATATTCCCCAAGCACCTTTAACTCAGAGACTTCCCCACCCAGGAGCCCAATTTTATCACCTCATTAAGGTGTTTGGGATGTATCTTAGTAGCTCCTGATGTTTGTCTGTTTCTTTCTTTCTCTCCTTTTTATGCTTAACCATTAGCCCTTTGTAAACTAGTGACCACAGAGGCACCTGACCAAATCATTCTCATCTATCTAGTTAAGAAACTCCAAGACCTGGAAGAGGTCTTCCACTACCTCCTCTTGACTCACCCAGCTCTCCACCCCCATTTCTGCATCCTTCTCCTAGGAATAACTACCATGGTGATGGGCAGCTGCCCCTCAAGGACTCCTTTCAGCAATTCTCTGAGGCCCTTAGGGGCTTCACAGATGCTGAGGAATCATATTTTTTCTGCTGCGTTGCCTCTTTCAACGATGTATCAGATTCAATATAAGGGGTATTGCTTATGTAGATAAATGCAGAGTATGCTCTTACTTCTGCCTGGATTTTCTTTCCTTGCTGCCCTTAAAACCTAATGGTGAGGATCCTCTTTCTTCCCTCTACCTGATGAAACCTAAAACCAGGTCCCTTGATGATTATGACATTACCAGCCTTGCCACATGATTGTTTTACTGTAACCAAACACCACCCAGGATGGTTTAGGTTTTCCGTAGTTTAACATTTAGAATGGCTAATGGTTCTCTTGCTTGCTGTGTCTGACAGTAGTTCTTGAGTGTTAGCTGCTCTCACTGTCTTCATTAAGAAGACGAAGAAACTGAAGTGTAGTTTGGGGTCCTTCTCCTTCTTTGCACTGTGAGCATGGCAAGACAACTCATGCTAAAACTTCGTCTCCCAAGATTCCAGTTTGTCACTCAGTGCTACCAACTCCTGTGGCCTAACGAGAAGCAAGGGAAGGCAGCTCATTTTCTGGTTCAGCTCACTGGTTTCCTACGGCTGTGAATTATAGAAACTTCCATTAAATGTTACAACTAAGACCTGACAACATTTGTTTTTTTGTTGTTGGTGGGGTTTTTTTCTTGTTGTTTTTTTTTTTTTAAGTTGTAGATGGACTCAGTCCGTTTATTTTGTTTTTATGTGGTGCTGAGGATGGAACCCAGTGCCTCACACGTGCTAGACAAGTGCCTACCACTAAGCTACAACCCCAACTCCACATTTGTTTTTGTTTCTAGCACTCACTGCTCCAAGGAAGCTTGCATATGGGTCGAATTTGGCTGCAAACAACAGAAAATCTCACTGAGAACAACTTATAAAAATGCTTTTTAAATTTTATTTTTGTTTTGTTTTGCTTTTGACTGTTTGGGGCTCATACAACAAGTCCATAGGGGTGTGGTTTTACAGTTCAGTGAACTCTGCATTTTTCTTGGTCTTTCCCACATGTATTTTTGCCCCAGAGAAATAAACTGCTACAGTTTTAAATACCATGTCTGTGTTGAGGCAGGAAGTATCAGGGTGAAGGGAAAAAAAAGTACAACAAGCCCTACCAGCCAAATCTTGTCCCTTTCCATTAGGAAAAGCCAAAGCTATATTTGAAGCCTGACTCTGCTGACTCCAACTTGCAGTTTTCAGGTAGAACTGTGTTATGTGGTCAGCCCTAGCAAGACTGGTTAAGAAATCAATTGGCCATAGTAAGGAGTTAGGCTCACCTAGCCAATAGCTCTGCCTTGGAATACTGCCTTTTGCATGACATTTTACATCTGCTTTGGAATTTTTTTACATATCTTCACATTTCATGTGTCCTGTTTATTTTTTAAAAAACAGTTTTGTTAAGATGTAATTCACATACCATACAACTCACCCATTTAAAGTATATAATGCATTGGGGACCCCCACACACACCATTTATTTTATTTTTCAGAATGCTTTTTTTTGTTGTTGTTTATTTTTTATTGGTAGTGCTGGGGGTTGAACCCAGGGCTTTACGCTTATTAGAAAAGTCCTTCACCACTGAGCTACAAAAGTGCTTCCCCAGCCCTTTTTCTTTTATTTTTATTTTGAGACTGGATCTCACTAAATTGCCCAGGCTGGCCTCAAAACCTGTGATCTTCCTTCCTCAGCCTGAAAGTAGCTGGGATAACAGGCGTGTGCCACTATGCCCAGCCCTCCATTATTTTTAAAAGCAATCCTTTGAACCCACAACTTCTGAATGTATCTTAAAAAGTACTGTAATAATTATATTTTGTATTATTTGCAGCTTCAAAAATACTCTATAAATTTTTTAAAAACCTATCTTTTTACTATCTAGTTTGGATCCAAAACGAGAGGTATTACTGATTACATATGTTTAATTTCTTATTCATGAAATTTGCTTGAAAAAAAAAAACACCTAAGTTTCCATGCATGACAAACATTTAATCTGATTTTCTCTAACTGGTCTCATACTTTACCAGCATAGTCCTAACTCATGCACATAAGGAAATTTGGGGGACAGGGCAAGGTCCCAAGTACTTTTTCTCATTGATCAAAATAGGGGTTGGGCTGACAGCTTAGTGGGACAGTGTTTGCCCAGCATGTGTCAGGCCCTGAGCTCAATCCCAGCCCAGGAAAAGAGGGGGAAAGGGGGGGGGTTAATTGTGTGGTTTTAATATTGTCAAGCTGACTTTCTCATACCTGAATTCATTTTAAAATTGACAACCCATATGGAATTTGTTAACTAGAAGTATTTGGTTAAACAATGCATCTGTTTACCTAACCAGATTATAGAGAGTTTACTCTTCTTCTGTACACAGAAAATTATTCCAATATTAGAAACTTCACTGCATATCCATGTTATCTTGTAGTAGCAAATTATGTCAAAAGTCCCTCTGGAAATAACATTTTCCGTGTTTGATATCTGAAGTTTAAAAACTCATGTCCACCTACCCTGGAATGAAACCATACAAAAGACCTGTGACTTTCGAAAGGGAAATGGGCAGTGACCCTAATGCTGCCTCCAATCTGTTCTTCCTCGTAATCTTCTTGGATAATGTGCTTTTTGTTGGCGGTGGTTTGTTTGTATTGTTTTCTGTGGGGTTGCAGTGAGTGTTTCTGGCTTTGGAAATGAGAAGTACATTCAATAGGAAGATAATGAGAGCAGTACTGGGATCTTAAATCTTAGAAGAAATTCGTGAGCTGTGGTCAGGGGTTTAGCTGCTTTCCAACAGAGATGCCAATCAGAGTGTGAGTCTGCAACCCTGAAAGAGTGAGCCACAGTTCAGTGGAGTCACTTCATGTCTGTCTGTCTCCTGCTGGGCCTTAAGTGGCCTGGGACAGAACCACTCCTGCCTTGGAGGAGGCTCCCCTTGCTCCTTTATTCCTTCCTCTCTCTCCTGTCTCCTCTCCCTTCTTCTCTTTTCTGTCTTCATAACAAGGTGGTGAGCAGCCCATCCTTCTCTGGCCTTGGAAAGTCTTACTTCCTCCTTTTTAGAGAAGCCAGGCTAAGGCTACTGGCTCAACCCAGGGATGACTCAGTGCTGGGCAGGGGGAAGGGGCAGTCTCTCTCCCATACTCCCCCAGGGTTTGGTACTGGAATGTGTATTGTATTGATGACCCTTAAGTTCTAGAGGTCAGAACCAAGTGCTGAGTTTTGAAGGGGGAGCAGCCTCCTGACTTGTTTTGGTTTGAAACTGTTCAGGCACACCCAGCTCCAAAATAGGTAGTTTCCCATGTTCTGTGCCTTTTGCTTTAGGGTTTTTAGCCAAAAATTCTGTTAGCAATAGTGTTCCTTTGCTTCTTATTTGCTGGATCTTTCCTTGTCATAACTTAAGAACTTTGTGGGTAGGGGTGATTGGAGTCTAGTGTGATAGATCTAAGTTCCTAAGTCCCCTAGGCATTTACCATTTAATTGTTCCCTAATGTCTGAGTCTGATGCAAACCCTTGTCCATTATTTTCCTGAAACCTAGCCTATTTGTGTTCATTTCATCTCTGAGAATAAAAATATAATAAATTACATATAATAAAGTACTGTATTTATGAGAAAGTCCACAGTAACCCTTTTAGAAATAGATAAAGCAGGGAAGGAAGGAAAGGAAAGGAACAGGCAGGTAGGATAGACAGATGGACATCATCACCCCAAGTACATGTATGAAGACATGAAGTGGTGTGACTCTACTTTGTGTACAACCAGAGACATGAAAAATTGTGCTCTATATGTGCACTATGAATTGAAATGCATTCTGCTATCATGTATAACAAATTAGAATGAATGAATAAATAAATCAATAAAAAAAATAGATAAAGCAAAGCTAAGGATGTAGATCATTAGTAGTGTGCTTGCCTAGCATGCACAAGGCCCTGGGTTTAATCCCTGATACTGCTTAAAAAAGGGGAAAAAAAGAGAGAGAGAAAGAAAAGGAAAATAAATAAAATAAATAAAGCATTATCTATAGAGAACTGTTTGAGAATTGCTGATAACCAGATAAATAATATTTTGTTAATAACATATTTCCTAGGAAAATAGTTTTTGTCATAATTACGGTCACTACAGTAAAATTTTAGCTGTCCGTTTAAAACTAAGAGACAAGCAGGGAATTCACGAAGATTAGTTGGATCTGTTAGGGAAGAACATGTTAAACAGAGTCATCCATTTAAAAATTGGGTTGAAGATTCTGAATGAGCAGTTCTGTTAAAACACCAAGTGCTGTAAAGTTTTCCCTGTTATGTGGTCACACACTGCCCAGGCCAGCTATCTTGTAGAGTGCCTTTTATAATCACAATAGACAGAACTGGAGAGATGGCAAGGGAATAGCAGATCTATACAAATCCATATTCTCCCAGTGACCAACAACACCACTGTGTACTTACGTGGTGTGGTTTAGTCTGCAGTGCTGTCTTCCTCCATGACTGGTGTAGCATTATTTTACTGTCATCATATTAATTGCCTTGTCAATGACTGTATGACTATTTTTTGGCATATTGTTTATTGACTTTAAATGTCTCTGTGACTTCTTTACCCTACCCTACTGCTTCTATCCCCTTTGGTGTAGGGGTCTGGAACGCAATGACTAATGACTGTCCTGTTTGCAGGACTCCAGCTTGTGAATGTAACTCCTGGGCACTTCTTCAGTTCAGGGAGTAAGATTGGGAACAGTTTTCATTTTTAATTAAGAGCTTTTCCTCCCATATCCTTCTAATTTTAGGAAAAATACCAGAAATTTGGTGTGAAAGTCAGGCCAACATTGTCAGTACAATTGTCTCAGTAACAAAGAAGAGATTGTGAGTATAGCAGGATCTAAAAACTCCATGTGGAATTTGCTACATAAAATTCTATTGAAACATTGACTAGAAGAAATTTTAGACATTTCTAGGTTAAACTGAACCCCAAACCTTACGTTTATTTCAAACCTTGATGCCATAACTTTTGACTGCTAGATGAGAATGGCTTTAGTCTTATGCCTATTCCTGGAGTTGACACACTATTCTGGTAACTGGGCGGCTAGTAGGTATTTGCAGACTTTGCAGGCCATACAATCTCTGTTGCACTACTCAATTCTCCTGAATGGCTGTGTCTCAATAAAACTTTACTTATAAAAATAAGCCTCTGTGGACCATCCACTACTAATGCTTTGTCTATTCAGCTCTTGTTTGCTAACATCTGGCTTACACAGGTAAAAGTGAAGACTTGGGGGAATTTATTTGCCTTTCACAGTCTCACAAATTTGAATAGTAGTAAATCTTGTTATCTAGATATGAGTGTTGGAAGTCGGCATTTGGAGCCAAAATACACGACCAAGTGGTTTTTCCCTCTGAGATAGGAATGAGCTCTGGGGATTGTACAAGGAGAGGGAATCAACGGGGAAGTCCTGGCAGATGAGCTGAGCTGTTAGACCCCAGCTCTGACCTCAATAGAGTGGGGCCTCCTTGGTTTTTTTGGAAGTACTGAGGATGGAACTCGGGTCCTAGTGCATGCTAGGCAAGTGCTCTACCACTAAGCCACATTCCCAGCCCCTTTGCTGTACTTTCATCTGTTTTAGATATTACGGTTATTCTAAGATGTTGTTTGTAAAATAATTAGTCTGCTACTAAAGAATACTTTTTAATATATTGGTTCACATTTTTTGTAATATAGTAAATTAACTTTTTTATTTTTTAAAATCATTTATTTTTTGGTTGTAGATGGACACAATACTCTTATTTTATTTATTATGTGGTGCTGAGGATTGAACCCAGGGCTTCACACATGCTAGGCGAGTGCTCTATCACTGAGCCACAACTCCAGTTCAAGTATATTACCTTTTATAATAGATATTTCAGAAAAAGGTTCCAAAGGATTTGTCATATATCACTTTGTAATTAAATGGAAGAAAATAGAATAAAAAGAATCACAAATCATCCAAATGAAAGATATATCTGTCTCCCTTTCTTTCCCTACCCCTCTTCTACCACCCATTTAACAGATTTAAAATCTACACGTCTATGGTTGCAAAGATATAGAGACAAAATAGGGCTCCTGTCTCCCCTCTGGTGCCATGGCTGCTTGTGACACCACATTGCCTTAGCAGTGCTTGTTTAAGGAGATCATTAGCAACCCCACCACTTTCTTTTTACCTGCTCATGGGGTCAGAGACCCCAAGCTCCTCAGTGCTATCAGGCTGTTGGGGTGCAGCCTGTGCACTGAGTTCTGGCACTAGCTCCTTGGAGATTACCTCCGGGATATTTCCTAATCACTGGTGCTGAAATGTTGATTATCAGAACAGTCTCCTGTGACTCAGATAGGTTGCCGAATCCAGGTCCTGTTCTGCCCTCAGCATAAATCTCAGCGTCTGCTCTTTGGGATTAGATGCCAGAATGGGAGGATCCCAAGAAGCCTGAGATCTCACCCCCTCGTGCATGGTTCCTTTGCTGGCTAGCAAAAGTACCTGATTTTCTCTGTCTGTACTTGGTGAATGTGAGTCAGGGCAGTGAATCGAGGGCTGTGGGGTAGTGTGTGCACATTCATCTGCACTGGGTGTCTATATGGCACCAGAACCCTGTCCTCAGGAGGTCCTTCCAGCCAAAATAAGAAAACAGGAGCCCAGCCCACAGGGCTGGGAGGCATAGGGGAGATAAACGTTTGTTCTTCTTGATGAGGAAGGGTGAGCCTGCTGAACAAAAGAGACAAGTTGAATTCACAGAGTGCAGTATTCTAATGAAGCCTCCTGCTCTGCTAGAGTCCACTTAGCAAGATCTAGCACAGCAGAGCCTTGGATAGGAGCGATTTATTCATCTCTGCCTTCTTCATCAGGTTTTCTTCTTTCAGTCTTTCAGTAACCATCACCAGAAAGCCTAGTTTCTGTATGGGAGTTTACCCTGGTAGCTTGCCTGGAATACATTTCGGAGGATTAGTGTTCATGGCATGGAGACTGGCCCCGGTGCCCAGTACACTCTGGTGAATATTCATGTTGGCACCTGGAAGGTTTATTTCTAAATAGGCAGCTCTTGCAGAGCACATTCCAGAGGGGGATGGCTTTTCTCCTGTCAGCCAAACAAATATGGTAGGGAGGGGCAGCTACTGGGCAATTCTAGTATGCATTTGTGAGACAGAATCTACATCCCCATGTGTTCTGCAGCCTTGGGGAGAACTGAGATCCCTCCCACCAGTGAGCTGCTGCCTGAGCCTCCAGTTCTGGGAAGAATAGTGTAGGCAATTCCAGAGAAAGAAAATGGCAACTGCTCATTTAGCCTTTGGTACTATAGCCCACACCAGTTTAGTTTAATTACAACTGTTTATCAGTTAGAAAAGTTAAGAGTTATTAATGTTCAGCTGAAAATGTTTGAATTAAAACTTGTGATCCCAGCTTTGAAGACCTGGATCAAGAAGACTGTACTCAGTGGCCAGTGATCAAAAGAATCTCATTGAAAAACGTAATTAGCCATTTTTTCCTCTAGCCATTACAAAAAATTTTTTTAAATGTTGTTTTTTTTTTCCTGGCTTCTTACCTTTCTTCAAAAGATTTATCACACAGTTACATATTAAATTGATTCATTATCTTTTGTTTGTAAGAGCTTGTAGATATAGTATGTTCACCTTTACGTACTGGTAGAGAAGTCGTTACTATTAACATTCTCATTAATGTCTTTATTTTAATTGTAAGTCATATACCACATGGAGAATTATGTTTTATCAGACACCTCAGACAGTATAATCTACTTTAAATGTCTATATTGTAAAACTCTTGAAACTTATTATAGTTTAGTGTTTTCGTGTGCAGTTATTTTCATGTGAAAGCTTTCACAAAAAGATTTAATGAAGGAAGTTCATCAGAAAATGGACTTACAGGGAGGAATTTTTAAAACCAAGAGATGAGAGAGACAGACTTTGTACAGGCCATACCATCTCACCACCAGGTTGGGTGCAGCGGGAGGAGGTGCGGGGTGGAGGAAGAAGAGTGGCAGCACAGGTGGTGCTGAAGGGGCTGAGGGTCTGGATTGCATGGGCGAGTGTTTAAAATCATTTCCAGCAAGAGCTCAGGACTTTGTAGATTGTGCCCTGTAGGGAAAAGAAGATGATTCACAGCTGGAGCAAAGGTTGAAATCCAGATCTGATTAAGGTGAAGAGGTCAGGCTGATAAGAAAGAGAGGGAGATGTGTGAAAATAGTACTGGCTGTGTTAAGAGAGACCAAAAAAGAGGTTTGGTAAGAACAAAAATAGAGGACATCATTGAATAGAAGAGTTTTTGCCTTATAGTTCACCCCTGCTGGAATGTCCTCTTGCCTGTAATATTTGGAGTCGAAACTTCCTACCTTGTGGCCCTTCGATTCTCTCTCTTTAGCGCCAGGTTGTGAGAATACAAAGATCTGCCTATAGCTAAATTGTGCGTTCTCCCACAGAAACACATTCCTATGAAAACGTGACCCAAGGGAATAGAAGAGAGCTGTGGAGCTTATTAAATTTCTCTTTGACTCTGCTTCTTGGTGCTTTGTAGGCTGAGCACATGTGGGCACCTATGAGCATGTGGTCAGTGGAGGGGCAGGAGAAGAAGCAAAGAGATGAAACAGCAGTCAGAGTTGATATTTTTCATAAATTGTCTCCAGTGGAAGACTTGGCAAAATGGTGGTAGGGGCTGGGGATGGAGGACTGGTTCCATCTATGGGAGGCAGGATATTTTTTGATTGAAACATAATGAAACGTTAAATATGTTACTGGAATGAGCTACCTGGATTTTGTGATTTATTTGTAATTCCCTCTCTCAATCACCCTTTCCTGTCCTGCTCCCAAGTCTCCATCAGTTTAACTCAGTAGAGCCTGTGATCTATAAGCCATTGTGTTGGGGAGCATGAGGAACCTCAGGTCCATTCACCATGCATGGTCCCTGTACTCTGAAACCATGGTCAGGTGGTTCCTCCTGAAGGATCTTGGTCCTGGAGGCTGAAGGGAGAGGACCTTGGATGATGATATGCAGGGAACCTGGAGCCATGTGACTATGTTCCCCAAATTTTTGGATGAAAGCCCTCAATGGGTCCATTTTATTCCACAGAGGTCATATATGTTAAATAGGAGTTTAGGTGGTAAAAAAAATCTAGTCCTCAACTCGTAGCTTAGTAGTTCCTGAGCTCTTTATTGAGCCTGTCTCTTCTCACCTCCCAATAATTTCACAGAATTAAGATCAGGGAACAGAAAAGTTCACACTAATGCACATTACTTTGAGCTGTAAAAAGACACTGATTCTGGCCTTTTAAAGTCACAACAGTGACTAATAATCTTTCTAGTAAATGAAGCTGAAAGTGAGCTGAACTCAATACCTGGGAAGCTAAGCCCTGTGGTCTGGGCGGGACTTTGCCATTTCTGCCTCTTACATATCCTTTTCTGATCCTGACAGTGAGCCAAATCAGACAGGTCTCACTGATTGTGTGCACGCGCCATGATGAGGAGGCTGCTGGGATCAAGGCAGATAGCATTGCTGCAGAAAGGGGAGTTAGATAATGCCAAATTTAAACAGGGGAAGATCTGTAAAAGCTGTATACCTGCTCACTGTGTCACAGCCTGAAAGGTCTGTAACATAAAGAGATTTCACCTTTAAAATATCACAAGACCATTTGATCAGTTCCTGATACTTCTGATGCCAATGTCTTGCTTAAGAAATGGCTGTATTTGGAAAGTCACCTTCAGAAATGTAAGAAAACTGCTTTTATTCTCAAGGACTGTTTGGCCTGAACAAAATTTTCTCACATATCCATAAAGCATAAAATGAAAGAATTTTTCTTCAAATTGAACTGTGTAGTATGAAATCTAGATCATTAGCCTGGACTTAAACTTAATTGTTAAATAAGGGTTTGCTAAGTGATTGACTAGTCTGTAAACCGTGACTTGGGCAGTGTTTTGCCCATGTAAGAAAATTAACCCAGGAACTTAAAAAAATAGATTTGCACTGGAAGCAGGACATGTATTGATTATAATTTTTCCAAATATAATCCAAAAACATTTTGAAACTGGTGAGATCTGTGTGTGTGTGAGGCTGAATGGTGCTTAGTCCTTCACCATTCATTCCACACTTGGCATTTGCTGAAAATCTCAGCTGCAGCCATGCTGTTGGATAGTACACGGATAGTTTTTATGTTGTCACCTAAACCTTAAAATACAAAATTTAATATCCCACCAAGGAGTAAAAAGATGGTGTCAAGTAGCCGTTAAGAGTTGATAGCTTCATATAGTCTCATGGTTTTGGAAAGCTCTGCCCCATTTAGCTACACACAGCTATATCCTGCTGGCATCTCTCCATTAATATCTCTCTACTTTTAAGTAACTTACCTGGATTACCCAACCCCTCCTTTTATTCTGCCTCCTCCCAGTGAGGCAGTCTGCACAGGAGCCCAAGTGAACACTTTCTTCACTTCATTTTACTCCTGGAGCGTCAGGGTCTAAACACAGAAACTACACATCCCCACAACCTAGAGCCTGTGCCTGCCTTTTTTCTGGTCAGTGCCATCATTTCTTACTTTCTTAGAGAAATTACCCTCCACATCTGTTATAGTTTGGATCTGGAATGTCCCCCAAAGCCCCCACGTTAAAGGCTTGGTCCCCAGTTCTTGGCACTATTGAGTAGAATCTTTAAGAGGAAGGACCTAGTTGGAGGAAGAGAGCCACTGAGAGTGTCCCTTGGTGGTGATACTGTGCCCTGACCCCTTTCTGGCTCTTTCTTTTTGCTTCTAGTTGCCATGAGATGAGCAGCTTTCTCTGCTATTACACGCTTCTGCCACGATGCACCTCCTTGCCACAGGCCCCAAAACAAAACTACCAAACAGCAGGGACGGAAACCTCCAAAATCATGAACCAAAATAAACTCTTCCTTTTAAGTTGATTATCTTAGGTATCTTATCACAGTTACATAAAGCTGACTAATGCAACATCCCAGTTTTGAATAATTAAACTATCAGATAATACCTAGACTCTTTGATGTCCTCCAACTAACGTAGTTCCCAAGAACCCTTTCCATCTGGGGAACAATCTGTATTTCCCTCCTTCTGCTGTTGGAGGAAGACAGGTATCCCCTTTGCCCTGAAAGGTCGTGTCCACTTAGAGGCAGGGCCCCTGTGGCGACAGCTCCTCAGGAGTCCTCGTGTCTGGAATCTGCAGGGCAGCCACCTGATCTCCTTCGCACACTTCTGATAAAGCATTGTTGCTTGACTCTGGTCTCCTGCTGAGAATCTCATTTTGGACTTGCAGTCCTCCAGCAGCTCTTCTCAGCTGGACCTTGCTCCCTACCTGAGGATGATGCTACCTAATCGAACCTTGTGACAGCTGACAGTAAGGATCCCTTTCATGTTTGGTAAAATCCCGTTTCTCGCAGGTAGAGTTGCTTCTCTGAAGCTGTATTGAATCCTCTGGCAGTTGTTACCCGCTACCTCTCCTGCCTTGCAGAAGCAGGGGGTAGAACGGTGCCCCTCACTTGTTATCTCTCTGCTTCTCTATTAGAAGAGTGAGATCTGGGCTCTGCTGGATGAAGCAGAAGTGCTTCATTTCCCTGTGTCACCAGAGCTTGTTACCTTTCTCCCTCGCCATCACATCTGTGGCCTGTATTCTTCTACATTGTGAACTCTAGGTCCTCCCTTCTGAAAGGTTGTCCACCCCGCTCCCCAACCAGACATAGTCAGAAATCCTCCTGGTCCTTCATTCCTTGACCCTGATCCGGGTCCTCTGGCACCATGCCCTTGTGAGGAAGAGTGCTGAACTCTGGGGACTATCCCACCTCTGCAAGACCTTCTCCCTGTGGCCCTGCTGACCCAGCGAGTACTGTAGGGCCCACTCTACAGTGAGCCACTCCCCTTCTTCCCCTTCTCCAAAGCACCTTCTTTCACACTTGAGTGAAAAAACTGCCCCCCCCCCCCGCAGGGAGTCCTCCCACCACCCCGTTCTTTACCTCCTTACTGTCAGCTATTACAAGGTTTGATTAGGTAGCATCATCCTCAGGGCGCAAGGTCTAGCTGAGAAGAGCCGCTGGAGGACTGCAAGTCCAAAATGAGATTCCCCGTGGTCCTGTCGCCGTCCTGGCGTCGCCGCCATTCTCGTCGGCATAACATCTGCACTTTGCTGAGTACTTTTGCTTTCCAGTACACTCTGCTAGGAGCTTATCTTAGACCCTTTCAGTTCTAAGTGACAAAAACTAAGTAAAATGGCTTAAGCTAAAAGTAATGACATTATTTAAGTGAATATGATTTCCCATGGAATACTAGGGCAGAGACTCTGAAGGCCATCATAGGGATCGAAGGCAGACCTGGGGATCTGTACAAGGTCCAGGCCGCCCTCCCTGAGCTGTACTGTCTTCACTGCTTCTCACTCAGGTGGCTTCCTTTGCTTCCTTGAGCCTGTGATAGGAGAGGGCCACCCTAGAATGCCTGTGTTCTCATTATCTTGTTTAAGGGAGCAGGACTAATTAAGCTAAAATCCTACATAATTCACAAATTATGAGAAAGGAAGTCTGATGAGCCCGGCATGGGTCACGTGGCTTCCCAGCATGCAGTCAGGTCTACAGGACAGGCTGAGCTCAGGAACTCCCCTCATCTACTTTGAAGTTGAGCTGGAAACTGTTCCCAAGGAGAGGAGCTACTCGGTAATGTACAGACACACCAAAAAAAAATTTCTACTGCTCATATGATGGCAGAGGATCATAAACCGTTAGAACTGCAAGAGCCCTGGGAAACCAGATCCACACACTAAAGGTCACCAAGACTGAAACTGAAGTAAGTAGCTTAACTAAGTTAAGTGACTTGTCTAAGTGAGTGTTACGTAGTACTTAGTAAATAATTCTTGGACAATAACTCTTGGACTGTTGAATGGAAAACAGTAATTTCTCAAGAATTCAAGGGATCTTTAACAAAGAGTCTTCTGCATATTTTATTCATTTATTTATTTTTATGTGGTGCCAAGGATGAAACCCAGTGCCTCACATACCCCAGACAAGCATGCTACTGCTGAGCCACAACCCCTCCCCCTTCTGCATATATTTGTATCTTTAACTTTGACTGAAATATTAGAAATGGATTTGATGATGCTATTACAGCATTACCAACAGCCTGGTAGTTGATCTTTCTTTGGTGTTTTTTTGTTTTGCTTTGTTTTTTGTTTTTGTTTTTCACCCAAAGGAGAAAACTATTCACAACAGGATTAGTGTTGGCCCCAGGGCTTTCAGTGGAGTCTCCCACAAATGATGGACAATTAGAAACAAGCAAAACAGGCCCTGGCTCCTGGTCTGAGAGGCCCCAATTCATCGGAGAAGCTGTTGATCTCAACTGTTAGGCTTCAGCCATTGTTCACAATCTGGCATAGAATTAATCCCTTAAGAAAGGACGGAAAAATGCCATTCAGCACAACATAGTTTGTCATCGCATGCATAATGCAGGCTTTCCAATTAGAATGCTACAATTTGGAAACTTTCTTCACAGACTGATGAGAGAGCAATTATTTTAAGAAGGGAAAACTCAGTCCACTGGGTTTGCCTCGAGTCACTTCTGACTCAAGCCGCAAAGACAAGAGTTTTGAAATCATATTCACTATTGAATTTTGTATCAAAACACCAGCAAGGAGAGCAATTAGTTGCTGTAAACTGAACCCCTAGTAATCAATGATATGCAGCCAGCCAGAGCATTTATGGAAGATGTAAGCAAAATCACATCTGCTAATCAATTTTAAAAAAACCTAGCACTTCACTGCTTTTAGGGAAACACCACAGTAAGAAAGAGGAAAGATGGAGGAGATGGTGTTTAGTATCACCAGGTATTTCATGCAGTGCTCACTCCGTAGAGAGGTTTGTGGCCCTAGCTAAACACTCTTCATCTGCTTCAACAGATCTTGGCCAGTGGTGTCCATTATTCAGCTCCTTTTGGAAATGGCTTCTGCTGAACGGTGGAGGTGTGTGGATGTGTGTGAGAGATGGGGCCTGTTTAAAGAGCTCACACATACACACACACACATCATCGAGGTGTCTGTCCTGGGCAAGCTGTCTGCAGACATTCCCGGTTGGATACAGGTCAGCAGTGTCTCTTTGTCACTGCAAGTACAAAGGCATAAGAACAGCAACTCTGTGCTGCTAGCAGGAGAAGAAGTAGAGGTTGTCGGTGGGCCTTCCACTTGTGCCTTATCAGAACCAAATTTCTATCCATGGAGAAAGAGATGGAGTCAGTTTTCCTTGAGTGTTCTTAAACTGTATTTGCTTTTTTGCGTGAATCAACTAGATTTTTATTCTCTGTGAAGCCTAAATTCCAAGCAAATATGCATTCTGACACATGAATTAGAATCTCACCAAAAACCCCACTGTGTAGGTGAGTCTGAGCCATGGTCTTGATAACCTGAGATCCATCAGTGTCCCTTTTCCACTCAGGAGTCACCATGACCCCCCATTCCCAGCCCCTAGGGACTCCTAATAGAGGAATAGAGAACAAGATTTCCACCAATATGTGCACTTGGCTGCTGTTCAGAAAAAAAGAATTTAGACCAGGGGAAATTATTGAGGTAAAGATCGATAGTCCAGGCTAATAAAAATTAATATCTTCAGCATGCAAACTATGCTAGGCAGTGGATTAATATCCTTTAGATATAGAGGACATTTTGTAAGTCATTAACAAAAGAATAAATGTAAGTAGGAAATGTGTAAAATGTTCAAGTTCAATGATAAGTAAAAAATTGCAAATTAGCTAAATATATTTCATCTATCAAATTGACAGTATTTGTAAATCTAACCACAATATTGGTGATGATACACGGGCATTTGTTACACACTGGTGGTGATGTGAGTACAACTTGTTATAGATTTTTGTTTGGGATGGGGGAGAAGAAAGATATACAGCTATTTTATGATACATACCAAAGGTTCAAAATGTTTGTATGCCCTACTCTAGAAGTTTTGTTTACAGAAATTTTCAAAGGCAGTGATCATGTATTTATCTAAGAATGTTCATCACAGAATTTTTTTAAGTATTTATTTTTTAGTTTTTTAGGTAGATACAATATCTTTATTTTATTTTTATGTGGTGCTGAGGATCAAACCCAGTGCCTCACATGTGCTAGGCGAGCGCTCTACCACTGAGCCACAACCCCAGTCCTCATCACAGAATCTTCATACCAGTGAAATAATATCAGCTGCCTAATAATAAGAGACTGATTAAATAAATTGAGATGTCCAAAAAATAAAATACTACAAAGTCAGCACATGTGATGTATAAGAATATTCAGTATACGAAAAGATGTTCATAATAGATTGTTAAGCAAAATAAGCAAGTTGCAAATAATAGGCACTTTGTATTTGTGTTTACAGTATTCTTAGAATTACAGATGATCTTCATTTTAAAATAATGATTTGCCTTAAAACAAAATGGAGGACTTTATAGAATAGGCCACTTAAAAATTCTTCTAGTGTGCTATCCTTTCAAGATTCTCTACTGGAATGTTTATGGTACTCATAATTGGTCATCCTTTTTTATCTTTTCTATAGCCCATATCCTCAAGGCAGTCTTTTTCAATGAAATATTTTGAGGTCTGGTTAGATTCTATTCCTAAAGGGACTGATTGTTTTTGTTTGGATACTCTGTAGCAGTACTAACTCTTGATTATCTGAAAGGTTGACAAATCTGGCTGTCCATAAGTAATCCAGAATCCCAATGAGAAAATCTCTCAACATTGTCTCCCAGCAAACCTGTTACCAGAGCTATTAATGAAGAGAATGATTAATCAGTCTGAAGTCCTTTCCTAATTTCAGTAGCAAACATATATTACTTGATAGCAAACAGCATTACAATTGAAAACAAAGAACTAATGGGAGAGGGGAACATGGGCAGTCCTAATCCTCAATAATAGCTATGTAGGGAACACTAAACTGAACTTTTGCAAAGCCTTTTCATTGATCATAATTATAAATTAAAGGAATGTAATACAAACTACTTTTATAAACTGATAGGTAGCAGGTTGAAAATTCCGACTGGGAATAAAGAAAACATTTGGCAGCAGAATAACAGAACTGGGTGGGCTTTGATTCAGGATACCAGGTTGGAATCCTTATCAGTCACTCAGCAACCATGAGTTTAGACAAGTTGTTTGATAGCATTAAACCTTTTTCACCATCTGTATAATTTGACAGGAATAATAGAACTCACTAAGAGGATATTTGGAAGGATTTAATAAGACAAATTGTGTAACACTTAACATAGGGACTGAAACACAGTAAGCATTAAGGAAGTACTGTCTTTCATGGTCATTATTACTGTTGTTGGAAGTAATGTATTTGCCCAGACATTGGCTGAGCATAAGCTCTGTGTGAGACACTGGGCTAGGTACTAGGAAGCGAGAACTCAGTGTGCCATATATGCTGCCTTCAGAGTGCTCGCTGTTCTAACTGGTGAAGGAAACAAATGCCCATGACCAACTTATAAAGCAATAAGATACTGTGTGAATTTTACATAGGAAGGACTTTTAAGGCTGGAATCATAAAAAACATAGATGATAGAAATCATAGATCTCCTTGCAGAACTGTCAGAAGCAAAATGTAGATCCCATATTGCTTTTTTTATTCTTACTTTTTAATTGAAGAATAATACAGAGTGCACAAATAATTTATGTGTAGCTTTATGAATATTTACATGTCTATACTCAGGTACTACTACCCACATCAAAATTAAAATACTTCTGGCGTTCTAGAAAGTTCTTTCATGCCATTTCCCAATCAATACCTTCCCCAGAGGTAACCACAGTTCTGAAATCAATAGATAAATTTTGTCATCTTTGAGCTTCACAACAGTGGAATATATTGTCAATGCTCAAGTTCTTGTCTGGGTAGAAAAGTGGGATAAGAAGAAAAGGACCCAAATAATAACTTCCTAAATAATATTTAAGGAAGTTTTGCTAGTGAATATATGTTTGCCTATGTAGAAGATCCTCCATATGTGTGGGTTTGTAACAAACATGTACAGACTTTTTTCATGTCACTATTCCCTAGAAAATACAATGCAACAACTATTTTCATTGAACTCACTTTGTATTAGGTATTATGAGTAACCTAGAGATAATTTAAAGTATACAGGAGGATGTGTGTATGTTATACACAAATACTATGGCACTTTTTTGGTGTGTGTGTGTGTGTGTGTGTGGTAGTGCTGGGGGTTGAACCTAGGGTCTTGTGCAAGCTAGGCAAGCACTCTGCCAACTGAGCTGTATCCCCAGCCCCCACTATTTTTTTTTTTTTTTTAGTAGTTTGAGCATCTGCAGGTTTGGGAAGATCCTGGAACAACCCTGCCACGAGTCCTTTGGGATTACTAGATCTCCAAATCAGATAATCTTACCAAAGTTAGGCAAATATACAGGTGAGAATGAAAAGAAACCTAAAACATGATAAGTAAAGGTCATGGGGTATGCTAGTTATCATCAATTAGAAAGCAGATTCCTCCATGAGCAGTGGTCTCCAGGATGTTACGTTTAGTCAGCCCTACCAAGTGGTGAATAAGGAAGGAGGACATGGAGACATCTCCCTCCAGAGCCAGTCTTAACCATGCCAGTTAAGTGGACAGAGACTACCCAAAATTGGGGGATTTGTGAAATTAACTCCTACTGAAGAGACGAGCTGCAGACTGTTCTGTTCGTACCTTTGGGAAATTCACTTTCTTTCCCCAGTTCTGGAATTGTGATGTGCAGAGGAGGCAGGTTAGAAGGATGAGGTAGACACAGATTGTCCCATGCCTATGTCTCCATGCCAGTGAGAACATTTACAGCAATCTTGTTTTTCTCTTTGTTTAGATTGTTACTTTGGGACTGTGATGACCGCAGCTACAGTTACTACGTTGAGGTTTCTACCAACCAGCAACAGTGGACCATGGTGGCTGATAGAACAAAAGTCTCCTGCAAGTAAGTTGCCTCCTTTCAGTAATTTATTCCAATTGTAAGAGCAGTCTTTCTGATGGAGTCAGCAGTTCCAAGTATGTATTACTGGGACCATCAAATTATATTCTTCTTTTTAGGTTGAAAATGTATTACATCAGCCAGGGTTGTGGCTCAGTGGTAAAGTGCTTACCTAGCACGTGTGGGGGGCCCTGGGTTGGATCTTCAGCACCACATAAAAATAAATAAATAAAACAAAGGTATTGTGTCCACCTACAACTGAAAAATAAGTATATAAGAAAAGAAAATGTATCACAATAATCCTTTACCATAGTTTGACTATTAATTACCTATGGGAATTTACTTGATAGGACCAAATAAGCTTTCTGTTGAGATTTGAACTTGACTCACACTTTCAAAAATAATGTATATATCTAAGTAGGAAAAAGAAAGATACTTTCCTTATGCAATCCTCTCTCAGATCTTTCCCACATCCCACACTATTCCTTTAAGATATTTTTTTTCTTCCTTAGAGAATTTTGCTGACGTGATACATACTTCAAAAATTATTCTGGGGCTCTATCTTACTCCCCACCCTCATACCAGTCTCAGAGTTAGCTAAAAATTTATCTCATCTCTGTGTTAGCTAGCTGTTACCAGAATTAAGGAAAGCCTTGTGCCTTAGGCTCTTCGTGGGCAGAGGCATTTAATGCACTTAGCACGGAAGCTCTGAGCTTACCTAGTTGCAGGAACAGCTGGCAGGAAGGATTCTGTGGGTTCTGACCAGCCTAGAATCAGTATGTGAAGAGAGCCTTTTTGTACAGCCAGATTCTCTGGGAGACAAGACAGCAAATGGCTGATTTTTCTTTCTTTCTTTCTTTCTTTTTTTTGGTACTTGAGATTGAACCCAGGGGTGCTTAACCACTGAGCCACATCTCCAGCCCTTCTTCTCTTTTTTTAAATATGTATTTTTTTATATCTTTATTTTATTTATTTATATGTGGTGATAAGGCTTGAACCCAGTGCCTGCCTCACACATGCTAGGCAAGTGCTCTACCACTGAGCTACAGCCCCAGCCCCCAAACCTTTTTTTTATGTTTTATTTAGAGACAGGGTCTTACTAAGTTGCTGAGGCTGGCTTTGAACCCATGATCTTCCTGCCTCAGCCTCCTGAGCTGCTGGGTACGCTACCACACCCAGCTCTTTTTAAAATTGCATTATTGTTCTGTGTTAGTCCAATTTCTATTGCTGTGTTAAAATACCTGGAAAATCAACTTATAGGGAGGAAAAGTTTGTGTAGGTTCTTGGTTTCAGTCCATGGTCACTTGCTCTTGTTGCTTTGGGCCTATGGTGACACAGTAGAGCAATCAGGGCAGGAACATATGACTGAGGAGGACTGTTCACCTCATGGCAGCTGAGAAGCAGAGGAGGAGGAAGGAGATGGGGTCCTAATATTCCCTTCACGTCCTTGCCCCCAGTGACCCAACTTCCTTCCACCTGACCCACCTCCCAGTAGCAACCATAGACTGACAACCAGATCTTGACCATAGTTGCCTTTGGGGGACATTTTCAGTCCAAACTTTGACAGATTCACATACTATAAATTCACCCCTTATAAAGTGTATGATTCAGTGCTTTTTAGTATACTCACAGAATTGTGCAGCCATCACTTCCAACATTCTAGAACATCTTCATCACTCCAAAATGAAGCCTTCTCTTCATTAACAGTCACCCACCCCCATTTCTTTTCAACTCCCCCAATCCAGCAGCCAGCAATCTTCTTTCTCTCTCTATGGATTTTCATATAATGGACATCTCATATAAATGAAATCTTATATGACCTTGTATTCATTACTTCTAATTAGTGTGATGTTTTCCAGGTTAATTCATGATTGTAACATATATCAGAGTTTCATTTATTTTTAAGAATAAATAGTATTCCATTGTATAACCAAATTTTTTTATCCATTCATCAGTTGGTAAATATCTGAATTATTTCCACTTTTTATTATTATGAATAATGCTACTATGAATAGTATATATATATAAGTTTTCATATGAACATATTCAGTTTTCTTGGGTATAAACCTAGAAATAGCCATTGAGTCCTGTGGTAACTGTGTTTGATTTTTTGAAGAACTTCCAAGCATTTATATAGCAGCTAACACCATTTTCTGTTCCTACCAGCGGCATATGAGGCATTCTAATTTTCCACAAGAACTTGTTATTGTCCATCTTTTTGATCACAGAATGTGGAGATGAAGTAGCATATCATTGTGGCTTCAATTTGCACTTACCTAATGGCTAATGATGTTGAACATCTTTTCAGGTGCTTACTTGACCAAGATTTCTAAATAGCATTAACAATGGCTTGTCTGAGGGCATGTTTGACACCATCACCATTACTATTATATTATCACAAAGCACATGTATCTTGGTTAAGGTAGCACTTGCTGCTGTAACAAATAATTTTCAGTATTTCAGTGACTTAACACAATAGTGTATTTCTCAGTCATCTAACAGTCACTGTGGGTGTTCTGTTGTCAAGTGGCCATTCTCCACAGATGAATGAGGAACCCATGCATCTCCCTTCTTATAGTTCCACCATCATTTAGAGCCTCCTCAGCATCACGTACATCTAGCTGGTAGACAAGAAAAGAAAAGAGAAATAGGTACTTGTATACTAATGTGGATGTAGTCCATTTCTGGCTAGGTAGGAAATTCCCATTGAAGCACAGATTTTGTGGGCATTTCTGCCACAGCTTAAGAAAAGTAACAATTATATCCTAATTAGTATTCCAGTACCTACATTATTTTATCTCTTTTTGTCTGAATACAAAATGCTTGTGGGGTATTGTCCTTATTTTATAGAAGAAGAAATGAAGCTCAGAGAGAGTATCTTTTCCAAGTTGTGGAGCTAAGATTTAAACCCAGGGCTCTTTTCAGTCTACCACATTGCCTCCTAGTACCAAAGCATTACCTGAGGGCCAAGCCAGGCTAAATGATGGAAAAGGGCAGATGAAATGGTTAACTTTTCCCAAGCTCCTGGGACCCTCTTTATGACACTAGAGGGTCTCTGAGGCCCATAAGCAACCAGCCATCCATTTGTCTTTCCAGAGTGTCTGCTCATTGAGTGTGTAGCTCCGGGACCAGATCTGTGCTTCCTCAAAACTTGTCATCTTTGATGTTTAGCCATCCCTTATGACATTTTGTATGTTATAAAATATATTCCTCATCTCTCTTTTATTTTCCTCTGCCAAAGGTGCTATACCAGGTGTGTTTTTAACAAGATCTGGTTGACTGTTGACCAGGTACATGTTATAATGATGTTATATTTAGTGAAATGGTTTTTTTTTTAATTAAAAAACGCATTCATTAATAACTCCTCTCATGTAACTTTATTAAGTCATCAGTATCTTTGTTTGCTTCCATTACTTGATGGATTTAAATAATTTATGTTTTTAACTTTGTATTTTAGCACTTAGATGCTCCAGCAGTGTTTTACATATTAATAAATAAATAATACAGTAGAAGAATAAGAGGAGTGAAAAGACAAGTACCTTTTAACCCTATAAGGATCAATGGAACCCAGGGTTATGATTTTACATTTACAGGCATATCCTGAATTTACTGTGCTTCCTATTTTCAAGTTAGGCCTTAAGAAACTGAGAATATATATAAATGATTTTTTTTTAAAAAAAAAGACTTCTTAACTAACATACTCCAGAGCAGACCTCAAGAGAGGATTCTATTAGCTTTAAGAATTGTAGCGTGTTCTTATTGAAATAGAATGTGAGTCATGTTATAAATAAAATTACATGGAATATTTAAAGATCATAGCTCTGCCTCTTGATAGCATTTTTCCTTGTCAAGAGATGAGAGCTCAGATTTCTGCTGTCCTCAGAGAAATCTCTCAGAATGAGCAGCTCCCTGTCTTTGAGCTCTGGGATTGGTATTTTCCTTTCTAGTTCTCAGGTCCTTTCTGCTAGACTTGACGCTTCTCTTGTTTTCATTCAGGCTGGGGTCATCTTCTGCTGTAGATAACCTTGCTTTTGTATTAACTTTTTTTTTGGGGGGGAGGGTGGGTTCTGTGGATTGAATCCCAGGTGTTGTGCATACTAGATAAGCACTCTACTGCTGACCCATCCCCAGCCCTGTACTAATTTTTTAAAATTAATTTTTACCCTTCTTTCCTTACCTAATATAATAATGTACACTTTAGCCTTATTTTGCTGTTCCAAGCATTGATTTCTTTTCTCTGCTGTCCTTTAAATTGTTGAACAATTGATCTGTTTATTCAGCTCTTAAGTTATAAGTGCAAACATGCACATGGAAATTAATTTAAGTAATGCAGAGATCCTTTTGTAAAAAGTAAAATTTTACCTTCCCATCTTCTGTTCCACTCCTTGGAGGTAACTACTTCTGACTTTTTTGTTTTGTTTTGTTTCTAGTTTTTGTAACTTCTTGATTTTAATATTTTGAACCTCTAATAATTAAATTATCAGCTTTACTAACTTTTGCTATAATTCACTTCAGCACTCTTCATTTTTGTTAGTTATGATTTTCACTTTAGTTCTATTATTTGCCTTTTAAAATTAAATGATATACTTAAACCTCTATTTTTTTTCATGTATCAATTGTGGACAGTAATTTCTGGTTTCCTACTATGTTGATGAAGAAATTATTCCCCTCTATTTCCGTTTGTCTTTCTTCTTCCTACTTCCCATCCTCTGTAAGCTGTCCAACCGCACTGACCTTATAAAGGTTTATGATGTGGGGGCTGGGGCTGGGGCTCAGTGGTGGAGCACTTGCCTTGCGCATGTGAGGCACTGGGTTCGATCCTTAGCACCACATAAAAATAAATATATAAAGATATTGTACCGGGGCTGGGGATGTGGCTCAAGCGGTAGCGTGCTCGCCTGGCATGCGTGTGGCCCGGGTTCGATCCTCAGCACCACATACCAACAAAGATGTTGTGTCCGTCGATAACTAAAAAAGAATAAATATTAAAAATTCTCTCTCTCTCTCTCTCTCTCCTCTCTTACTCTCTCTTTAAAAAAAAAAGATATTGTACCAACTACAACTAAAAAAATTTGAAAAAATGTTTATGATGTGTACATTTTATTCTGTAACCTATGCTGAAGTTTTCCATGTGTTAACTATAAAATAATCCTGAGAAGGGAAAATAACTGAGAGCTCATTATAATATTCTGATTACGTAACGTTGTTTATTCACAACATATCTAGTATGGATATGCATTGAGAGAAATATTCTATGTCACTAAGCATGCGCCCCTCTGGGAAGAATTGTACCCTGTTCAGATCTAATAGATCAGATTTTCTTATGAATGTCAGAATTATCCCACATGTTGAATAGCTTTTTTGTTTTCCTGAAGTTCCTAATTGCCTCTTTTTCCTGTTACAGAGCTTTTAAAACATACTGTTTGTTCATTGGTTAATTTTGAGAAGATTGCTTCCTACACCTACTCTACAGCTGTGGTCCTAAACTTCCTTTCTCTTTCCTGTCTAGATTGGCAATATTGTTTCTTGGATTTTTTTCCTTTTTTTGTTTCTTCCTTCCTTTTATTTTTTTTATATTTGTGTGTGTGTATGTGTGTGTGTGTGTGTGTGTGTGTGTGTGTGTATTGTGGAATGTAGTAAAGGCTTAACAGGATCCTTTTCCATTTGCATGACATACTTTCTATATCCATTTCCCTGAAAATCTAATAGAAGTGGAACGTTAGCTGTTATTCAGTAGCACTGCTTATGATAAAAATTGCCCTGGTCACTAAATTGCATCTATCCTGGGAAGACTGTAAATATCTGGTCAAGAGACAGCTTTGGGCATTCCTAAGTGTGAAAACTTTTGTAAATTCACATGTTCCATGAGATTCTGGGATCTGTGCTCATGGATATTGGGGATATTGATTTCTATTTGGAATGTGAGGCTTCTAAGCCATAGTGTCTCCACATCTGCCCGTTATTGAATCTTATCCACTGTTATCTGATTATCACCTGCAGGGCAAAAAGAGTAGCTCCTAGGACAATTATGTAGGCTGCTAGAAAGACTCCCACTGGGAAGAAATGCCTGAAGCTGCCCTGATGGCTGCCATGTTTCCATTCTCTCTCCTGGGTGCACCTACAGCCAAGTGTGGCTCCTTGGGTCTTTTGAGTCTGATCATTTAGTTAAGAAAAGATCATCCCTGGCCATTGCATTGTGTAAATCTGTAGGTTTTGTTTTGTTTTCTTCCAGAAAAGGTATATGGAAAGCAAATTTTCAGAATTCTTGCATATCTTGGTCATAATTTGCGTATAGTATTCAGAAGTTTGAAATCTTGGACTTATTACCATCTAGCATCTAATGTTGCTGATGAGAATCTGATATCAGTCTAATACTTAGTCCTTATAGTAATTTACTTTTCTCTATAGAAGCCGCTAAAACCATCTCTTTATCTCTGGTGGTCTTAAAGTTCTGTCAGTTTTCCTCCATCCTGCTCTGCTTGCTTCACTGTGGAAGTCTGCCTGGTTGTCAATTTATGAGAGTGATACTTCATTTGCCTGCCACCTTCTAGAAATTACTAAAATCTTTGATGGCTTCCCTTCCAGTTTGCAGTACCTTTACAAATGTATTCTTTTGTATCGCTTTGAAGGCAGGCAGTGGTTTTCAGGAAGCGGGAGAGAGAGAGGTAGATGAGCCCACAGTATAGGCCATCTTGCACTCGAATTTCCAAAAGTTGTACTGCGTGGACTGACTTATAGTCAGCTATTGATAATCCTGAGTGCCTGGCTGTACCTCTACCACATTAGGTAGTTGTCTTGTTTCATTCCAAAGTGTACTTCCTCACATATTGACAGCATTTTTGTTCACATTTTTAATCATTTTGTCCCTTTGCCATGGTCCTGTTGGATAATGTTTGCCAAAGTGTGAGTTTCCTCAGCCATCATCCCTCCCAGACTGTGTCCTTGGCAAACATTTTGGCAAATGTAAATGATTAGGTACGAAGACTTGGGTAATCATGAGGGCTGGGGTTGTGGTAGAGCGCTTGCCGAGCATGCTTGAGGCACTGGGCTCGATCCCGGCACCCCATAAAAATTAACAAATAAAGGCAATGTATCCATCTACAATTAAAAAAAAATTTTTTTTTAAAGAATTGGGTAATAATGAAAATTTGACTTTTCCACTTGAGAGTTCTTTGGTCATAATCTAGAACTACCTAGTTTCTCTAGCTATTAACTTCTAATTTTCTCACAAATGTTCTGTCTGCCTGCCAGATTTACCACCCAGATTCCCTTCTGAATAGTTTTTTTCTTCAACTAAGTGTTCATTAAAAATGATATTGTAAAGACTTTTTAATAACTCAAGAAAAATACTTACATAATGAGATTTTTTAAAACAGGGTACAAAATTATAGAAGTATTATCAAAAGTAGGGGAAAATGATGAAAGAAGAAAACCAAAAGGAAATTTGCCAAAATAGGACTAATGGTTGCCTTTGTGGAGCAGGATTATGGAACTTATTTCTAATTTTATACATTTTTTACTAATTTACATGTATTTATTTTAAAGTCTAAAAAATCATATTTGAAGAAAAATTTTTCTTTGCTGCAGCTGTTGACGTTTTGTGGATGTCTGTCCTTGTCATTACTTGAGTAGCATATGCCAGCAGAGTGGCACACTTTATTCACTGCCAGCAGTAAATCAAAGAAATTAAATAAGTGCTGTACATGGCAGGAGCCCAGTAGCTCTTCAGGACCTTGATGCCACTTACCCCGGCACAGGCTGTGCTTCCCTGAAAAGGACACTTGAACCGCATTCTGCTCATGCTTCTCCCAGGAGGGTCCCCAGGGCCGCTTCTCCTGGAGCACTTCTTTCTTTGCCTTTCCCCTGGACTCCAGAAACCCATTTCCATCGGAGTGTCCCTTCACCAAGGGGCCTGGTCTGGGGGAGGAGGGGGCACCCCATGGGAGCACGCAGTTTCTACAGCATCCTGACTTAGGAAGTGTCTCCCCTCTGCCCTCCCTAAGAGACCTGCAGGTGGGGCCAGCTCGTCTGCTGTCCAGGCGTCAGCATGATTGTGTTCATATCTGAGTCCTCTTGCTGACTGTGCTGTCCCTTACAGTCAGTAAGTGGCCTGGGGAAGGGCAGCACTGTGGGTCCTGATTCTGTAGGTAGTGCTAGTTATTCACCTGGGAACCTTTGAAAGAGGAATCGTGTTTCTTCTCAGTGCTGAAGTGGCTGAGGACAACAGGATAAATTCAAGGTGGAGAGTTAGAGGCTCAGTAAACCCTTCTGTAGAGCAGCAAGATTGAAAAATCGCACATTGAAACCTAGACAATTGACTCCGAATGCTGTTTTCTGCATCTTCTTTCCCGTTTTTGGTGACAGTTGAGAAAGCTTTCTTTCTACCCATTTGTTTCTTAGCCTGACACTCAACAGCACAAAGCCATTGGGCCTGTTCCAGGAGGTCACTGGTAGCCATGTGATTGGAGGTTGTATGTAGAGGGCTTGGTGTCACTAACGTGATGCATGAGAGAGCCCGTGGGTTTGAGAGGAGGAAACGCCATCTCTGTCGACACTGCTGACGAGAAGTTCACAGTCAGTGTCAGGTTCAGTTTCCAGGAAGGGATTGAAGCTCGTGACTGTCACATAGATCCTGTGCTGAAATATCACTGTTTTCTTGTGAGTTTCTGCTGTGGTAATTTCTCAGCTTTCTCATTCCTGCAGGGCTGGAGGAGTGTGTTTACTTGTTCCTTCTGGAAGTGTGAGCCAATTAATAGACTCTGGTTGTGTAATTGTCACTTTTAAACTGCTCGATGGAGATTTTATTTCTCTCTTTCCATGCTTAATTCCATTTTTCTACACAGCATTTGACAATAATGAAAAAACAGTAATGTTCTTTCTTGAATTTTATTTAAAGGGCAAACATTGGTGTTAATTTTGTCAAGACTTTTAGAATTTGAGCATTAAAAAACATGTCCCTATAAGACAAATGGAAAAAAAAAGAAGAAAGAGAAGGAAAAAAAATTCAGATAACACACTCATAGAGGTCAGTTTTAGTACTTGGCAGATCCCTGTGCTAGTGACAAGATATCAGAGCCTGCCCTGTGGAAGGCATCTCTATGTTTGACCAGGCTTGGAGACACCTGTTAATCAAACTCTTGTTCGTGAACTATGAACTGCCTTGAACAGATAGATGAATATTTTGTTTATGTATTTATTTAGCAGTGTTGGGGATCACTTCTAGGGCCTTGTGCATGCTAGGCAAACACAACCTAGAAGACTGTGTTAGAGTAGGAAACATTAATAGAGAGTCTGTCATTTGTACTTCAACCTTTAGAGGGGACTTATCTTTTGTATTTCAGAAGGTTTTTTTGTTTGTTTGTTTGTTTTGTTGTACTAGGGTTTGAACCCAGGGCTTCATACTTCACACTGTATACCTAAGCTACATCCCTAGACTTTTTTATTTTTTATTTCTTAGTTTGAGACAGGGTCTTGCTGTGTTATCCAGGCTGGCCTCAAACTTGTGATCCTCCTTCCTCAGCCTCCCAAGTAGCTGGGATTACAGGTGTGAGCCACTGTGTTAGTCAAGTTTCCATCACTGTGACAAAATACCTGAGAATATCAGCTGGAGAAGAAAGATTGATTTGGGATCACAGTTTCAGCCCACCTTAGCTGGCACCATTGCTGTGGTCCTGTGGTGGAGAGGGCTTGGTGAACAGAGCTGCTCATCTCATGGCGACTGGGAAGCAGAAGAAATAATGAGGTCAAAATATAGTTCCTAAGGGCATGCCCCCAGACACCCTCTCCCTCTAGCCGTGTTTCACCTCCTACAGTCTCTACACCTCCTAGTCCATTCAGCTATGAGCTCCTCAGTGGACTAATCCACTATGAGATCGGAGACCTCATGATCTGCTCACTTCCCCAAATCCCTGCCTCTGAACATTGCTGCATTGGGCACCCTGCCTTCAACACATGAGTCTTTGAGGGACAGTTCATATCCTAGCCATAACAACCCCCATACCCAAACTTTGGAACATGTATGGAAAATGGATTTGGATGCTAATATGTGAACTTCCTGAGTTCTAAATTTAGAGCTATCTGCAGGTCCTGTGGACCCCCAGGGGGAGGCTCCCCCCACCCAGAACACTTGATAGGTGAAGAATCTGGAAGGCATGAAGTCCTCTTGGGTAGCAAATGAGGAGGAAGGAGAATCTGAGAGCTCTCGTTTCCCCCTTCCTTACTTAATCAGGAACCATGTTATTCTGTAATATTTTTTTTCCATGCCTATTTTAAGAAAAATGAAACATACCTCAATTCTTAGTGAACTGTGTGAGCACCCTTAAAATGTACATGGTTAGGAAGATTCTTCTTTTATTATAGACATAATTTTCATATTAATATCATATTCCAAATGACAAAAACACATCGGGTCACACTAGTCCATCCACCATCACTTCTCTTCCGCTGTTCTCCACTCGAGCAGCCTCCCCCCTGCTCCCCGCAGCCTCCCTCAAGTTGTCTTCACTCACTGCAGTGAGAGGAAACTTCTCCAGCGCACCTTTGCCTCACCCTGCTTAGGATCGTTCACTGTCTGCATCGCTCCCTGGATCCAGATCAGAATTCTTCACGTGGCCTTCAGTGCCTCCCCTGCCTCTCCTGGCTCACCACCCCACTCTCCCTATTTTCAATACATTCCTGTCTCTTGAGTTCTTTTCCCTTCCCACCATGCATCATGCTCTTCCCCACCACAGACAGAGGCTTTGCCCTTGTCATGATGGCCTCTGTCTGGGGCCCATGCACCTGCCCTTTGTCTGGTTAACCTCCATTATCCTTTCTCAGCTCAAGGGCCGCTTTCTGAGGAAAGTGTGCTCCTTCCACTCATCCCATCAGACCACTTTGTTGCCCTGTCTTATAGATCTGAGCTTCTTTCCGTCACAGCCCATACTGTAGCTTGCAGTGACCATTTCTTTTCCTGGTGGTTAAGCTCCTGTTGTTCTTCCCCCTAGAAGGTCAGCTGCATGAGAGCAGGGGTTTGGTGTCTCTACCTCCTCTCTTAACCATGGCAGCCAGGCGAGGACCTAGCACTTACAGGGGTCAGTGTGTATTTGTCTGAACTTATGGATGCCCGAGTGCCATCATAGTATCCGTTCATGCTGACCCGCTGGTTTTGTTTATCTGGTTACAGTCTGGACATCCTGTAAGTGGTTTTTGTCACAGAAGTCTGTACATCTGGGTTCAGATGTTATCACATGGAGCAAGGAAGGGTTTGTGTGAGAACATACACGTTTCCCTACCTAGTCTTTGTAGACTATGAATGTGTCTTCCCCTCTTTATTAATCCATCATCGATCTGTCATCCTTGATTCACTTACAGCCTTATTCCACAGATTTTAATTCAGTCGTTGCCAGAGGTTCAGTTTTCTCTAGTCTCTACATCTTTCCTTTCCCCTCAAGTTAATGACTTGGATCCCCAGTAACAGTTTATCATTTGAGGTTGGTTATTGGCTAGATGTCCATTACCTTTATTTTTAACCACTCTTCAGAGAGAAAAGTTCTACTTTATGGAGGGGCCAAGTGCTTTTAGAACTGTTTGCCAGCTGTGTCCCTTTCACTTTGGAAATTGATTTGCTTTAAAATCCCAAGTTTGTCAGGTTAACATGTTTCAATTGCTTCTCTGAATTTTCAGAGTAAAAGGTTAAAAAATAAGAGCTGACCTTAAACTCTGGAGAGGGACTCAAAAATCTCTTGCCAAGGCAGTCCAGTCCCTCTTCCAGCGTGGTAGGAGTCTGAGGCACATAAGAGACGTTGCTCTGAACTCCTCGAGAGCTCTCCTACCTCCTCTGGTCTCAGGATGGCTGCAGAAGGTTCCAGTCCCAGCACCAGGTGCCCAGTCAGCACCCCTTACTGTGAGCCAGGCTTGACTCACCCCTTCTGTGAGGCAGCATTGCCAGTAAAGGAATGCAGACGTGGGACCTGCCCCTCAGCCCTAGTGTAGGCAAGCCGCTGAGCACCACAGTACCTGTCAACACAGATCTTACCACATTGCCCAGGTTGGCCATGAACTTGTGATCTCCTGCCTCAAACTCCCAGATAGCTGGGATTCCAGGCATGCACCACCATACCCAGCTTTGGTTTGGTCAGTGCTAGGGATCAAAACCAGGCCCTGATGCATGCTAAACACATATTCTACCACTGAGCTACACTCCCAGCTCATACATAAGCATCTAAAAATGAATACCAGCATCTACAGAAAAGGAAAATAGAACTCATTTATTGACAGTAAGCAAAGGCACAGGAAGGAAAGGCCTTGTAGTTTTGATCATGTCTTCTTAAAGTGACCCACCTCTGTTTACTAAATTATAGTCAGAAATCAGCAGAAGGCTCTGTCCTGGTAATCATGCTATGATTAATGCTAGCTCAGCTCTGTCCCAGAGTGCCAAGAGGTTTGTGTTTTCTTCTTGGGTAAAAAGAAAAAAGAAGAAAAGAGGAAGGGAGGAATTAAGAGGGTTGATATGAATTCAGAGATCCAGCATGTGCATAGATTAACTTTTAGAGCTGAGGCAATTGTGAATGGGGTAGTTTTCCTAATTTCTCTGTCAGAGGATTCATCATTAATATATAGAAATGCATTTGATTTATGGGTATTGATTTTATATCCAGCTGCTTTGCTGATTTCATTAATTAATTCTAAAAGTTTTCTGGTGGTGTTTTTTGGATCCTCTAAGTATAGAATCATGTTGTCAGCAAATTGTGATAGTTTGAGCTCTTCTTTTCCTATTCATATCCCTTTAATTGCTTTCACCTAATTGCTCTGACTAGTTTCAAAGGACTGTGTTGTATAGAAATGGTGGAAGGGGGCATCCCTGTCTTGTTCCAGTTTTTAGAGGGAATGCTTCCAATTTTTCTCCATTTCAAATGATTTTGGCCTTGAGTTTAACATAGATAGCTTTTACAATGTTGAGGTATGTTTCTACTACCCTTAGTTTTTTCTAATGTTTTGAACATGAAAGGCGGTTGCTGTATTTTGTCAAGTGCTTTCTCTGCATCAGTTGATAGAATCATATGATTCTTATCTTTAAGTCTATTGATGTAATGGATTATGTTTATTGATTTCCAAATGTTGAACCAACCTTGCATCCCTAGAATGAATCCCACTTGATCATGATGCACTCTTTTTAAAATACGTTTTTGTATGCAATTTGGAATAAACTTAATGAAAGAGGTAAAAGACCTCTACAACGAACGCTAAAGAAAAAAAAAATAAAGACCTTAGAAAATAGAAAGATCTTCCTTGTTCTTGGATAGGCAGAATTAATACTGTCAAAATGGCCATACTACCAAAAGCACTATACAGACTTAATGCAATTCCAATCAAAATCCCAGTAACATTCCTCATAGAAATAGAAAAAGCAATCATGAAATTCATCTGGAAAAATAAGAGATCCAGAATAGCCAAAGCAATCCTTAGCAAGAAGAGTGAAGCAGGAGGCATCACAATAACAGACCTTAAACTATACTACAAAGCTATAGTAACAAAAAATGGCATGGTACTGGCACCAAAATAGGCATGCAGACCAATGGTACAGAATAGAAGACACAGAGACAAACCCACGTCAATACAGTTATCTCATACTAGACAAAGGTACCAAAAATATACAATGGAGAAAAGATAGCTTCTTCAACAAATGGTACTGGAAAAACTGGAAATCTGCATATAGCAAAATGAAAATAAATCCCTAACTCTCACCATGCACAAAACTCAAAGTTAATCAAGGATCTAAGAATTAGACCAGATATGCTGTGCCTAATAGAGGAAAAAAGTAGGCCCAAATCTTCATGATGTTGGATTAGGCCCTGACTTCCTTAACAAGACTCCTGAAGCGTAAGAAATAAAATCAAGAATTAATTAATGGGATGGACTCAAACTAAAAAGCTTCTTCTCAGCAAAAGAAACAATCAGTGAGGTAAATAGAGAGCTTACAATTTGGGAGCAAATTTTGCCATATACACATCAGAGCATAATCTCCAGGATATATAAAGAACTCAAAAAACTTAACACCAAAAAATCCCCCAAATTTTAATTGATGCAATCTAGGTGTACATAATTATTTGGCTGCCATCACTCCCTAGCCTGTCTCTCCTCCCTCTCCACCTCTAAGCAACATTTTTTTAAAAAAACCAAAACAAAACCAAGCAACCCAATCAATAAATGGGCTAAGGAGCTGAACAGACACTTCTAAGAAGAAGATATGCATTCAATCAACAAATATATGAAAAAATGTTCAGCAACTCTAGTAATTAGAGAAATTGAAATCAAAACTACTCTAAGATTCATCTCATGCCAGTCAGAATGGCAGATATTTCAGAATACAGAGAATAATAAATGTTGGTGAGACATGGGGGAAAAGGCACAGTCATTCATTACTGATAGGACTGCAACTTGATGCAACCAATCTGGAAAGCAGTATGGTGATTCCTTGGAAAACTGGGAATAGAACCACCATTTGACCCAGCTATCCCACTCCTTGGTCTATGCCCAGAAGACTTAAATTCAGCATAATAAAGTAATTCAGCCACATCAATGTTTACAGCAGCTCAGTTCACAATGGTTAAACTGTGGAAGCAACCTAGATGCCCTTCAATAGATGAATGGATAAAGAAACTGTGGTGTATATATACAATGGAATATTACTCAACATTAAAAGAGAATAAAATTATGGCACTTGCAGGTAAATGGCTAGAGTTGGAAAATATTATGAAGTAAGCCAATCCCCAAAATCCAAAGACTAAATGTTCTCTCTGATAAGTGGATGCTGATCCATAATGGGAGGGACATGGGGAAAATGGAGAAACTTTGATGGGGCAATGGGGAGGAAGGGATGGATGGGTGGGGGGAATGGGAGTAGGAAAGACGGTGGAATGGGAGTAGGAAAGACGGTGGAATGAGATGGACATCATTACCCTAGGTAATATATGACTGCACATGTGGTGGGACGCTACATGGCTACATCGTGTACAACCAGAGAAATGTAAAGTTGTGCTGCAGTTGTATACAGTGAATCAAAATGCATTCTGCTGTCATGTATACCTAATTAAAATTTTTAAAAAATGTTGCTTAGAGGTGGGGAGGGAGGAGGGACAGGCTAGATGGCAGCCAAATGATTACATACACCTAGATTGCATCAGCCACAGCCACTCAAAAAAAAAAAAAACAAAAAAAAAACACTTTTAGAGCTGAAGGGGACACACTTCTTGACTCTGTCTAGCTTGTCTTGTTCTCTGGCTTCAGCTGTCTCCATTCATATTCTCTCTTGGCCCCTCTTGGGGTGCTGCCTGAAACTAAAACTCATCATCTTCTCTGCCTTGGTGATCTTGGCCTGAGCACCATCTCCCAGATGGGAAGCTGAGACAAGCAGGTGCAAGTACTTTCCAGACTCTTGTCTGATGGCGGGACCAGATTAGTGCCCAGGTCTCCCGATTCTAAATCATTTTTCCCCAGAAGTTCGCACGGCCTAAAAGACTATAGTGAAAAAACTGATCACAAGTAAGGATACAGACATGATCAAAGTAAGGAATGCAGTTAGAGAGGTTTTCTGAAGAAAAAAAAAAAGGCATTTTGAGCCTTCCTACCTGCTGTGGGCCCATGTCCTATCTGGGACAACTGGCAACTTCCCAACCAAAGGACCTGTGAGCTTCAGATTTCAAAGCCATATAAAGGTACAAGGCAGAAATAGACTTATCTTCAGATGTGTGATAAAAACTATAGATTACAAAGAAGTCCACCTAGATTTTTAAAAATATTTTTTAGTTGTTACAGACTTATTATTTTATTTATTTATATGTGGTACTGAGAATTGAACTCAGGGCCTCACACATGCCAGGAAAGTGCCCTACTGCTGAGCCCCAGCCCCTCCACCTAGATTTTAATGATTTCCTATCCTGCCATTATTAACACTTCTTCCAGAATATTAATTTGACCAGCCTATTAGCTGTATCTTAATTCATATTTTGAAAATCGGTTTAGAAAGTATAGCCTCTACACCAGTGGTCAGGTCTAGATTATCTAGGGCTTCATTATCGAGGCTACAGAGCATATTAGCCTCTGTTTTTCTTCCTTTTTCCTTCCTATTGCCTACTTTTGAAAAAATCATTACACTGTTCATTAGGCCATTTATTAGACTATTTCTTTCCACCAAGAGAGACTTGCACGTGTGTGTGTTTTTCCTTCTGTTTTAAGCCAAGATCCATAAAGCATATTTTCCCCACAGTTGTCATTTTCTTTTCATGATCCCTTGAAATGGGATGTAAGTGAATTTCACCGTGGTGTTGTAAATTATGCACTGAGTATCAGTAATAAACATTTCTTACAAAGTTTGAAAGTGCAGTTTCAGAGTGGTGATCATCTGGAATTGCACACATTTACCAGCTGCTTCAGAAGGAGTTCGTGCAGAGCTCACAGTACAAAGCTAAACAGAGCACAGAGTGTTTAACCTCCTGGTGCTGGGGTCAGCGTTCTTGGCCTTAGGAGTGGTCATCTTGTTCTTTCTTCTACCTCCAGGCAGCATTGCATGTTAAATTTGTCCTGGAGACCTTGTGGCTTTCCTTTGGTGAAGAAGCCTGGGTAATATCATTTGCTTACCTTAATGTAAATTTCCTCTGCAGGGGGTGAGTCTCAGGCAGAAGAGGACAGCACGCACTGGTAGTGCTCCGCTAGAGGAGAGCACCTGGTTCACATTGTTTCTTTTCCCTTCCTAATTCTCTCGGGAGTTCCTGGACTATGGGATTTGGCAGTTCTGACTGCTGAGCTTTGAATACAGAGTCTTTTCTCTAGGTATTCTGGTGTCGGGGGCAGGACAAGAAGGAGGGGCTCCTAGAACTTAGTTACAGTTTGTTTTACATTTCTGAATCTTCTGAGTTCCAACCCTGTGCTAATCTAATGTTGAGGACTCCAAAGTTCCCGTTTCCCACAGCACCGTCCAGCTACCCCTCTATCACAGCCTCTGCCGGTTTCCAGGTGCTTCTAGCAGCCCAACCGAGAGCCACCATGCAGAGAGCCGCCAGAATAGTGGCAATCAAGTTTTTAAGACGTGATCTCGACAGTTACAGTGCATTCCATTCATTTGTGGATTTCTAGTCTTATTTTCAAATTTATACCTTCACATTGCAGTCTTATGCTTAATATTAATATTAGCTAACTTTACACATTTCTGAGGAAGTGAGCAGGGAACACAGAGCACAGTCTTCTAAGCCTCTTATATTTAGGAATGGAACAGCTGATAATTTTTAGGCACTGTTTCCTTCTTTTGAAACGTCCTATAATTATCATTCAACCATTATTGAATAATTTCCCTTCCAGGACCCTAGTCTGTGTGACACAGGCTCAAGTTAGCTTTAAAAAAAATAATCTGATTTTTACCCATTTATTACCCACTGTGTTAGGTCAGGCCCTGTGCTGAGCACACCCCTCCTCTGTGGGCTTACTAGTTGAACCTTCCCAGTCTCAATTTGCTCGGGACCAGCAAGAATGAGAGGCCTCAGCTGAGCACAGTGGTTTACTCCTATAATCCCAGTGACTCTGGAGCTGAGGCAGGAGGCTCACAAGTTCAAGGGCAGGCTCAGGTAATTAGCAAGGCCCTAAATAATTTAGCAATTCCCTGTCTCAAAATAAAAAGGCCTGAGGATGTTCTTCAGTGGTAAAGTGCCCCTGGGTTCAATCCCCAGTACCAAAAAAAAAAAAAAAGAGGCCTACATCCAAATGCAGATAGAAGCACTGTGGATACACACCCAGGTCTCGTCTTCTCATAGTGCATCAGTAAGGACACCATATTTGGGAGCAAGCAGCAAGCCTAATCAGGAAGACATGCTACACAGACCAGTGGGCTTGGCTTTGGTGGATGAATAAAAATCACTCCTCCTCCCTTCAGCCTGCTAGAGGGGAATTCATGCATGCCGCTGAGCTCAGATCTTCCCCTGAGATGGCAGGATTGCAGCCTGCATGTTCAGCCCATCCACGATTCTGTTGCCTTCTGTATTGGAAACAGACCCCTCAGCCACAGGATGCTTAGTAAATTGATGGTGTCCTACTGCACTCCTGTACCAGTGCTCCAGCTGCCTTCTCTGATGATAAGTGTGATACTCAGTTTGTAATGAGCACTTGCACTTTATATAAACTGTGTAATACTATATAAAATAAGTAGTAATTTCCCACTTATTCTTGAGAACAGGAGGATTCTGCTTGGCTCTTAGTGATAGACAAAATATGGGGAGTTTTTCCCCAACCAATATGATAAATTTTCAAAGGCATCTCTTCTTTACAAGACAGATTGACAAGTTGCTTCCTGAGTTCGTCCAAAATGTGTAATGGTTACTCTTGCCTTCAAAGAGCCAACGTCAAATAAAATGGTTCTGAAGTAGCCATTTATAATAAAATGACTACATAGATTCCTAAGCTCATTTCAGCTTTCTCCTTACTGTGCTTTTCCTCAGGGGATTGGTATCTTGAAGCTAGCCCAACAGCATGGATGATAAAACTGCCAACTCTCAAGTTATTGTTTTAAATTTCCTATAAGAGATTATGTCTTAAGTACAAGGGGACTCACTCAGGGACTCAGAGCCTTCCCTGAGAGGAGAGTCTTTTATGCTGTGTGTTCTTCTTACCTGCTTTCAGGACAGGGTGCTTGCTCTGATTTTTATATTTTTAATCATTAGGAAATACATTCAGAGTGGAAATCGACAAAAACTTTGCCTTGTAATCCTCGATACTTCTGATTAAAGTTTTTCCTTAATGCTTGTAATACCATAAGATTCAGTGTTTTTCTATAATAAAAGAAGATTGTTTTCTCATCCGACTGCCTTTCCCCCCTTTGAGGTATGGCTTGCATTATCTATTTGTTGGTTCATTTTTATAGGCCCCTTGCGCCAATCAGGTGACTTGAGCAAAACCAGCAAATGTTGATGTTGCGATATTGGGGAGGTCTTATGAATCACCAGGATGGGAGCCCTGGTACTTCCACAGTTGCTGGACACTGCCATTTATCTGTCACAAAGCTTGGCTTCCTGCAGATTTCTTGCCTAGCACTTCGATGTGTCTGACTTGCTAAAACCAGGATAGCAGTGAATGGCGGCAGAGAGAGGCAGAAGTTGTGTGAGCTTACCTTTCATTTAAAAAATGATTTTGCCTTTTTGGCACAGAGGTTGTATTTGTTCATCAGAATGATGGATCGATCCCCTCTGTGCATGGGGCTCTGTGTGGAGTTATGAAGAAAAGGGAAGATAGACCACTTGCCTGTGGTCTGGTTCAAAAACAACGTACACATCAAAACCCTCCCATCAGCTGACTCTTCCCAAGTGTCACCTAAAAAGCAAACCGGACTTGAGTGATTGTTTGCTCCCTTTGTCTGCCTAAAAATTTGTCCACATCATAGAAGGACAAGTGAGCAGTATGAAGACCATCTATTAGAACTGAAAGTCGCACCTTTCTAAAGCCTGGCTGCTGAGCAGTGAGGTGCATGGGCGTGTGCCTGGTCGGGGACTAGGGCTCCGTGGGGCCCCACACTTGCATTGTCACTCAGGGAAAGTGCTTCCCATCCATCTGGCGCATCCATTCTCCCAGAGCCCTTTGTTTCCCAGATCTGAATCTGGACACATCTCAGTGATTCCGGGATTTCAGGAGCTATTGTTTTCTTCCTCCCACTGTGCCTTCCATTGAAGCTGCTCTTCTGTGTGTGGAACTGAATCCACTCTGCACATGAAATGCACTGACCCAGGTGGAAGCAGAATTCTAATCAAATGTCAATAGAACAACCATTTGCTACCCAAATCTCTGGAGTCCTGGTATTATTGGTACCCACATTTCCACTTGTTTGTCTGCAATTTGATTTCAGCCCTGCATGTTGTCGTTGGGGTTTACTTAGGCCATTTGAGTAAAATTAGTATTCACAGTTCTTGAGGTCCTTTTATGTAGGAATTTTATATAGGAATCCCTTCTTCTAATAATCTTGTGTATTAGCAAACTGGTAATCCAAATATGGGTCTTTCCTTCAAAGCAGAGGTGGTTTGTCCTACATTTGTTTTGGGTGTCATTTTTTAGCCTCTATTAGGATGTTGGGTGTTTGGATTCCAGGTTGTTCAAAATGATGTTATAGACCCGAGTTCTCCTTTAGAAATGTCTGTCATATGATTTGTTGATTTTACTGCAAACAAAAAATGGTGAGAGCTATGAAAAACTCCAGATTGTGTTTTCAGAGAGCACCTAAAGTCTCTACTGATGTTGCTAATTCCTGGTTCCCATTCTGTTTGGAAAAAGGTCTGAACAGGAAAAGTGCCTAAGAAGGTGTGGGGAGGCACTGTCATGATGACTGTTACTAAGTGGAACTCTGTTTCCTGTCAGAGTCTTGGCTTGGTTTTGTTTCCTATTTAAATGGCGCTGAGTCTGGAACCCAAGGGCCTTGCACATGCTAGTCGTGTGCCGTGTCCCTGAGCTACACTCCCAGCCCTTTCTCTTCTGGTTATAAAGAGATCCATAGTCTCAAGTTCCTGGCTCTGAGTCCTGTCCCGGGCATCCCTGTCATCCCAAGTGATAAGGCCTGTCATTTCACCCTCAGGCCAGGGCTCTTGCTTTGTGGTGCACAAGTGGTCTCTAGTCACAACTGTATTTCAGTGTCACTGGTTTCCTTCTGTGTTCTATTCTTATGCATTTAAAGACATTCCGAAAAGTGTTCATAGATTCTTCAGACTTCCAGAGAAATCTACAATATGAGAAAGAAAGACCCAAGGGTCAACTGAACTTTCACATGTATACACCTTTGGGTAAAGCAGACATTTAGATAAAAATAGGAAGTAGTGGTTACAGGTATCTTTGTTTTTGTGTCCTTCCTTTACCTGATTTCTGTTGGTCTTTTGGTACCTTTTCCATCCCATGTGTACCCTAGATCTGGGCCATTTGCCACCAAGATGAGCATGTCAGGCTCATTTTTGTCACTGACCTCCCCATTTTCAACCTTGAAATGTGGTAATCTCTCTTGTCAAATTTCAGCCAGTGATTCTGAGAATCAGCTTCACAATGAAACCAAACCTTCCTGCCAGCCCAGGTTTTAGAGTCAAGACCTTTTTAGCTGCATTTGCGTATCAATCTAAAAGGTCTTTTCTGAAAGATCAGGGTTCAGAGATGTGGCCAGCCCTTGCTTGCCTTCAGCCCATACTTGCTGTCTCCAGTCCTGCCTGCTTGCTTTCAGAACTCCCTTTCTGGCAATAGGAGAATATAATGCCTACCTGCAGGAATCACTGGTGCAGATCTTTATCCATTCTTTCAGTCCTTTTTTGCGAAGTTCCTGCTGTGAGGTCTGGTATTTTGCCATGCAAAAATCTCCCTGTGGGAGGGAGCTGATGCTTGCATTTTTGTCTTTCCTGAGTGAGTGGCAAGACTGCAGAGTGGAATCCCTATGGTGCAGCAGTTTACTGTGTACCTACTGAGTGCTGGACACTTAACTCGGGGAGAGCTCAGAGTCTACCCACCCCCAAGAAAGTACAGGCTAGTAGCTGAAATAAGCATGCATGTATAAAAGTGCAAATCTGTCAAACTTATGTTTAATATACAAGTACTTAAGTCTTGGCCTTTATGTTAGTGATTATGTTCTTGGAATACTTACCAGTACCTTGCCACCAGGAAGAAAAATGTGAAATATGGCAGATTTAACTGCACATGAAAGAAGTAAAGCAAGCAAAGTAACCATCCCTGGACTAGAAATTATGGCTCTGCCACTGACCAGCTAAGTGTCCTTGGGCAAATCACTTACTCTCCCTACAACTTTCTCTCCACATCTGTAAAATCCCATTCCTAAAACAAGGCTTGGTACTTAGCTCAGAAGGCTGCTTTTAGTATAATTGTTATATGTTATCAATAAAATGTATAATAGTTATGTAAAATATAACATAGAATGGATTTTCTGTAAAATTCCTTCTAATGTTTGCACATACACATCTAAAGTGCTGGGATAGTGTGTTAGCTGGACAGATGATCACACAGATAGTCACGTGCATGATGCTATACGTGCACATGACCTGTGAACTTTGCCATGTGAGGTAGAAACAACTTTGACAGTTGCTTCTCTCCCTCTCCTTAGCTCCTTAGAACTATCAGTAACTGGCAGGTACCTGAGTCCAGCCGCCACAGGTGATAGCTCCACCTCTACAGAAAGGCCTGTAACCTCAGATAGTCTTAAAAGCAAAAGAACAAAATGAAATGTATTAAACACCTCACTCCCTGGAGATGAAGGCTGTAACAGATATAGCTGTATACCTGAAAAAACAAACAAACAAACAAAAAACAGACTCCTCTAGAACAACAAATAAAGGTGCTGAAGCACAAGGTCAGATGGTCTTGTGTTTAAAGAAGGGCCAGGAAGTTAGTTGTTTCCTTCTAAAATCACGTTGTACATCCTCATGATTAGAAACCTTTTCCTAATGAAATATTAACACTCATTAGATGTTGGTTGTGCATTAAAAATGCCTTAACGCTTTATATTTTTAGCATGGACACAGTGGTATCCGTTAAAATAATTAGCCCTTGCCTGTAATCTAAAAGCCTTATCTCTCTTACTTTTTTGGAAGGCAGATGTTTTAAAACTGATTTGAAAATCAAATTTGCCCTTCAGTGATTTCATTTGGAAGAAACAGAGAAGTAAACATTGTAAAAAAGGCTCTGGGTGCATTATGCATGCAAATGTGGCAGCAGAACTCAGGTTCCCTGGTGGAGGTGGATGACGTCTGGGTGAGAAAGGTTGAGTTGTTTAAATGAATACAAAGGTCATCAACCCTCAGATCATGTTCTTCTGTCATCAGGTAGCAGGGCTGTTGCCTCGTGTTAAACTCCACCTGCCAAAAGGTAGGAATTGAAAGGTTCTGGCAGGCAGAGAGGCCACATTAGCAGTGCAGTGGCTGTGTTTAAAGTTCAGCCTTTTTGAGTCCTTGTTACCACCCAGCCCTGTGCTGGGTGCAACAGAATGGGACTAGGAGGGGTCTGCTTTCCCCAGAACACCACACTTCTGGGGTTGGACATCTGGAGGCGTTGGTCACAAAAAAATTAAATATATGTTGCAAAGAATCTCTTTGATATGCTTATGGGTTTATCTGATAGCCCCTTGAGGGTCAGGGGGCTGTGAGTATTCAACTTCAAATCAACACAACTTGGCATAGAGCCTGACATGATTTTGTGAAAAAATGATTGAATAAACTTAGAAATGAATGAGTGGTTATATTTTGGGTACAATTTTGTCATTTTTTTTTTAAGAGGGAATTGCAACACAGATTTTTGTCACTTACAGTGAATTTAATAAAGGTTATCACTATGGAAGAGCAGAAAATGAGATTTAAACTAATCCAAATCAAATTCTTGCTCACTGTCCTGAAGATTAAAAATTGGAGCCCTCCTACAGATCTGGAGAGAAGAGGTCTCCCACTAAGGAAGCGTGACCACCCTGCCTAAAATTTGAATTAAAAATCCAATTGGCCCAACTCCTCAGTGAGTGGATTCTGGGAGGGGATGGTTCCCCAGGGTGAGCACAGCATCCTCTGGGCAGGGCTTTCTGGAGTGGGTGGGGCGGGGCTCCCAGCCTGGGCTTTGAGAGGAAGCCTGGCTTCTTTATGTGATACTAATCCATAGTCCAGAGAGACTCATTTCAAAAGGCCTCATTAAGTGAACTGCAGCACGAAAGTCCAACGACAGGAGCCTTTGGGGAAGACTTTCTGCTGCATTACACTCTCTTGTATCTTTTTATCTTTTTTCTGGGTGAGAATCTATCTGTCTCAGGTTTCTTGGGGAATGTGATGAAAACTTGTCTGGGCTGTTCTAGTTTCCACCCTCCCTTCCTGCTAGGAGGCTTGGCTCCAGGAGAGAGCTCTGCCAGGAGGAGCTGCTGCTCCTTCTGGCCTCACCTTTGCCTGCACAGACAAGATCATTGCACCTCTGACCTTGAACTGCGGCCAGTGTCTGAATATTTATCTGAATACACCTAGCTAGAGCTGTTTATGTCTCTTATCCTTGATGATTCTAAAAGGGCCTTCTTTCAACAAGCATTTGCATACCTCTGCACACAGGCAAGGTAATCAAGCATGGCGTCCACCCTTGTCCTGTCTTCTGAGTCAGGTAGAGAATTCACTGGACCCACTCCTGCACCCTGTATGTGAATTTCCTGCATCACAGGCCTACCTGCGAAGCTTTTAGAGGCAAGATTGTCAGTAGACTGTTAACAAATGAAAAAGACAAGTTTTACAAAAACTATAAGAGATCTGTGACTTCCATAAGAACTTAGCCATTCGGGATAGAAAAGGTATGATGTACAAACTAGGTGACCGATCAGTAGAAACCGTGCCAGCCCTGCTCTGAATGTCCCTAGTAGCATTCATTAGTTAGGATCATCCCAAAATGGAAACAAGTCATATGTCCACCAGCTGATAAAAGGATAATTACACTGTGGTGTTTCCACGGGCATTATTTGGTAATAAAACGGAATAAAGCTCCAATGCAAGCGACAACATGCACGGACCTCGCAGTTACTTTGCTGAGTCAAAGGAGCCAGTCACAGAAGGCACAGCACGGGACCGAGGCAGATACACAGAGACAGAGCGCGCCACTGGTCTCCAGGGGCTGGGGAAGTTTGGGTGGGAATGTGGAATGACTGGCTGCTGAAGGTGCAGGGTTGCTTTTGTCATGATGTAAACTTCTAAAACTGATTGTGGGGACGGTAGCATGACTCTGTGAAGATACTAAAACCATCGAATTGTACTCTTAGATTTTATGGTATGTGAATTATATTACAATAAAGCTTTGTTTTTTTTTAAAGGAAAGGAAAAAGAAACTGTGGGACATTCCAGACCTGGGCTGAAACTGCCTTCAGGAGACTTCTCAGTGTTGGGGAGCAGGGCGCCTATGTGGGGAAGGAAGGCCACATTTTGTCCCACTCTGTTTTGTTGACATGAGTACTCTGGATTATAGGGTGCCCACCGGTCCCCAGCTTTCAGCTCACAGAAGGGTCACGTGCTGTTGGTGGGGCTGGGGCTGTTGGAGAAGGAAGCTGGACTGGAATTGCAGCAAAGATGCTGCCGGTCCCCTTGAGAAGGAGGAAGAAAGGTTAGGGTGACAGACCACTCTGCCTTCTCTCCTGCTTCTGCTCCCCTCCTTGTTTCTCAGGGTTCTCTCTCCACAACTATGTGCAGTACTTAAAGGCATTGATTTACATATTCAAATCCATAGCTTTCCTGGTGCAGCCTTTGGGTGAGTGGAGGGTGCAACACAGGCCCTAGTGGGCCCATCATGTGGCTAGGCCATGCTATAGCAGACCACCAGGAGCCAGCAGAGGCTTTAGGGGAGTCGGCTCTGTGGCAATGGGGTAGGTGAGCTGCCCGCCTCTGGATGAGCCATCCCAGCCCCTTTTACAGCCCACATTATGTGCTGGCTGCTAGGTCAATGGTTTGAGTTCCTACTGTAGACAGAGTCTTATGACGACATTGTAATGGGATTCCAAGTTAATAAAACTCAGGCTTTAAAATCAGAATGAGCCTCGCCCTTCATCTTATATTAGACATACGTATATATAAATGCAAGAGTTATCGACATTTGCATGAACTTGACCTGCCTGAGCAGCAGCTCTCATAAATGGCTCTTTTGATATGAAAACAATCTAATCCTGTAGCCACAGAACTACACCAGCAATGTAGAGGTCTCTCATAGTGCGTGGTTTTTAAGTAGCATGTCTGTATTATCCCACATAATGCATTTTACTACCAATTATTGTCTGACCTAACTCAGTGCTGGTAATTCAATTTGATTCTTTGATGGCATCATAAAATATTGATAACAAAGTAGATACTAATAATGGTGTAACAGTGGAACCAAGAACACTTTTATTAACGCAAGTGAAGTCATAGCAGGTACATTAGGTTTTTCTTGATTCTCTAATTCTCACCACAATACATTCATTCAACAAATAATTATTAAATCAGCACCTAAGGGGGAGAAATGAATTATAGTAGAGGGGGTAGAGAGAGAAGAGGGGAGGGGAGGGGAGGGGGATAGTAGAGGATAGGAAAGGCAGCAGAATACAACAGACACTAGTATGGCAACATGTAAATCAATGGATGTGTAACCAATGTGATTCTGCAATCTGTATACGGGGGTAAAATGGGAGTTCATAACCTACTTGAATCAAAGTGTGAAGTATGATATATCACGAACTATGTAATGTTTTGAACAACCAACAATAAAAATTTTTAAAAAATCAGCACTTAAGTATTAGGTGCTAAAGAGGACCTACAAGATCCCTACTTCCCTCAGGTTTGCATCCTGTGTGTGTGTGTTGCGGGGTGGGGGGTGGGAGTGGGATAATGGATAGATGAGAAAGTTTCGACTACTGCAAGTGCTAGGAAGCCAAGGCAGCCACAGGGGAGGGCATGATTAGGCTGTGACAGGCAAGAAGCAGCTACTGTAGGCCAGAAAGGCCTTGAGAAAGTGTCACTTGAGAAAAGATAAGTGATAGTTAGAAGCCAACCTTCTAAAGGCGTAGGGAAACAGAATTTTAGGAATGGTGAAGGCCCCCGGGGGGAATGAACTTGGCACGAGTTCAGTGCAGAAAGGCAACTAGCATAGTGGGGTGGGGAGGCAAGGGGGCCAGGAGCACTCTGATTGTGTGTGACCTCGGGTATTGGTATGGAGTGCGCATCTTGTTCAAAGTGCAGTGGGGAGTTATTGGAGGGTTTTAAACAAGCAAATGGTAAGAACATATTTCTGCTTTTAAAATTATTATTATTATTGCTGGGGATTGAACCCAGTGAGGCATGTACTTTACCACTGAGCTGAACTCCCAGTCCTATTTTTTCTTTTTGAAGTTCACTCTGGCTGTTATGTGGAGAATGAATTGGAAAGAGGTAAACATGGAACTGGGAGACCAGGAAGGAGGTTGTTGTTGTATCACAGATAAGAGATGACAGAGATTTGGACAGGGTGGTGACAGTAGGGTGGTGAGAAGTGTTGGAGTGTGGGAAAATGGCCCATGGAGTGGGCTGGGGGTCCAGGCTTGGACCAGAAGGGGAAAGAGCACTTTCCTGCTCTGTCCTTGGTCCTGAACATTTTATCATTCTCCCCCCCACCCCCATTCCCTAAAAGGCATGCTTCTCAGGCTTCTGTATGAGACAAAGCTGGGAGGGATGACTGATGCGATAGATGACAGATGTGAGATTCAAAATGATCTCTCCAAGCCCTAATGTGGGACCAAATCAACAGGATGGGATTTAATGGGGAGAAATGTGATGCCCTCCATTTAGGTTCAGAAAATCAATTGCATAAGTACAGGATGGAGGCAGTTAAGCTTGAGAGAAGTTTATGGGAAAAATATCTGTGGTTTTAGTTGGCCACAAACTCAATATGAGCTAATAGTTGATGTGGGGCTGCTACAAAGCTGAGGATGTCTTCGTCTACACCGCTGCATGATGCCTGTGTGCCCAAACAACTTTCCTGTTGGTGCTTTGAGTTGGTCAGGATATATATGTCCACTCCTTAAAAAAAAAAAAAACACACACACACACTTTTTTGTTATAAATAGACATATCTTTATTTTATTAATTTATTTTTCTGTGGTGCTGAGGATTGGCGAACCCAGTGCCTCACATGCACTAGGCAAGTGCTCTACCACTGAGCCACAACCCAGCCCTGTATGTTCACTCTTAAAGAGGCACATGGAGCTGGGCACAATGGTACATGCCTGTCACCCCAACAACTCAGGAGACTCAGGCAGGAGGATCTCAAGTTTGAAGGCAGCATCAGCAATTTAGTGAGATGCTGTCTCAAAAAATAAAAGGGACTGGGAATGTTGCTCAGTGGTACAGTGCCCCTGGGTTCAATAACTAGGACCAGAAATTAATTTACCTATTAATTAAATTTTTTAAGAAAGAGGTACATGGAAGGTACCAGATGATGAGAGGTCAAGAATTTATTTCATAGGGGGACCAATCCAAGGAACTAGGGATAAAACAAGATCCAGATAAATCATCAGAGGAATCATGGAGTCATGATAATTATCTGTAAAAATGTGTACAGCTATCCTGGGGGTTGGAGACCCTCATTCTGTGTAACTCCAAAGGCTGGCACTCAATACATTTTTTACTTATACCTTAACACATTCTTAGTGAGCATCCCTCTATTCTTTACTAGTTACTATTTTTTCATATCTCAAATGAAATGCCTGATTGATATGTTTTTTGTTTCTTTAGAGACTATTTATTTGTTTGTTTATTTATGGTACTGGAGATTGAACCCAGGAATACTTTACTTCTGAGTTGAATCTCCAGTCCTTTTTATTTATTTTTTAAATTTTGAGACAGTATCTCACTAAGTTGCTTAGGGCTTTGCTGAGGTTGGCCTCAAACTTGGCAATCTTCTTGCCTTGGCCTCCCAAGTCACTGGAATTACAGGCATGAGACACCACACCCAGCTTTTTTAGAGCAGTTTTAGGTTCACAGCAAAATTGAAAGTAGGGTACAGAGATTTCCGATGTCCCCTCTGCCCACCACAGACAGCTCTTCAATGTCAACATCCCCTACCAGAGTGGCATACATATTACTTTTGATGAACGTATATTGCAAGTAAAATATCACCCAGTGTCTACTGTAGGATTCACTCTTGGTGTTGTGTAATTCTGTATGTTTAAACAAATGTCTAATAATGTAGCCACTATTATAATATCATAGAGTATTTTCATAGCTCTAAAGATTCTCTCTGCTCTTCCTGTGTATACCTCTCTCCCCCTAATCCCTGGAAGCCACTGGACATCTTTACTTTCTCGAGTTTTACGTATTGTTGGAATTATATAGCCCGTAGCAAGTTACTACTTTTAGAAGGAATAAAAGTCCCTGAACTTATGGCCCTCACTTATGATCCAGAGACACATATATAAAAATAAGTGCAATGAACTATTCCAGATGCCCTGTGGAAGTGTTCATTGAGGACCAAGGGAACGCAGTGGAGGGAGTGGCCAGCCTCCCGAGATGGGTTGAGCAGGTTCTGTTGATGGGAGCATCACTCATGCTGAGCCTTAAACAGTGGGCATGCGCAGGCCGGCAGTGCAGAATGTTGGCGGAGACACTCGGGGAACTTCTTCCAGCAGAGGGAGCAGCCTATGCAGAGGTGTGGGGCAGGAAGTAGTCTGGTGCTTCCAGATAGCCAAGTGTGGTTTGCCGTGAGTGCAGAGCTGGTGGGAGGTACAGGGTGAGGAGGATTTGGCCAGGTGCCCTAAGGTTAAAGGGCTGGAGAGAACACTGGCAGGTCCAATAGCACCAGAATATGGAAGCCCTGGATGCAGTCAGGAAGTTCAGCCTTATTCTTTAGGTAGTGGAAAGGTGTGATGAAGCTGGGATTCATCTAGCAGACTGTTCTGGCAGTGCCAAAGTAGAATGGATGGGTAGCAAGAGAAACTAGAGTCAGGAAAACCAACGAGCAACTCTTGTAAAGAGGTAATCACAGTCCAAACTAAAGCTACGTCAGTCAAGATAGAAAGTATTCCAGGAGACACGCTGAGGGGGGCTTTTACAGAGGGCAGGAAATTCACTTTGTAACTCTGCCCTGGTTGCGTGAGGCAGAAGGTGGGCAGAGCTGGGGCATCTAGTCAGCGGGCTGAACAGCAGAGGGCAAATCGTCAGAGGCAGGAAGACTTCTTCAGAGAAAAGCACCGCACATCATTCCAGAAGTGCCAGCTGCAACAGAACCCACTGTTCTCAAGTCTGTCTGCTAATCAGCACAAGGTGCCCGAGTTCTCTGCATGGAGAGACCGCAGGCCCCACGCCGCCTTCTCCATTATGCTCTTGCTCAGAGCTCCGCCAGCAGTCAGAGCTGCAGGCACAAAGGAAAGCGATCCCTCATTTGTTCCTGGATGTGGAGCTGTGACCTTCTGCAGGCATCTCTGTGGCCTCTGGGAAGCACTCTAGACGCTGCTCAACAGCTAACGCAGCCCACCCTGTGGCCAGCTCTGCTGCTGGATCACTTTTTCTTTCCCTGCTGCATCAGAGCAGAGGGGACAAGGACAGTAACTGGTGTGTTTGAGGATCTGTAGCATTCGGCCAAATGTCCTTCTTGTCCAGCTTTATTTGAAAGGCTCATTGTTTTTGGCCTTCAAGAATCTTTAGATTAGAAAATGAGGAATTAGAGACTGAGATTTAGAGGATTGAGAGCAGGATTAAATTGCCCAATAAATTTGTGTACCTAAAACAACACTAAGTGGCACCTCTAATGACTGCAGCCAAGACTTCAAAGTACAAACCCCCAAAGTGGTCTCATTTGGAGAGAAAATCAGAATCCCAGAATTCTCAAAGAACTTGAAAGGAAATTCTGCCCTGCCTCTCTAAACAATGTGCCGCGTCTCCTTGCAGTAAGGCGTGTGGTTTCCCTCTTCAGTGGCTTTGCACTTGGGAAACTTGAACACAAGCTGGATGAGAGCGCCACTCCAGGACACGCTTGTTAAGTGGTGACCCTGCTCCTGCCCTAACCTGTGCTTGTCTCAGCTGTAAAATCCTGGGTCAAACTGTGGTTGCAAAGTCGATTGCTTCCAAGCAAACCTGCTGTCTTTGAGTCTTTGTTTTATTCGGCTGCTCTGTCAGCTGCAGGCCTGCCTTTGATAGGCCTCAGCAGTGTTTTTCATGTCTAACTAGTGTTTTAATGTTTGTGAGAGACTGTGGTTAATTGGATCCCCATGGTACCACAAATGGCTTTAGAAGCCTTTTATGTCAGGGGAGATAATTCTGTGACTCTGTGTGTGTGTGTGTGTGTGTGTGTGTATGTGTGTACACACGTGGGTCCTCCACCTGAGCAAGATTTAAGTGTTCTTGACTCTAGTCTCAGGTTTGAGGGCTTTGTTTTTAATCGATACACCGTAATTGTACATATTTACAGGGTGCAATACAGTGTTGTGTAATAATCATATCTGGGTATTTAGCATATCTATCCCCCCATTTATTATTTCTTCATGGTGTCAACATTCAGAATCCTCTCTCCTCCCGATGTCTGGAAACACTTGATACAATATTATTAACAGAGTTACCCTCCTGTGCCATAGGAGAACACCAGAACCTCTTCCTCATGTCCAACTGTCTCTTGGTACCTCTTGGCCAATCTCTCCCTGTCCCCTCCACCCTCCCTCCCCAGTGTGGTAACCATGCTTCTACTCTACCTCTATGAGATTACCTTCTTTAGGTGCCATGTATAAGTGAGATTGTACAGCATTTGTTTTTCTGAGCCTGGCTGAGTTCGCTTAACGTAGTATCCTCCAGGTTCATCCGAGTTACTGCTAAAGACAGGATTTCATCCTTTTTTATGACCAAATAGCATTCCAGTGAATGTGTATGTTACTATATTTGTTCTTCCAGAGTTAAAAACCTTGATATTGCTGGGCCACAGCGGTATACACACGTAATCCCAGCAGCTCGGGAGGCCGAGGCAGGAGGACCATGAATTCAAAGCCAGCCTCAGCAAAAGTGAGGCACTAATCTACTCAGTGAGACCCTGTCTCTAAATAAAATACAGATTAGGGCTGGGGATGTGGCTCAGTGGCCAAGTGCCCCTGAGTTCAATTCCCAGTATCCCCCCCCAAAAAATATTAAATTAAGTGTAAAATAATAAAGTACTAAAAAGGGCTGAGGATGTGGCTCAGTGGTTAAGTGTCCCTGCATTCAATCACTGGTACAAGAAAAAAGAGAGAGAAATCTCTCAACATCACTCCTGGCTCCTTAACTGTTCTGCTCTCCCACATGGTTGTGTGGCACTGCCCAGCCAGACTCCTCCTGGTTCGTGTCTGATCTGCATCTCAGCTCTGTTGTGACCTCTGCCATCTGGCTGACTGCTGTCTGTCACCCAGTTCCAGTTTCCTGAGTTCTGCAGAGTTGCAGCAGCAGCCAGGACCCCACTCTCTCATCTCCGGAGTGCTCTGCCTCCCAACTGGCCCTGCTCTGTCCTGCGAAGGCTCCCATGGGCAGTGCGCACAGGTTGCCCTGCTTTGAGTTGTGCAGTTGCCTAAGCAGGGACTGGCAGCTTAGCAGGTCTCCACTAAGGAGATGATTCACACTCCCAGCCCCTCCCCGAAATCCCAGGCTACCTATTCCTAGTAACCTGAAGGAGCTCAATAGCTAGCATTCCTATGTGCTGGAGCAGAGAGCTGGAGACGACAGGGTCAGGTGGGTGTTCTTACAAGGAGCCAGGCACAGCAAGAGCTAATCCTAAAGCAGAACAGACTGGTGTGCCTCAGGGTTTGGGACCTCTGTGCAGGACAGGAGCTAATCTGCCGCTGGCCTCAGGCACCATCCTAAGTGATGGACCCAGCCCACTCATTGAGCACTGGTGTTATTAATCTTTTTATTTGTGTGTCAAGCCACCTTCAATGAATTGGTGCATGTGGAAGTGATCTCTGAGCAGTAGAAATCTGTGTAACATAGGATAGAATTGGTTCTCTTCAGCTAGCCTTGAAGTTCAAGGTTGCCCCTGATGCTTCTTGGCACTGTCAGAGCAAGTCATTGGTATCTCTGCTCTTTGCCTGGCTGGGTTGGGGACTCTTTCCAGGCAAGCTAGAGTTGGCCTCTCCTGTGATTCTCTTTCACAGCACTGCGTTCTTTTCCTTTATAACACCAGTCACAATTTGTAATTTTATGTTATTTATAATTTACTTTTTTATGTATGTCTTTCCCACTAGGCTTTAAGTTACATGAAAATGGAGACTTCGTCTGCTTTGTTCTTATTGACATTCACAGCACCTATATAACACCTGGAACATTCTAACATTTTTAGTTTGAAGGAATTTAGGGCTGGAGAGTGGCCCTGTTCTCCTAGCTCTTACCAGCTGGGGAAGTCTTTACTTTTGGTTTCTGTTGGGCTGGCTTCTATTATCCCCTGAGCACTTTGCCCTTCTCATTACCTCTGAATTTAACTACTGGTGGCCAAGTGAATTTCAAAGCCTCTAGGACAGACTAGTGGGCAAGAGGTGGCAGGCACCTACACTGATCTGTTCCTGCTCTACTTGTCCATGGTGTTGTAGGAAATAGGATGGTGGTGTTAGGGCCCAAATGCAGAGAGGTAGGCAAGTGGACTTCTGATCAAGCATTTCCACTCTTTGAAATTTTGGTACAGATGCAAAGGCTGCAAGGGGGCACCCAGAGAGAGAGAGAGCATGTTCTTTCATGACCTCCTGTCCAAGGGAATGACATGTACCCCTCATAGGAACCCATTAAAGCATACATTCACCATATGCCAGCAAGAATTCAATCAAAAGCTGTTATTTTAAACTACATTTGACTCTCTGACCCATGTTTATGGATTTACCCTAATTAGATTGTGGACTTGCAGCATGACATTTCATTATTACCTTGAAATTACAATTTTGTTCTAGTGACCAAGCCTCGTAAACAATATAAGTACCACCTGACACACACACTCTGGAACAAGCTCAGTGCTAAGCTGAACGTTTAATGGGTGATGTTTGGATAACCCCAATTAAATATCAGAAATGGGGAGAAAGCTGTGTGCTTGAATGCATTATGTACTGGTCTTGGGTTCGGTGATGGAGCACCCTGTCTCTTGAGGGTCTTGGGCTTACATAGGCTTTTTCTTTTCCATTTTACCTTTCTTTTCTGGCACTCCCTTACCCTGATTCAGACCTTCCAATAGACAGAGCTTCTCCATTTCTACTTTTTATACATTGAGTGTACTTTGGCTGGTAATCTCTAAGAAGCCATTGTATGAGGTTTTAAAATATTTTTCCTCCAACATTGGTTTTGCCCCAAGGATCCTTCCCCCAAGCAGTGGCCCGGGATTTGGACGGTCCTTTTCTTTCTCCTCATAATGAGATGGCCCTCATCCAGAAGCATGCTCATAGCCATGTCTGAGATTAGGGATGCTGCTCAGAAGGCCAGGGGCTTGCCCGCTGAGCCAGGCAGACAGATAAATCCAAGAAGAGAAATGACAGTATAGAAAAGGAGCTTCGGCAGGCCACGAGACTCAAATCTTACTGCTGAATTATCCATACCTCATAATTTTAATGAGTTTCTAGCTACTTTAAAAGACTGTATCTGAAGAAGTAAACCCAGGACAAGGATTTCCAAAGCAGGATGAGAGTTGATAATGTTTTATCCAGTTGAAGCTGGATAAAACCAATTTAAAAAAATGGGATAAAAGAAAATGTTTGAGGGCTGGGGTTGTGGCTGAGAGGTAGAACACTCACCTGGCATGCGTGAGACACTGGGTTCCATCTTCAGCACTACATACAATAAAATAAAGATATTGTGTTCACCTATAACTAAAAAGTAAATATTAAAAATTCTTTTGGTAAAATTGAATAGGTGTGGTATGACACGGGGTGCAGACCTGTAGCTGGAGAGGCACTAGGCAGGGAAAAAGGTACTCGGTACCTAAATTCTGGATTCCTGTGCAGGGCTAAGTTCCTGGTTTAGAAAGGTGGGCATTGGCCTCCAGTCACTTGTTGTGATGATCCACAAATGTTTCCCATCTCAGGATCAGAACTTCATTTCTGTGGACTTGCCCAGGTGGATTTTTTTTTTTTAAAGTAAAACAAGCAGGGGACGAACGCTGCACTGGGATGCCAGGTAGAACACATCTGGCCGCACAGCTGCTTACATGGGGTGAGGTGAATTTAGCCCACGTGGATGTTTTACATGTCTGACTACCTTGCATTTGACATACGTGGGTGTTCTGTTTCTGAGAAACAGAGATGAGTGTTATATTCTTCAACTAAAACCTTTACATTCTTGGTGCCCCCCACAGTATTATATAATACATCTCATTTTGTCTATTATTAAAAATCAAGGTTCTTTTGTTCAATAAATAAACTGAGTGAGTTATCAGTACTAATTTAGCCCTCTCTTTCTTCATTGGTGTGATTTTTAAGCATTTTTATTAAAAGTGTAACATTTGAGTGACTAAGAGCCCTGTTATTTAAGGCCAATGTTATATTGCCCTGTCAGATGTGTCTGATTCATGATGAGTGCTTAAACCGGTCTCTTCCTTCTCGGGGCTCCATTTCTTCTTCTGAATGATGATGAGTGATTATTCCAGCTCCTCCCTCTGTGTAGGGATGTTTGGAAGGTAAATGAATTCGTACCTCTGACAGCATAGTCTGCTTCAGAGGAAGTCTTTTGTCATTAGGTCATTATTATTGCTCTCTTCCAAGCTGCACCCCACATAATGCTGGTGGCACCCACAATCTGGCTTCACTCTTCCTGGCATGTGCTTTTGGTGCGGGGGGCCTTATCACGAGACTGCACTCAGGGCTTACTGGTGACGTTCTGTGGATGGACGTTCAGTAGTGCTCCTGTGGTGTGTGTGTTCATCCGGGTGTTAGGGTGTCTGAGACTGAAGGGAAGATGTGGTGATGGCGTCCTCTGAGGGGGCTCTGGGTAGGAGGTGGTTGGAAGATTACAGGAAGACAGGTGCTGATTTACCTGTTTGCCAGTTTATTTTCTTTGGGGAGGTAGTGTTTCAATTTACTGCATTCCTTGGAGGTTTGACATATCAATTAGATGTTATCGACAGTAATAGAGGGGCAGTTGCTGTAAATGTGAAGTTTTTACTGGTAGGCCATGAAATGACACCCCAAGGGACTGTAACAGAGTAGCGTGATAAATATCGTGTTACCTGCATATGGGCAGAGGGACTGATTAATCGGAGAGGATGATTCTATCTCCTGCAGTAAATGATATTTATTCATTTGCTGTCAATCAAACCTTCTGTTCTAATTGGCTGAAAGGTTAAATCATCAAGATCTGCTCATAAACCAGGTGAAGGTAGGAAGGAAAGCAGTGCTAAATCATAATCAGTAGCTTGTTTATTTACTGCATTATTGCATCTGTGTGACCTTGGAGAGCCTTCCTCTACCCTCTAGTTACAGTAACAGCTCTCAGAAGGGACTCCTGCCTGGGTAGAAGGAGCTGGAAAGGAAGAGATGGTGGCCACACCCTGTGGTGCAACCAGAGTCTAAAGAAGGCAGAGGCGGGGCTTGGTTCTATGTTGCCTCAGCATAATTAGAGCACTGCTCCTCTTTCTGCTGCATTTTTAATGTATGGTTCTTGTATTGCACAACACTTGTAAAAGGAAGAATTACTCTCGAAAAGACAAATATATTTCCACACTAACAGTTTTATAAAGATGTCAGTGAATAAGTATAGGCACCATTAAATCACATTTTAAAGGCAGGCTTCTCGTTGTGATAAATCTGCATTATCAAGTCTCATTTCTGAAATGAATCAAACATTGTAAAACTTTATGAGAGTTGAGTAAAAGATCCCTTGTTGGCCAGTACAAGTGTATATTGTCAAACTGCAGGAAGTACAGCATCAGATACCAGTGAAAACACTGATAGGGTTCACCCTTTTCTTAAAAGCAGTGTTTCAAGCACTATCGACTTTGGGGTGGTAAGGAGATTTCCTCACTGCCAAAGTAACTTGTTCAAAGAAACCAAGAATAAATTCCCATTTAAAAGGAGTCTACTCAGTCTCGAGCTGGAGAACACAGCTTTCTCTTCAAAAGGGCTGCAAAGGTTAGAATCCAGGAACCACAGCATGGAGAAAGGTTGGGCCAGGTCCTGATGGGTACACCCCCCCATCCAGGGCTCCCCAGCACACCTGCCAGTCACCACAGCATCCTGGGCCTTCTGCTCATCTGCGCCAATGGAGTCCACCAACCCAAGGAGCAGAACACTTCAGCTGAAGAAGTGAACTGTTCTTTCATTATCTTGACAGTCAACAAATTCGTGTCTGTGCTTGGTTGAGTATTTTAAGTACAGCCACATCAAGTCATGCATTTTATATACCTTATTACCATATCAAATTACATGGGAAATCCTATTGATATGCCATATTAAAAATATATTGAACAAAGAGAGCCTAATTTGTCAGCTCTTTGGAGAGCATCTATGGGAAAGATGGCAAGGGTAGACATGTCTCCCTACAGTGTTTAAAAAGATGTATATTCATGCATGTATCTTAGATGGCTGTGTCGTAGAATGGTGAAGCAAATGTTTATTGGTGACTGGCATGGCAGAACCAGTCCACACTGACTACTGTCTCGCTCTTTTAGTGACTCTTTTAGTTATTCCTATGTTCATTGCAGGAACACACACGCATCTTAAAATATCTGGCTTTATTTAAGATCTTAGTGAATTACAAAACTTGGATGTTGCTTCATTATACCGTAAGTTCACAGGTGAGGTGTATGGCCACCAAACTCCTGGATGAGATGAAAAAAACTAAAAGTCTGAAGTTAGAGAGCTAATCAGAAAGATTAAAGTTGAAATATAGACTCAGGTGACTACTTCAGTAAAGAGGAGATTCCTCAGTCTAAAGAAAATAAAATGATAAGGTGATGACTAAGTATGTCCCCTTCCGTCTGCTTCTGGAGAAGTAGACTGAGCAGCACTGGATGACCAAAACTCCCTAGAAGCCCAAGAATTCATCAGTCGCCTGTAGCCATGGGCATGGCCAGACCCGGGGCTCAGTCTGGGTGGGCACTGGCAACAAAAGTGCTTCCGAGTGATCCGTCCAAGGCACAGAGGGATAGTTCTCCCAGATCAGAGTAAACATCTGTGTAACCAGAAGCTACCACTAAATTTTTGTGCTTGAAAAACATTCTGTTGATCAATTTGGATTTCAGAATAAAGAAAATTACATCAAATGACCAGCCCAGACTTTCTGCAAGGCCCCAGCCATGGCTTTAGTGGGACTGTTCTTGTGAACTTCGGGTGCTGCTTCCCACTCCAGCCTGAGGGTTAGTGCCCAGGTACACACACCAGGAGAGTCTGGGGCTGACCATAGGCCTCCCTCCCAGCATGGGACAGAGTACTAGGGAAGGCGGCTACAGGAGAAGGGGGTGAAAGTTGGGATTAGCAGTTCTGAGGGGATGCCTGCCAGGGCTGGGGCTCTTCTGGACATGGACAGTAGCACAGCTAAGAAGTTGGCAAATTGTAGCAGGGACACAGCCTTGGAAACTGAAGCTCAGAAACAAACCGCAGCCCAAGGAGGGCAGAAGAGGTGATGGCAGGACTTTAGACCTTCTGGGATGTTCAGAGTTAGACGGAGCAGGGTTCAGGGCAAGAGTTGACCATGGTTTCCTTTTTTACAGCTCATGAACTGAGAGTGTTTTTCTTTTTAAAAAAATTTCGAAAGGATTATAAAAGATGAAAACTGTGTGACAAAAATCCATGTAGCCTACAGGGATTATTAAAATACTTACTGTCTGGCCCTTTAAAGGAACTATTGCTGACCTGGGGGTAGGCATGAACTGGACTATTCATTGCAGCCAGGTCCGCGATGTACTTCTGAGGAGTGAGGGCCACATCTCGAGACCCAAGGACACAACCAGAGCAGGGTGCAGGGCAAGGCTCGCCTGACTGCTGAGCCACTGCTGTGTCCCCAGTTGATAGGAGGGAGAGGACTACAGGCAGAGCCATTAGAGCTTGTAGGTACAGGAGGTCCCTGGAGGACACAGGTGGGGTGGCAGTTGTGCCTTGCGTTGGTAATACAACATATCTGTGCCCTCCCAGCCTCTTTCTGTGTCACTTTCACCACCTCCTGCAGGAAGGAATTTTCCAGGTGTGACAACAAAGTCTAGAGATCAGATGCTTCACTCAGGACCATCTTCTAGCCAGAGACCAGCCCTAGGCCAAACCCTGGATGCTGTGACTCCCAGTCTGGTGGACTTCCTGCTCCTCTGCAGCCCCTCTCCTGGGGTGGTGATGGGGGCGATCGGACCTCCCCAGCAGCGTGCCTGTGGAGTAGTGCTTCCAGGAGCTGCATTTGGAGCCCTCCTGCCCTCAGTGCCAGCTCCATACTGGTCCCTCATCCTCACTGCCACTAAAATTACCTTCCTAAGGTTTGCCGATGCCTTTATCCTGAAGCCTCCGTGGTTTTCCCAGGCTGTTGCTTTTCCCTCGTGGGGGTTGGCCATGTTGTTTTGTTGTAGAATACAATAGTGGTTCTCAAAGTGTGGCCCCTAGGTCATCATAGTCCCCTGTCTCCAATTTTGTCTCTTTCTACGAAATCACCCTTTTTAGCTTCCACATATGAGTGAGAACAGAGGGAATTTGGATAATGGGTATAAAAAATGCAGTTAGGAAGAATTTTTTAAAAGAAAAAGAAATTCAGGTTCTTGGGAGCCAGTCACTCCTGCCAAATTTGAAACTCCAAGGAAGGGGCCAGCCATCTGTGTCTAGCATGCCCTCCAGGACAGGTGGAGCCCCTTCAGTTTGAGACACACCCCTCCCCCAGCATAGCATCCAATAAGCATCAGTAGATGTACCCTACACCTGCACACACCTGTGGGGAGCCCTGGACTCTGGCACCACAGTGTTCTCCCTAGAAGTGGCTGCTGTGTCCCTCACTTACCATGAGGGTCTGTGACAGCTGCAGCACAGTTCGCTGTTCTGTGGTGCTGTTACAACATCACTGAGGATTTCACTGCCACACGGACTCTTCAGATGCTGCCACAGCTGCTAAGTGCTTTTGTTGGGGGGGGATGCTAGAGTTTAGAGTGTGGGACATAAATCTGCTGTGAAACATGCAGAAACCCTCTTCTCCAGGGACCCAGACTGGAGAGCTCCATCACTTCAGGCCTTCAGAGGGAGCCCGTGTTTCCCAAATGCTTGCACTGACATGGAATGCACAGGAGGGCATGCGACAAGACTCCCTCGGCTACCACGGTCCTTGCCAGGGCTGTCGGGAATCTGCTGTTTCCCAGATCTGTCTGCAACCAGAGCACGACCCAAGGTTATGATCTCTCCTGCAAAGGTTATAAAATCGAAGACTGGAAAGGAAAATCATAGAAACCAAGATGAATATGCGAAAGGCACAGCCATGGCTCAATGGGAGTGAGGCCTAAGGATGTGCTCCCAGTCAGCAGCTGTATGGCGGCAGGCTTACATTCTTAATTCAGCATGGGCCCTTCCATGATATTTGTCACACCAAGAAGAAGTGGTCCAAAACAGCCCTGCAGCCTGGGCTGTTTACTAAGCAAGCCCAGAGGCCGACCAGAAGCCTGCCCCCGGTCTCGCCACTGAGGGCTTGTTATGTTCTCGTCTCCAGGAACCCCCGAGGTGTAGAGTAGAGCAGTGGCTCTTCACAAGGACAGAAGGGTGACAATACAGATATCCTGCCCAGAATCTTCAAATGATATCGAGTGCCTTCTCCTTCATGTTCATCTTTTGGTTTATTGGTTGTTGTTTTTTGGGGTTTTTTCCCTAGATTTTGTTTAGTTTTTAGTTAATTTCTAATTGAAAGCCTCCTCAGTACAGAATTTCAGATACAGAGTTCTGCTGACTTAATGGGAGGAAAAAACAGCTGAAGGAGAGTGCATCTGAAATTTCCTCCTCTTCTGCCCCTCATGCCCAGGCCTCAGCACTGCCCGCAGGGCACCAGTGTGATCCTGATGGCTTGGAGCCATCACCAAGGAAGTGATGGGTAAATCACTGGGCAACTTTAGAAAAATCTACTTTGTGCTTTCACACACTTGGTTGAACTTTTCAAAAATATTGACTAAACAACTTGCCAGCTGATCACCAACAGCTCTATTTGACGATCTCTGACAGAAAGCCAGTGGGCACGTGCGACGTCACCTAGCACTAACAGGCTCTTCATTAGCAGCTTTTGAGGGGATGAGTGCTCTCCTGGCCCTGCAAGAGTGATTGCTGTCCCCTGGTGCTGTTCGCTGGAACATCAGCAAACTGTTTGCTTAGCGAGCCCCGAGGCAGACAAGAAGCCTGCCTGTACGTCTCCATCACTCCGAGGGCTTTTTATGTTCTGATCTCCAGGAACACAAATAATATTCTTTCTGAGCTGCTCCAAAATACAAGTGATAGAAAATATCATGGAAAAGGTGAATTGCCAGACAGTAAGCCCTCATGACTGAGAGCTTATTCATAAAATGATGACAAATTTATTGCACATATTCACTGCTGGCTTTCAAAGATTAATAGCTGATCTATCTGATTTTAAAGCCTGACAATAGAATCAAAAAGAGTTACTGGTCAGTTTTCTCACCCATCCCCTTCTCCCAGCAGCTCTTTTCCCCAAGAAATAATACAGAAAAATAAGCTGATTTAGCTTCAGCAGCAGCCTTGCAGTATTTTATTGCAGGAGATTTCCATGTGCCAAGGATAACTTTTAACCTTGTTGAGCACAATTTGACTTCTTGGCATCTGCCTTCAACTCTGCCAGCCCTCAGGGCAAGAGACTAGCATGGTGAATAACCCGGGGTAGATTGAAGCACAGCCTGAAAGGAAGCCATATTTCTTGTGTGCCTGATGGCTGCTTGTTTACTATGAAGTAGTAAAGAAGTCAGTTTCTGATGTCTTAGCCTTGGGGGCATCAACAAAATTCAATGCAGGTGTGAAGAAAAACTGGGCATTAAATCTTAGGTGCTCGTGTTTGCACACAGGTGTATATGTGTGAACACACGTGGAGCCTAGCTTTGCAAAAATATGGGGAGGGAATCTCTAGGGTTGCAGGTAGGAGGGGAATCGGGGTTCTCACAAAGAGCAAGGCCTCCCACGCAGGCTCTTCCTGTTTTTGTTCTGATAGCCAATTAAAATGATCCCACGATTCCCCCTGGCCTGCCAGACCTCCATCTCTCTTAGTACTCAGTTAAATCCCCCTACCTGTCTTAGCATCTGATTTTATGTCATAAATTATTTTAACTATTTAATGTATGTATTTAAAACATGCCCTGTCGTCACCTGTCCTATCTCGGTGTCCAGCTGTTCTGTGAAGCCCTGGAGCACCAGCAGGTCGATTCAGCCCTCTGCACCACAGCAGTCTGCCTGCAGGGAGGCCCTTCTCAGCTGAATCTAGACCACTGCACAGCAGGACCTCAGGAAGGGGCCACTGACTCAGTGACCAGTGACCCTGGAGAGCCCTTAGGTGGATGTGCACCTTTTATAAATCTAAGGGAGGTTTAGGCCAGCAAAGACTGGACCCAGATAGTCATTGACACCAAATTGAGGAATGTGGCAGTGCTTTTCTTTGCTTTTAGAAAGTGTTTGAAAAGAAAGAGAAACAATTTCTTAAAATTCAACATTTTTGTTGACAGAAACTTCCCCAGAAGATGGTTTCAGGCTCAGGACTGCCTCACCCCAGCTTGCGGATGGTTCAGTGTCCTGAGTGTTCACTAGGATGCAGCTTTACTTGTGTTGACTGTGGTACTTGGTGCAAATTCTGAAAGGACCCCTTCCAGGCTTCCTGGAAGATTGTCACCTTTTTCTTACAGCACTCATATTCAAGATTCCAGTGTGCTACATGGCCCCAGGCTAATCGTGGGCGACTCTGTGCTAAGAGCAATAGTTTTCATCATAGAGAAACGTTTTTCAGACTCTAAGATTTTTTTAAGCTCTCCCCAGTGTCCCCAATTTCTTATCTGTTGAGCTGCAAATATCAGGTCCTTAATGGCTGAAAGGGAGAGTCTATTTTTAAAGTTTCTATGGACTATCTTCCCAGTGTTAGGTGCTGAATGAGTTTGGCGTGTCATCAGATCTGAAATACCCGCGGGCTTAGTGTAATTTTTAGGTATGAAATTGATCAGGTGTGATTCTGAGAATGTCTGGAGATCCTTCTAGAAGGCCACTTGCTTGCTTAGTTGTTTATACTGTGGTGTTCTGAATTCAGGGCTGGATTTTGTTTGTGTGGGCTTTTGGCCTAAATTTCCATAAAAATAGCCTTTTTTTTTTTTTTTTTTTAATAAACCTGAATCAGGGTGCATTTAGTCCTCCTCATTGTGCTCTAAATCCCTGTGGTGTTGAAAACACTAGGAAACGAAATTGCTAGATTCTTAACATTTGAAACTTGGCTGCTGCCCATGCCTAGTCCTCACATTCCCAGCACGTGTCTTGGAGGGAGTGCGCTGTGGGGACAGACTGTATGGGACGGTGACAGAGTGGAGCCCAGGAGGAGGAGGTGCTGCTCTCCTTGGAGACAGCAGCCTCTTTCAGAGTAGGCCTGAACCTCACAGGCTGAAAGGAGCCACTTACATCACGAAATCAATAACTTTGTTGAACATTGTTTGCTGGGGACAGGAAATCCTATGGGCAGAGCAGACTGAATTTGTCCTCTCCCCTTGCCAGCCTCCAGAGAGGCCTGCTGGCAGAATTGGGGTTGAGCTGCTAGCTTTGCCATTGCCAGTCAGTGGAGACCTCAGGCAAATTTCAGCAAAATTCCCAAGCTCTTAAGCTAGGCACCAAGAGGTCAAAAGTAAGCATATCCCATTGAACAGCCTGGAGCAATCAAGGTAATTGGAGCCTGTGCAGGACCATGTCTCATGCTTCTACCTCGCCCTTCCTCCAGCCCACTGACAACCAGCACAGGCCTGGCTTAAAGTAGGCCCATCTGGTCTGGTTAGGGACTTCACATGGCCCAGGTGGGCCCTTTAGCATGGACATGTCCAGATCTTCCTGCCCAGCTGCCAGGCTGAGGAAGGAGGGGCATTAGCCCAGAACCTAGGCCACAGTTCAAGAGTCCTCACTCTGAAGGAGTCCTATCCAGGCCCTCCCACTGTCTTCCAGGGAGAACCAACCCATGGGCGGGACTCTGCAGCCTCTCCTGGTCACTGCCTCGAGTGCTTTCTGATTTCTCTGTGGGCCTAGAGGTGACTATAAGTCATTGTCTGCAAGTTACTGATTTCCTTTCTGCCCATCAGGCGATAGGGAGCCAGGCTTAACAAGGTGGTGGCAGGATGCTGGTCTGGACACTGCGTGTTTCCTAAAGTTTTGCTTGAGTATTTTCAGGGTCAGCTAGAAATTTGGCCTCCCAAATGAGTGGCAACAAGGTCCCTCTATCTGTTTGTTGCACAGACACACCTTGCTCAACCTCTCACTGCCTATCCACCAGGCACAGTCTACTTGGTAGTGTTTGTTCTTTAGAAGGCAGAGAAAGGGTCTTTTGTCTCTCTTGACTTAGAACCTTATGAGTAATCAATTTATTCTGAAGAAGATGACTGATTTGTAGCTAATGGATAATCCTTCAGTATCGGACACAGTTGACCCAAAGTGAATGTTTTATACATCCATGTTTTATACATTTATGTTTTATACATTCATGCTTTTGGAGCCTTCAAGAGCTTCAAGGACATGAACAGAGCCTGGAGAATTTGGGGGTGAGGACTTCCCAACCTCCCATCTGCACACTGTATCTTGTGAGTTGGTTCATTTGAGGTTCTTTCAGACTCATTTTGATCCCTACATCTGAGCAAGATTAGCTTGAATAATAGCTATATCTGAACTCATTTCTTATTCCTTTATTTGCTCAAAATCTTAAAGGTTTGAATTTGCAGCATAACATCTTCGTACCTAAAGACTTTGGGTATAATGCCTCACCTAGAATCCCAGCAACTTGGGAGCCTGAGGGAGGCAGAAGGATTGCAAGTTTGAGGCCAGCCTCAGCAACTTGGTGAAACTTTCTGTCTCAAAAAATAAAAAAGGCTAGGGATGTAGTTCTGAGGTAGAGCACCCCTGGGTTCAATCCCCAGTATCAAAGGAAAGAAAAAAGAGCAAAGACTCCTGTGGAGTCGCTTTTGCCCTGAGGGGAAGGGGAAGGCAGCTCTGAGGCAAGGGAACTCTGATGTGCTGGGATGCCCCTTGGTGTGTGAGGGGCCCTGGGACTCTGACCCATGTGTAGCAGAGTGTTCAAGACATACTGTCCCTGAAGAATCCCAGGTCTCTCCCTCATACCTGATGTCTCTTGGAGAATGCAGATAATAGGCCAGGGTAAAGGTCATTAATTATAAGATCCAAGTGTGACAGAAACTCTATTAGGAAGAACACTTTTCTTCAAAAGACCAGATATTTAAAACTGTTTCACAGAGTTTAAATTTGTGAGGAAAACCATTAAACCTTATAAGAAAGAAATACCAGACCAAGAGGGTGCTCTGTAGACACTAATCTGATTGACAAAGCCCTGTTTCTGTACCACACCAAGGCTCTGGCCCAGATACTCACTTTCACACACACACACACACACACACACACACACACACACACACACACACACACACACGTTCTCTCTCTTCCCCGCCCTCCCACCACCAGTTGTGTACAGACATGAATCCAAAGACAGGAGGAAACAAGAGTTGCTCCTGCATGATATTCCAAACCATTGTGCTTCCAGCACAGCTGTGGCTGCAGGAGAGAGAAAAGCACTTGGCCCCAGAGTCTGTTTATGTGTTTGAGCCGAGAAAGTGATTTTTGTTGCAAGGAGCTCTAAGTGAGACAGACAGAGTCAGAGAATAAGAGAGAGAGATAATTATCTAAATTATGTTCGTGCTATTATCGAAGACGAATATAGTTAAAATGTAATTAAATATGACGGGCTAGCAGGATGTAAGCCAAGCTTTGGAATGCTAATCATCAATTACTGCATCCCCTTAGGGGACTCAAGGAGCGTTGTATGGCAGAGTGTGGGAGCGGGGAGCTTGGGGGTGGGGTCTGAGTGAGATGGAGAGTGTGAAAACAGTCCCCCCTAAACCCTCCATGTATGTCCCTGGGACACTTACCTTTCTGTAGCTGTCACAGGGGTGAGAAGCTTTCAGCTCAGCAAATGTGAAGAGCTGGCGGGAGGGTCCTGACCTCCTCTTTGAGAAGAAACTCCTCTAAAAGGGAAAATTATGCTCTGAGCAGAGCAGGTAAAGCCAAGATTAGCTTATATTAGGGCAGAAAATGCAAGTGCATCTGCCAGAGAGTAGGCTGCAGCCCCCCACCCTACAAAAAACTCCCAGGAGGGAAGTCGGGGGAGAAGGATGAGATGGACTATAATTGGGGCAGGAGATACAGTTGTCCATTCTTGCAAGCTTCTGCCCCTCCTTCCCTTTCTCCCTTTCTCTCCCTCTTTTATTTTATTTTATTTTTTTTAGTACTTGGGATTGAATTCCGGGGCACTAAACCACTGAGCCACATCCCCAGCCCTATTTTGAATTTTATTTAGAGACAGGGTTTCATTGAATTGCTTAGCGCCTCACTTTTGCTGAGGCTGGCTTTGAACTCATGATCCTCCAGCCTCACTCAGCCTCCTGAGCCTCTGGGATTATAGGCATATGCTACCATGTCCAGATTCTGCCCACCTCTCTGTCACCAACTGGGCCTAAGAGCCCCTGCACACTTGGGTGCACGTCGAATAACCTGAAGAGTTTAAAAGCACTGGAGCAGGACCCACCTGCCTCTGGCCTGGGGAGTTGTTTAGAGGCTCCGCAGGTGCTCCTGATGCACAGCCAGAGTGGAGAGCTGCCAGTCCAGCAAGAATCAGACTTCTCAGCTCAACCCAGAGGAAGGCAGGCAGCAGGGACTGGAAGCCACCTCCATTACGTGCCTCCACCAACCTCATTGTCCCCATCTCAAGGCCAAGAACACAACAGTATAAGGAGATTGAATCAAATGTATATGGAGACCAATATGAGGATATTTATTCATTTAAAAAATGCTGAAACATAATTTGTTATGGTGTTAGATTCCCAAAGAATTTTGAAATTTGTGAGATTCCTGTACAAGAGTTAAAATTTCAAACCATTCCTATATTTATTTATTTATTCATTTTCTTTTTTTTTTTTAAAGAAAGAGTGAGAGAGAGGATTTTTAATATTTATTTTTTAGTTCTCGGCGGACACAACATCTTTGTTTGTATGTGGTGCTGAGGATCGAACCCGGGCCGCACGCATGCCAGGCAAGCACGCTACCACTTGAGCCACATCCCCAGCCCTATTTATTCATTTTCTATACTGGAGATTGATTAAACCTTAGGAACACTTTACCTCTAAGCTACATCATCCCCAGCCTTTTTAATTTTTTTATTTTGAGATAGGGTCTTGCTAAACTGCTGAGGCTGGCCTTGAACTTGGATTCCTCCTGTTTTAGCTACCAGAATAGCTGGAGTTATAGGCCTGTACCACTCCACCCAGCTCAGACCATCCCATTTTAATGCTGCCTGAGCTCTGTAGAATGCTGAAGTGGAAATCTGACCACCTTCTTGGGCCAGGCAGGTGACAGGAATAGGTGGAGCAGCCAGAGCTGCCTCCAGGAATGAGGAGGGCCACCAGGAGCCAGAGGGCTTAAGTTTGTCACACTTCTCCTAGCTCCTGCCAGACCTTCCAGTTTTCAAGAAAAACTGGACATCTATATTTTTTATTTAAAAGCTAACACAACTTTTAAAAATACCCAGTAAACTAGCAAAATATGTCTTATAAACCTCTGTGGACAGCTTTTGATCTCAGTGAGCCTTATGCCTGCGACTCCTAACACAGTTTTCCTGCTACCTCAGGTCAGTAGTCAGGTTGGTCCCATTTTTCCTAGGCCTGGCATTCAGGGGGTTCTGAATAAGTAGTTGTTGAATGGACAAAGAGGGTAAATGGAGGAGCCCAGAACTCCCACTAAGTCTCTGGGCCGTGAGGTGCTATAAAATCCAATTAAGCATCATACAGAATAACATTCCTGGGTACAGAGACCTGCACACTGAGGCATCTCTTTAGATCCGCATAAGACCTCTGGGCCAGGGAGCTCTCTGGAAGGGGAGACACAGGATGTGGGCTGTCGTAGTGTCCCTGCTGCATAGGACATCCTCTCTAGCTCTGCCTCAGAAAGCCAGCGGGCAGACATGTGGCCCAGTGTAAGGTGTTAAAACGCAGACATTCCCACCTCACCCAGTGTCGTGGGAGTGCTTTCTCTGTCACGCGCCAGTCCATAGATCATCTTCAGATATGATTACAGAGACGAATGTGGTCCTTGGCCGTCATAACAATGGCAGACAATAAGAGCAGCATGTGCGGAGGGCCAGCAGGCAGCTGTGGGGTCAGCACGGGAGAGACCCTCATAAAGAACTGTCAGAGGTGTCTTCTAGAGAGTCCCCATGCTCAGTGCGGCCTTTAATACCCGTCACGTCTCAGTGCCACCGACAGAGAGGGCATCGCCACAGGAAGCTCAGTTGGCAGGGGACAGCCTTTATTATTTCCTCCCTCCTTGAGAATCTTTTCCAAAGGTGCATGTTTGCCTTCCAGCCCTGCTCCCCACGGTTGTAAATAAATCTGTTCCCACAGAACCTTTCCATAGCTCGCCAGTCACTCCCCTTCTTGGCTCTGCGTGCTGGGTTTTTTAAACTTTAAAAAAAATTAATTTTTATCAAATATATACATGTACATAATTTAAACAGTCCAGTAGAGCCGCAAGAAAAAGCAGCAGTGCCCGCCTCACCCCTCCCTACCCCAGCTCCCGCTCCCCCAAAGCAGTCGCTTTCTTTTTTCCTATTTAAAAAAATTCAGTATTCAAGTGTTTTAAGATAGTGAAGTATATTCAAAGAAAACACATTTAATATGGCTTCAAAGTGACACACCTTAGGTAGTGAAATGTCTCCTTCTCACTCATCTTCCAGAGATAGTTTAAAACAAATGTGTGTGGGCTCCTTTTTTTTTTTCATTTTTAAAATTTTAATTTGTTAGATATGACAACAAAATGTACTACAATTCATAGTATACATATAGAGCTCAATATTTCATATCTCTGGTTGTACACAAAGTAGGGTCACACCATTCGTGTCTTCATACATGTACTTAGAGCAATGATGTCCATCTCTTTCCACCCTCTTTCCTACCCCCATGTTCTCTCTCTTCCCCTCCCTCCCCTTTTCCCCTTTGCCCTATCTAGAGTTCATCTAATTCTCCCATGCTCCCCCTACCACATTATGAATCAGCATCCTTAAATCAGAGAAAACATTCTGCATTTGGTTTTGGGGGATTGGCTAACTTTATAGAGCATTATATTCTCTAACTCCATCCATTTACTTGCAAATGCCATGATTTTATTCTCTTTTAATGCTGAATAATATACCATTGTATGTATATATATATATATATATATATACCACAGTTTCTTTATTCATTCATCTATTGAAGGGCATCTGGATTGCTTCCACAGTTTATCTCTTATGAATTGGGCTGCTATAAACATTGATGTGGCTGTGTCCCTGTAGTATGCTGTTTTTTAAGTCCTTTAGATATAGACCTAGGAGAGGGATAGCTGGGTCAAATGGTAGGTAGTTCCTTTGACCATACTGCTTTCCAAGGAATCTCCATACTGCTTTCCAGGTTATTCGAACCAGTTTGCAGTCCCACCAGCAATTGATGACTGTGCGTTTTCCCCCACATCCTTGCCAACATTTATTGTGTCTGTATTCTTAATAGCTGTCGTTCTGACTGGAGTGAGATGAAATCTTAGAGTAGTTTTGATTTGCATTTCTCTAATTGCTAGAGATGTTGAGCATTTTTTGATATATTTGTTGATTGATTGTATATCTTCTTCTCAGAAGTGTCCAGTTCCTTGGCCCATTTATTGATTGGGTTATTTGTGGTTTTTTATTGTTGTTGTTGTTTGGTTTTTTTTTTTTTTTTGGTGTTAAGATTTTTTAGTTCTTTATATATCCTAGAGATTAGTGCTCTATCTGACATGGGTGTGGTAAATTGTAGGCTCTCTATTCACCTCACTGATTGTTTCTTTTGCTGAAAAGAAGCTCTTTATTTTGAATTCATCCCATTTATTGATTTATTGATATTAATTCTTGCACTATAGGAGTCTTATTAAGGAAGTTGGGGCCTAACCCGACATGATGGAGATTTGGACCTAATTTTTGTAATTTTTGTTCTAAAAAACGCAGTGTCTCTGGTTTAATTCCTAGGTCCTTGATCCACTCTGAGTTGAGTTTTGTGCATGGTGAGAGATAGGGTTTAGTTTTGTTTTGTTGCATGTGGATTTCCAGTTTTCCCAGCACCACTTGTTGAAGGGGCTCTCTTTTCTCCAATGTATGGTTTGGGCACGTGGGCTCCTTTTTTTTTGTTTTTTGTTTTTTTGGTTTTTTGGTTTTTTTGGTACCAGGGACTGAACTCAGGGGTGCTTAACCATTGAGCAACATCCCCAGCCCTTTTTGTATCTTACTTAGAGGCAGGGTCTTGCTGAGTTGCTTAGGGCCTTGCTAAATTGCTAAAGCTGGCTTTGAACTCTTAGTCCTTCTATCTCAGCCTCCTGAGTCACTGGGATTACAGGCATGTGCTACTGTTCCTGGCTTCCTTTTTTCTTTCTTTAATACAAAGGTTTCTCTACCTTGAAGGTCCTTTGTCTTTCCCTCTGACTCCCTGTCCTGCTGCATAGTCTTTTATGATGTGGGTAGCAGGGATGTGCCATCTTCTACTTAACCAGTCACCAGTGACAAGCATTTAGATTGTTTCTGTTCTGCTGTTCAAACAGGGCTGCAGTGCCATCCCTGTCCTGCTGACATGGCACACTGGAAGTCTGGCAGAAACTGAGGCCAGGTGAGGGGCTGGCTCTTAGGGACTATGCATTTCACATTTTGCTACTGGGGAGTCTGTCAGTTCACACTTCCTCTGGCAAATGTGTCAAAGTGCCTGTGTTCCCCGTTCTTTGTCCAGCATAACAATTGATCAGACTGGAAGATTGTCAGGCAAATATTATAGACCTTTTTATCTGTATTTTCATATTTCTAAACTGTATACTTGTGTCTGCTATGTCTTAATTTCATTACCAAAATCATCTGTTGTCTTGCTACTTTCGAAGACCTCTGGCAAGCATACACCAGCTCTTCTCTCCCCTTGCCCTTGTTTACAGCTTTTGTTTGTATCATATCAGGGTGGGCATTAGGGTGGCATCTTACTATAGTTCAGAGCCATGCCATGCGCTACACTGTGATCACCTTTCGTTTTTTTCTTTTTCTTAGAGGTAAAAATTTAGCTTCATTTTCTGTATGCCTGTTATTTGTTTATTTTCTACGTACTTATTGCTGGTTCTTCCACCTGTCTTTTGTTAGAGGAGCGTAGTTTCTCTGGATTTGGTCCGATGCACATGGTGAATCAGTTCTTTCGTCCCTGGAGTCCTCAGTCCTGGAGGGGGCCTGGTCACTCCCTAGCCCTGCACTGCTCTCCTCCTGGGGCTTCCCATCCCAGCTCCCGAGGAGTTCTCCTTCCTCTGCTCCATGCCTGGATTTCTTATCTTTCCTTTGCCTTGGTTTAGTGCTTTGCTTTGGCGAGGCACTTTTTCTGGTGGTTTCTTAGGAATGCTTTGGAGGTAAATTTTTAGAGATTCATGCTTAAATGAGAGTTTCTTCATTCTGTCCCACACCTAACTGGTACTTTGCTGGGAATAGCTCTCTGGCGAGGAACTGATTTTTCCCTCAGCGTTTTGAAGGAAATGTTCCATTATCTTCTAACTCCCAGCCTTGCTTTTGGAGACTCTCCCATGAATCTGATCCTTGGGTCTCTGTGCTCGCCAGCTTTCTCCCTTCCTGAAGCACGTAGGTCATCGTCTTCTTTTTTTTTTAATATTTATTTTTTAGTTGTAGTTGGACTCAATACATTTATTTTATTTATTTATTTTTTATGTGATGCTGAGGATTGAACCCAGGGCCTCGCCCATGCTAGGCGAGCGCGCTACCACGGAGCCCCAGCCCCAGCCCCACTTAAGGTCTTCTGAAATGCCTCAGTTCCGCAACAGGCTTCTCTCTGGATCATTTCTCCTTCATCATGGTGGCTACTTGGCGCACTCTGTAACTTGGAACCTTAATTCCTTCGTATCTGGGAAGCTTTCTTATGTGCCTTTGGCAGTTTCCTAGCTCATATTTTCTCTGCTCTTTCTTAGTGGAACATCTCATTTGAGAGTTAGGTCACCTAGTTTGAGCTTCTCCTTTCTCTTGTTTTCTTTGTCATTTTGACATGCTGGTAAAGTTCTTCCACCTAGGGGTGTGTGTGTGTGTGTGTGTGTGTGTGTGTGTGTGTGTGTGTACTGGACCACTGAACTGCATCCCCAGCCCTTGTTATTTTGTGACAGGGTGTCACTAAGTTGCCAGGCTGGCCTTGATTTTACCATCCTCCTGACTCAGCCTCCTGAGTAGCTGGGCTTACAGGTGTGCACCACCACAACCAGCCTCCACTTAAGCTTTCTAACCCTTTTGATGAATTATTTATTTCAGCTCATAGTTTTAATTTACAGGAGCACTTTCTTATTTTCAAAATGTTCCTTTTTTTGTATCATTTTATTCTCATTTCAAAGGTACAATGATCCTTCTTTTATCTTTCAGAGGATAGCAGGTTTTTTTCTAAAGTTCTATTCTGCCTCCTAAATCGTATCTGTGTTCTGGAATAGTCTTATTCTGTTTACTTTCCGTCTTCCTCTTTCATGTAGAGTCTTTCTTTGATGATCCTTGGTGAGCTGTTCACCTTAGACTTTGACAAAGCTGGCTGGAAGCTTCGTGGTTGGGATGTGGGCTTTCCTGAGGGTTATCAGGCAGGGATAGGGTGTCACTGGGGGACCCCATCACACAGGTCAGCACCCCCTGGCTTTCGATCCTCCTTACTGAAGTGCTCTTGGAGCTCTGCCTGGCCAACTCCTCCACTGGCTTCAGGTCTCCGTTCAGATGCCACTTTCTAGAGACCGTCCTTGGGTCTGTTACACCAACAGTGTTGTTCTCCCTGCTCACCTGCTTTCCGCTTCCCCTTTCATCTTTTAAGTGATCAGCCTGTCTCCCTCCACTGGCATGTAGGCTCCTGGGGGCTGGGACTTTGCTCTCTGCTCTGTCCCCACAGCAATTTCCAGTAAGCACCCAGTCAGCATTTACCTGTGGAAGGAGGGCAGGGCAGAGAGCTGGAATGGGGGCCAGCACCTTTAGGTCTTTCCTCCAGTCTCCTGCCAGGGTCTGAGTCTGGGTCTCGGGGCCTAAAGAGGGAGGGAGGGATGGGGCCTGAGAGTCTCCCCACCTGGGTGGTCACTCAGTGTAACTTCTCTGCTCAGTTGCCGCAGGGCCCCAGCCTCCGCTGTGCCTGTGGTCCCTGGAGTCCAGCCTGTCTCTGTCCAAGGCCTCCAGAGTGAAATGTCTCTCTTGCCAAGGCAGAGGGGGGCTCACCCCACTGTGCAGGAAGGAGGTGGTGGTGGGGTGCATCTGCTCCTTTGACCAGCCTTCAGCCAGTCCTCCGGGTGCTGTCCCTGCTCACGCGCCTGTGCAGCCAGCTGGGGATTCAAGGGCCTGAACCTCCCCAGGGTCTACAGTGAGTCCCCACTCTGTGCACAGCCTTCTCCACAAGGTATCAGCCAGATGGTTGGATTTCCTCATCCTTCCTCTTTGTTTTGTGTGTGGGGGGTTGTGTGTGTGTGTGTGTGTGTGAGTGAAGCATGCATATTTGATGTGAACGGTACATTAAACTTCTTCACCACCTATTCAGTGGAGGGGACAAAGATTAAGCCATCGGTTTACTTAGCCATGTTTAACTGCCAGTCTGGTTTCCGGCACACAGACACTTCCTGCTCAGGTATTCCACAGAAGGCTCTGGCGTTTGCATTCTCTCATAGCATATATAGCAGAGTCACTAAGTTTCCAGACCCTTTGGCACAGGTCCCACAGGAGGAAGCAGAATGGGGCTTAGAGAGCCACGCTGGGCGAGCTCTGGCCTGTGTGGTCAGCATCGGGCCACTGGGGCGGGCTCTGGGGCCTCACGGATGGCAAGTGCAGGTCCTCCCCCATCTGAGGACTCCCCCGTCCTCTGCTTCCTCAGACAAAGGTGCAACTGTCTCCAGCCAGCAGTGCCACCTGGAAAATCCACAGCCCTACCGGGGGACCAGCTCCACTTTCTCCAGATTTTTATAATTGCAGTTTGGTTAATTCTACCTCTGGCAAGTTCCTTCACACACAAACACAGAAACTGTCTTGATCTCTTTCTTCTCTCCTCCCCCTCTTTATTTCAAGAGCTGTTTAAAATACATAAGGAATAAAAAGTGATATAACATTCAGTCACGTCCTCATCCCCAGAGTTGACCGTAGTTAGTATTTTTCACATATACTTCAAGTCTCTTTTATTTTAATCAAAGCAATGAGACATTCCAGTTAGTGCAGAAGTCTCCTTTGTTCCCTTCCCTCCCTCTCCTCTGAGACCACCGCTGTCACAAATTGAGCACATACACTTCCAGAATATTTAAGAATATTTAACAAGCATGTACATTTCGTGGAGAATGTGTAGCTTTGAGTGTGCCATCCCACATTTGCTCGGGGTCCTAGACCTCGCTTCTCAGTGCAGCCTCTGTGTTGGGATCCGTCTCCCCGCCTCACCTCTCTGTGGAGGAGAGCCTGCCATGCAGGTCCCCACAGGAGAGGACCTAAAGACATGCTAGTGGGGCTGTGTGAGGGCCTGGATTTCATCTCCAGCACCATTGAGGAAAAGAAAAAAAGACATACTGGTGCTCGCCAGCAGACACTGTGCTTTCCCCATGAGCCGTGTTCCTGTGTGTCTTGGGGAATCCATCTGACCCTGCGCAGTAAGAGCCATCACTGTGGTCTCCTCAGGAACCATACAGGAAATGAGACTCCAGGGGCCAGTCGCTGGCCTGTGGTTGGCTTGTGATCCACTTGTGTGGGATCCCCACGGTCTGGCCACTGTCATCCCCAGCCCTAGAGTCGTGACCCACCTGTGAGTGAGGCATCACTAATACTCTAGGGTCCAGGAGAATAAAACCCAGGGGATGGGGAGGGGGCTCGGTGGCAGAGCTCTTGCCTAGCACGCGTGAGGCACTAGATTTGATCCTCAGCACCGCATAAAAATAAATACATAAAAGGTATTGTGTCTATATACAAAAAAATGTTTAAAAAAAAAACAGGGGACAGTGAGTAGTCAGTGGCCCCCAACTCCCAGCCACATTATCTGAAAGTTCTTCATTGTTCTTTGGTGGAAAGAACACAAACTAACAGACACTAAATCCTGCTTCGGTCTCGGCTGTACACCTGGCTGCTCTGGTGCTTTTTTTTTTTTTTTTTTTTTTTTTAAGGAGAGAAAGAATTTTAATATTTATTTTTTAGTTTTTGGTGGACACAACATCTTTGTTTGTATGTGGTGCTGAGGATCGAACCTGGGCCGCACACATGCCAGGCGAGCACGCTACCGCTTGAGCCACATCCCCAGCCCCGACCTGGCTGCTCTGGGATGCTGTGCAGATGGCCCATCTTCTCTGTCTGGTGCCTCACCTCTGGGCGGGGCTCCTGCTGGCTGCTCACCTACCCTACAGCTTGTCTAGGGACCCAGACGTGGTCTGCATGGTCTGACTCGCTGGGCCCCTTCCCTCACCTTCAGCAGCCACCTGCTGTGTTCCCACTGTGTCCCCATGACTTTATGTGCATGACAGCATTTAATCCTCATTCCTCAAGCAGGGGCTTTGAGAAGATTGCTTTCAATCCCTTGTTTTTCTGATGTGCTTGATTACCACTATGGCAACAACATAATTTTATTTTCTTTTTTTAAACTTGATATATATAATATTTCAGCCTTATTATGAGTTAAATTGAGTTTTGTGGGTGGGCCTGGGAACCCCATCAAAATTTATAGCTCTATTTCTTTGGAAAAATTGCTTTCAGGCATCACACAACCAATTACAAGGGAAGTTTGGAACTCCACCAGTTAGTTGGGTCCACTGTACTGTTTGCATTGTTCCCTAATTAGTTTGTGGAAGGATAGTTAATCTCCCTGGTGAAACAATAAATTTCTTAAGGGCAGGCAGTACATCTTGCACGGATCCCCCATCACACCCGGCAGGTGCCAAGCTCAAGAATATATCAACACATTCTTGTTTAATTTCTCCAAAGCCCAACTGCCTGTCTGCCTCAAAGAAATGGGTGCTGATGGCAGTCACCTGGGGTGCCCCTGGTGGTCATTGACTCATATACTGTCAAACTTGATGACTCCTAGATGAGGCCCAGGTTCGTCTGTTCCAGGTTCATTAATTTTTTCTAGAACTTAGTGTATGTTAACACTGTTCTGGGTGTTTTACATTTTTTAATGTATTTAACCTTCATAAAAATATTTTAAGGGGCTGGGGACTGTAGCTGAGTGGCAGAGCACTTGCCTAACGTGTGAGGCACTGGTTCAATCCTCAGCACCACATTAAAAAACAAAACAAAACCATAAATTAATAAAAAAAATATTGTGTGTTCCTCTACAAATAAAAAAATAAAAGAAATATTTTATTTTCAGTATTCCCATTCTACAGATGACCAGAGAGGTTAAGCAATTTGCCTAAGGTCATAGAACTGTTGAAAGTTAAACTGAGATTCAAACTCAGGCAGCCTGGCTCCAGGACCCGAGCTCTCAACCATTGCACCCTTGTCTGTGAAAGACCAGGATAAAACCTTTCCTGTCACCTGGAAATGCTCTCCATAAGGGCACAGCACTGCATTTTCAGCAGCTTCATACCGTGTGATCTGTGTCAAATCCTTGGGCAACAGACAAGGTAGATACATTTTCTACCAAATTCAAACAGTATGGAAAAGTCAAAAAATAAAGTAAATGATTCTCAAAGTTCTTCCATCAAAGTTAAGATCTTGGTTGACATATTGGATTCTATGGACACTCCTCTATGAGTCCACGTGTACATTGGGTGACATGGAACTTCCTTCCAGATGCATTGACAAGTGAGGAAACCACGCCTTAGGAAAGTGTATGCTTTGTCCTCTATAGAGTTAACAGGTTCAGGGTTGGAACTTTGGTCCTGTGTGGAGTTTTCAGTTTATGGTAAACTCTGAAAGTAAAGTGCACATTTATCTTTTGACCCGGTACCTCCTATTTAGACACCTTCCTCCCAGGACCCAGTCCTAGTGCTGAGCTGAGAGGGCTGCCACAGCCAAGGCTGTCTTAACTTTCCTGGAAATTGTGCCTACTGAAGTAGAGACTCTGGGTGCGTGGTGGGTTGGGGTACTTATGCAGATGTCAGTAAAGCTCACTAAAAGCCACTGTTGAGCTTCTACTTGGATCAAGTCCCCTGGCCCTGTGAAATCTCAACTGAGGTGGTGTCCTTTGAGGAAGCACAGTGATTACAAATGCAGCTCAGTTGTGGTGATGCTGTTCCAAAGCCACTTTGTCTTTCCCTGTTGAGCAGCATCTCCAGTTGTCTTAAAGAAGTCCAGGGGAAATGGAATCTGGTGGCTGGGGAGAGAGGCGCTCTTTACCTCCCCCCAGCCAGCTTCCTTCCTGCAGATACTTTGGTCTTAGGATTGGTATCTACTTCTGCTGAAAATGAAATCATATATTCAACTCTCAGGCTGTGTTAGTGAAAATGAACTCTAATGTGATTAGATATTAATGCAGCGTAATGGAGGATCGGTAGTAAATTGAGACCTTCTGATCTTATTACTCCACAAATGCTCCCTCCTACTCAGGCTGCTGCCCTGCCCAGAGCCCTGAACCCCAGCAAGCCTGGGGCAAGGAGAAAAGAGCTGCGGGAGGGGAGAAGGTGGGAAGCGGGGGCTGGGAGCCAGGCTGCTCTGAGGCCCTGACCACTGACAGCCAACCTCACTTCTCCCTGAGCCCCTTCCTCTCTGCACTGCACGGGGGGAGGGGTGGCCCCACCTGTGGAGGACCTAGAGCTCCCAAATGTAAAGTCTTACCTTAAATCCTGCATCACTAGGAGATAGACAGGCATAGGGCTGGAAAGCCAAGAACAAGATCTCCGTGTGGTCTGCTCTGCTCCTCCCCACCACCCCGAAATCCTCTCGTGAAATGATGACTTAAACCCAGTAACAGTGGCTGTAACTTGTGCTGGTTGTTCCCTTTCCTGGTCTGGGAGGCAGGTGGGTGCCATCAGCTTCCTTTAGGGACAGGGATGGGACACATAGTTCAAAGTGGCAGCCAGGCCTGTGGAACCCCAGGACCTCACACACCTCCCGGCCCGCAGGCTTGTCAGAGTCTCCTGTCAAGAAATGGGCAAGAACGCAGCTCTGGGGATGTCAGGTGGCATCACCTTCGTGTATGAATAATGTTGTTTTCACAAGGAGAGCGATTTTTCTTACTCTGTTTTTAGAAAACTGCTTTTAGAGGCGCAGCCTTTGCACACAGGATGGTAACGACTTTTTAATGACCTTAAGAGGACTGGTGTCCAGGCAGCAGTGAATCAATCTCAGTGGGAGGTTGGTAGTGAGAGGGAAGATGGAACACCTGAAACAAGAGGGGAAAACAAACTGCAAATACATATATTTCCTTTGCTAGCGTTCCTTGGTAATTAGACAATTACAGGAAACAGCTTCGTGGCAGCTGGCATTTCCACTGTGTGAATGGAGGAGGGATGGCAACGACTGTGAACTCCTCACGTTTATTATAGAAAATATTATTGGAGTTTACGGTCGTGGGTGCTTCGTGCTCCTCCAGCGCATTCTGATGAGCTGCCGGGCACTAGCCAAGAGCCAAGTTCCTCTTCCCCGAGTTTGTTTGGGGCCTTCTCTGCTAGCTTTTAAAGGAGTGGCCCTTCCCAGGCTGATCAGAGCAGAGTTGCCTTTAAAATACTGGGTTTGCTTCTGAGAGCTCCCAGAGCCAGGCCAGGCTTTGGAAATGGGAAAGCTGGAGGCCTGGGGAGCCCCGCCTGCCCCCAGGTGCCCTCTATGGCACCATAGTGAGTGGCCTGCTGCTCCAAGCCCAAGTTCTGGGCTTGCCCACCCCTGCCCTGCTGCCCTGCTGCGAAACTCTCCTCCCGGAATCTCGAGGACCTGCCCCCGCACACACATCCAATGAGTTACCCTGGTCATTCTGCCCACGGCCCTCTGGGGTCACCATCCCATCCTATTTTATGGATGAGGAAATGTATTTTATGAGCTCCCGTCACCCTAATTGTGTTTATATTTTGCTACACTCTTGTCCCATCAGACATGGCCTACACTTGGTGTTCATTTTTAGAGGGCTTTATAAAAATCCTAAGTGCCAATCTCAGGGTATGGCGTGCCCTCTTTGATGAGATGTTGGTCTGAGTGGGGCACCGTATGTTCCTGCCTCTCGACTGCCACCCTTCCTACAACCCCCACCCTTCCTACTGCACAAGCACCCAGGCTGGGAGGCCCCCCTCATGGACAGGGCCACCAGCATGGGTCAGTTGTGCCATGTAACCAGGCCAACGGTTGTGTTTGCTCTCGCAGGTCCTGGCAGTCGGTGACTTTTGAAAGGCAGCCTGCCTCCTTCATCCGAATCGTTGGAACACACAACACAGCAAATGAGGTAAGGGCCTCTTTCCATGAGCAGCGCCGTGCCCTCTTGTGATGTCCGGTAAGTGGTACACCGAGCTAAGGGGAACCGTTGGCTTTGCCTGCTAATGGCCTGCTGTCCCCACAGCTCGGTGCAGAAGAAAGCCCCGCTCTGGCCCACGGGGCTGTTGTGATCACACCTAGCTGTGCCTTCACTAGCAAATGAAGCCAGCACCTATTGCTCTGCTTATTCCTCCCACCCCTTTGCAGAACCCGCCATCACAGAGCCCTAGAGAGGTCAGGTGGCCTGTCCCTCCTCTCAGAGTCCTCAGCCCTGCAGATGACGGGGTTCATGGGGGCCCTTAGCACTCTGAGTGTGGTGTCCAGCATATGGATGTGCTGTTAGCATCATGTGCTTATTTCTCACTTTGATGTCCTCGTCCCACATGTGGTATGCCCCACTGAAGGGTCTGCTGGTCAAAGACGTGACATGTAAGGAGTAACGATGTGGAAATTCAGGAGGTAAATGAGAAAGAAGCACAAAAGTGGGAATGATCCTAGTTTCCCTCTATTGTGCATCTTTCTCAGTCTCAGTTCCGGTGGCTTCGTGGGTGTCCACCAGAGCAGTGGCCTGGGGCCCCATGCCTGGGCCTGGTGCTCTGCAGCATCACCTTAAAGTCCTTGTTGTTTTAACCTTTGAGTCCTGTTTTGTGGAGTGCGCGCCCAGGGCTCTCCTACTCCACCTCCTGCCACTTCTCGCCTTCCCAGGCCTGGCTCTCAGCCACAAGCTCCCTGGGCCCTGGCATGGGTGCTGGAGGCCTGGGGTCTGGTGCGATTCCTAGTGCTAGTCACTGGATAGGGCCCTGGACACCATGAAGGGCTACCATGGTCTGAGGGCGTTCCCGTGGAGCAAGTAGCAAATACAAGGATGGCAGGGTAAGCGAGGCTGCAAGAGGGTGGTCACTTTTCCTGCCTTTTGAGCACAAGGCCCTACATTTTCATCTTGCAACTGGCTTTGCCTGTTTACAGAGCTGGCCTAGCTCATGCATTGTGTTTGTGGAATCAGGATTTTTCCAGAGCTTGTTTACAGGCTCTTCTCTGCAGGAAACACACTGTGGCTATGGATCATTTTTATTAAAAAAAAAAAAAAGGGGGGGGAGGGAGGCACCAAAATTAATCTAAACTATTGCATTGTTTTTATTTATTTATTTATTTGGGTACTGGGGTTTGAACCCAGGAGCTCTTAACCATTGAGCTATATACCTCCCCAGTCCTTTTTATTTTTTTATTTTGAGACATAGTCTAGCTAATAAGTAGCCAAAGCTGGCCTCGAACTTGCAATCCTCCTGCCTAAGCCTCCTGAGTTTCTTGGAGTACAGGACACGTCTCCCACAGTTAAAATATACCAGATTTTAAGAATGCTTTGAAGTGCCAGACACACCTCAGGTTTTTTCTCTTGTCTCTTCATTTTAAAACAAACCTGAAAATTATAGTAGTAAACTAATTGTTATTTTTAAAAGCAAAAATCAAAAATTCTAAACATCAAGTCATAAAAGCACTTTTTTCTTACTTTGTGATGTAACTAAAGTTAATTTTTAATCTACATTTTAATATACATTTGGTTCCTAACCAATAATATTGTAATAATTCTGCCAATAAATTTCCAGTTTTTCTTACTACTTAAGCTACATTAATTATGTTATTTACTAAATTTGAGAAAAACTGAAATTTATTTTTACAGGTAACATATTGAACTATTAAAATTAAATATTTTTCATTTTTAATCTTTACTGCTAGTATAATACACTTTATAATACACATAATTCACTTTATGGCCTAGCCAGGGTCTCTTCCAGGCCTGAACTCAGTCCTAGCCTCATCACCTCTGGAGCCAAAGGAATGAAAAAAAAACCTTGAACATTTTATTTCAAAGCTGTTCTTGATGGAGAATATCTTCCTAGACAAGGCTCTAAAGTTCACATGCAAAACCTCTTTTCCATGAGGAATTTCCCAAAAATATCCAGGACCCTGGCCCCTTGGGTGAAGATGATGCCAATCAGTTTGCATGGCTGGCCAGCAGGCACTAGTGACATGGCGGTCCATCTCATAAGGCTGATGAGTAATTTGCTCATTGCCTTATTGAATCAGTTATTGATCAGGAAAATAAAGCCTCAACATGGTGTTTCCAACTGGAAATCATAAAATAAATGATGAACAGGACCATAAGAGAAGATCCATAAGCTGCAGCATCCTCAGAGCACACGGGAGGACACAAGGTCCACACCGTCCTCGGAGCCCACAGGAGGACATGATAAAGTTGGTTTCCCAGGGTGTCAGAGATGTAGCTATCTGTAGCTGTTCCGAGGTTCTGGGACAACCTTTGGAAGAAGCAGTGTCACCTGCCTTAGAGAAGCAGCAGCCCAGAGGTAGAAGGGACGGGCTGCTTCCTGCGAAGGAGGATGCATCTGGCAGGCTGGGCAGGACTCCTGGGAAACAGCGCTAGAGGAAAACTGAGATGCCCGACAGGAAGGTGCTCGCTGCCGCATGGGCACAGCCAGGGAAAGGACACTGGGGTGGGAGTCCAGGACAGTCCCGATGTGTAGTTCCATGGGAGCAGAGCTGTACCATCAGAAATAAGGGTCCAAGCACCTCTTTCTCACTGTGGGGGGTGGCCTGGAGGGCAGGGTTGCAGGGTTTCCGCAGTCTGTCTCACTTGGTTGCCAGGCGATGCCAGTGGCTCTTAGCCCGGGGGCCGAGGGAGCAGAACACGTCAGCGGGGCCTGAGCAGCAGATGTTCGTTTCTCCCAGCTCCACAGGTTGGAAGTGTGAGGTCAGAGTGTCGGCAAGGTTGTCGCGGCTGTCATTTCAGGCAGAGCCAGGACTTGTTCCCTTTTAGCTACTGGGTGTTTGTGAACCCAGAGGCTTCGTGCAAATTGCCAGGAATATAGAGGGAGTTGAGAAGTGAAACTGTGTGTAAAAGACGAGCCGGTTGCCACGTCCCCAGGTAGGTCTGCTTGCTGCAGACACTGCAGTGGTGGGGTGGTGCGGGGAGCCCTGCGTGGAGTGCTTCTGGGAGTGGAAGAGCTTTCAGGGAGGTGGGAGCTGTTTCCACAAAAGGTAGAAAGTGGCCCAGAGAGAGTGTCAATGGCCAGAGCTGCCTGCTCTTCAGAGAGACCATGGCCAGGAGCCCAGGGAGTTGACCGCCATGACCTCCCGCCATCCAGGTGCTATTGGAGTAGCAGAGGGCACATGCCCAGCCATGAGTGGAACCGGCTTCTGAGCCCAGACAGCTTGGGCTCTTGCCCACCGTGGGTCGCGCCCGTCTTGCTCTGGTGGGCCAGGCCTCCTGCCTCCAGAGGGGCTGGCATCTGTGGGCTCCACGGTGGTTTTCCCCTTTTCCCTTCATCAGCTGGCTCTCGGGCATCAGCGAGCGGCCTGGCGGGCTGTGGAGGCCCAGGCTTCCCCATCACCTGTTCCGCAGGCTCTGATTTCCTGCAGCTCCCCGGCCTGTCCTCTGGGAAGCGCACGTCTGCTGCTGGCATCTGTCTCTCATCTTCTGTCGTGAGCACCACAGCAATGAGTTCATTAGGTTTTTTAGCTTCGTTTATGACTTCTGTCAATAGAGTTTCTAATGCTGGCCTCTGAAGACGCCCACCCCGCTGCTCCCGTGTGCTTGGCGCTGCCCTCGTCATTTGCTCAACGCCTCACACCTCTTGCCTGTCATCTCCCGCCAGTGTGTCTTCCTGTCCCTCTGCCCTGCAGTCTCCTGCATGGGACTGGTTCTCACATGCCTGCTGCTCCTCTCTTTGGCCTTTCGTGGTCTCTCCATGTCTTCTCTGCCCGCTCTCAGGGCTGCCCTTGTCTCCCCTGTGCCTGGCACTAGATGGCAGACCTGTCAACTTGTCCTCGAGCTCACCCACCATCCCCTTCAGTTGGTCACCTGATTCCCCAGTGCATGATGCTACCAAGCTCACTCTTGGCTATTCCTTGGCCACTTTTTGGTGGTCTCAGTGGCTACTTCAGCAAGCTTGTGTGCATTCATGGTCATCCCCTTGCCTCCATGGCTGATTGTCTCTGAGCTGCCTGTGGGAGGCAGACATCACTCCCCTTCCTAAACCTCTCTGGTCTGGAAAAGGTCTTGTCACTCTCCCTGCAGCATCAGGGCAGACCTCAGTTCCAGCTGGCAAGTGCGGCAGAGCAGGCCTGGCGTCTCCCATCATCCACTCCCCCTCATCTGGTGACCTTAGCATATAACGGAGGCACACACCTGCACCCTCGAATCCACACAAGATCCAGTCTGGGGCCCTGTGAAGATGGTCAGTGGTATTAAAAGTGATAGAAGAGGCGTCTGTTTCTTTTTATGGCTTTATGAAGCCCTGAGTTTGAGAGAAAGTTCCAGAGTGATTTTTCAGTAGACAGGAAGCTGAGGGTTGACAGGACCACAGGAAGAGTGAGCTCTGCGGCACAGAGACGGGCTCCTGCCACAGGACCGCAGGAAGGCGCCCGCCAAGTCAGTAGCAGAAACTGAGGAGGCATTGACAGGTTGCACTGGCTCTCTTGGTTCCCCTGTGCTCATTGGACTCATGTGGCAAGAGGAGAGCTGTGTCACAGTCACCTTTGCATCTTCCACAGCTAGCGTGGTGCCCTGCATGTGTAAGAGTAGAGTATCTGTGAGCCACACAAACGGAATAATCTGTTCAGCCATCTCTGCTCCACCCAAACAGGAATAAAGGGAAAGATTTAGTAAAATAACTTGTCATTACCAAGTGGCCGTGGCATTCCAAGACAGCCTCCGTGATCATACTGAAGATTTCCTGAGCCCAGAAACCAAAAACTTCTATAAATGAAAAAGTGTGAGTCCCAAGCATTCAGCATCTCTTAGGTTAGGACCCTTATCATAAAATAATAATGACCTGAAATGACATACCGGTGGCTAGCGTTGACTGAGCACTGATCCCAGGCCAGGCCCTGTGTCCTCATCACATTATTTAACACGTGTGCAGGAGGTTCTGCCCAGCCTCCTCTGAAGGTGAGAAAGCTCCAGGGAGCAGCGGGCAGCTGTCGTCCGTCCAGAAGTGTGGCTTGGCCCAGATCTCTGGAGAAGTTTGGTGTGCCCAATATACCTGAACAAACGTGTGTGCCACCTTCTGAATACAGGCCTGAGCACTTCCGCTCCTGTGAGTCCTTTGAACGAACTCTCGTGCAGGTCAGATTACAAATGAGTACACCACAGCAGGATTCACAGCAGACCCTGGGGCACTTCCACATCCATCCACAGAAGAAGGGGAAAATAAAGCACAGTGCGTCCCACAGTGGATGATGACCCAAGTGGGTGGATGGCAGACCGTCTGGAAGGACAGCAGAGAACGTGAATAGTCAGATCACATTCATCTGGGCGTGGTGGTGCCCCCCTGTAATCCCAGCAGTGCCAGAGGCTGAGGCAGGAGGATCACAAGTTTAAGTGCAGACTCAGCAATTCACTGAGACCCTGCCTCTAAAATAAAAAATAAATAAAAAGGGCTATGGATGTGATCTAGTGGTTAAGCACCCCAGGGTTCAATCCCTGTTAACAAAAAAAAAAAAAAAAAAGAGGTTATATTATAGAAACTTCCAAACCCGTCCCTGTTAACGGGCACAGGGGGAACTGCTAAGAAGAAAAGGCAAGGGGGCCCCTGGCTCAGGCAGAATGGCAGCTCCCTCTGGTGGGGCTTGCAACTGGGGCACGTGGAGGCCCCGCTTCTTGACCTGGGTGGTGTTTGTGTCAGTGTTCATGGCATAATCATTCAACAAACTTTCAGTGTATAGTTTTCACAGTGAAAAATTTTGGTTTTAAGCAAAAAAGAAACCTTGATTAGGAAACTGAAGCTGAGAAATGCTAACTAATCTGTGCAAGGACCCTGCCATTGAGTGTCAGAGCCAGGATTCAAATCCAGGCTGCTGCGTCTTCCAGGAAAGCCTGGAAAAGAACAGGGGCAGAAGTGTGCCCTGCTGTGCCCTGGCCCACAACTCGGCCACAGACTTGGCGAGCAGGCAGCTCCTCAGGCTCACACTGCACAGGAGCCCATTTTAGGTCAGAGGGGACACTGGGAACCGAACCACCCTTCCCACAGGGATTGCAGCCTCACTCCCTGGTGGACATCACCCCCAGGAGGTGACATCTCAAATGGCTGTGCCCAGTTGATGGTGAGGGGTGAAGTGCGTGGGGTGAGCTGCAGCCACTACAGCTCCTTCAGGTGCGGGCTGGCCCCAAAGCAGGGGGTCTGTAAAATGCATCCAGGGGACATGACCCTTGGGGTTGGGTCTACATGAATGAGACCAGGTCGTGGAGGGTCCAGGAGGGTGGGGTGCAGATGACACTGCAGCTCACTGCCCGCCATGTGAGGAATGGTAATGGACCTGTGAGCTTGTCACGGGAGGCCTGCGCGAGGAGCACCGGCAAGACAGAAAGTCTGCGAGTGGCTGCTGGAGCTGCCCTCCAGGACCACTCAGCTCAGAGCCTCGAGTGAAGCAGGATTTATTTACAGGCTTCTGTCAGGCCAGCGAGTGGCTCTGGGCTCCCAGTGCCATCCTCGTTCCCATAGCAACATGTGGCTCTAATGAAAAAAAAAATAGGGAAACAGATTCCGTTTAAAAAAAAAAAAAAAAAAAAAAACTAAACTAAATGCTCCTTCCTGGCCTGGTGGTGATTCTCGTCCAGACCCTCTCCCAGAGCTGACCTCACCCGCCTGGCTCCCCAGGACTTCGCCTAGAGTCTCCTCTAGAGGGCATTGATCTAGGCCCAGAAGGTGCCTCAGGGCACCCACTTGCTCCCCAGGCCAGAGCTCTCAGTGGGGCAGCGCAGGGGTGAAGCAGACAGCCCGTGGCCGAGCTGCAGGGAGAAGCAGCCCAACCCTGAGACCGCTCGTCTGCAGCGGGGACGGCCCAGCCTTGAGGCTCCACTGCTGCCCAGGGGAGCACCTGGCCCTCCGTGGTATCCCGTCCAGGGGCTAGGGAAGGGCTGCACGTGGGGAATCTGCTTGGGCACAGGAATAGCCCAGACACACCCAGGCTGGAGATGGCACTGTGGACCGCCTGTGCTGTATGTGCCAGAACAGGGTGCAGGGCCAGAGAAAGTGACACCGGAGTGCCTGCAGGGAGCAGGGCAAGGGGACTGTTGGGCCCAGTGGCAGACCCCTGTGAGCTTGCGTGATAGTCCCAGCAGGAGGCTCTGACTGGGTCCCACACCACATGACAGCATTTTTTGCAGGGGTTGGGGGGAAGACTAGGGAATTGATCCAAGGTGCTCTACCACTGAGCTATACCCCCAGCCCTTTTTATTTTTATAAAAAGGGTCTCGCTAAGTTGCCCAGACTGGCCTCCAACTTGCAACCCTCCTGCTTCTGCCTTATAAGTCCCTGGGGTGACCAGTGTGTGCTCTCATGCCTAGCTATACTGCAGTACTTGAGGGTAGAGATTGTGTTGTGGCATCTTTGTGTCCCCAACACCTACCCCAAGGCCTGGCACACAGTTGCCTCTTCACGCATCAGACCAGAGCCAGAGCTTTGGTGCAGGATTCTGTACAAAGTAAGCCCTGGGGAATCACCCATGGCCACCCAGAGCTGAAGGACAGGGAGAGCTGAAGGAGGTTGCACCAAGGCTGTTCCCTTGTCCTTGGAGAACTGAGAGTGGAGTTGGTGAGAAAGTCGAAAGCTTTTGTTGCATGAAAATATAGGGCAGGGGAGGAGCCTTGGGATGAGTGATCCAAACCAAAACACGGATTTAAGGATTACACAGGCTGATAGTGATCAAGGCCAGGTGGCTCAGAGAGTCCACAGGGAGGGCCTGGAAGGGAGCTCTGCACAGCGGGAGGGGGCTGGTGAGGCGGGAGGAGAAGGGAGGGAGCCACTGCAGCAGCGGCTGCCAGCCCTCAGGGTGCCAGCCTCTGCTCCCACCTGTGCCACCAGGTCACTTCACCTCCCTGCCTCACAGGACACTTGCCTTTAAGGACAATGAACTGGATGTTAGAGGTTCGCTTTCGGCGATTTAGGAAGAAGAACAGAAAAATATTTCATTTCTTTCACAATTTTAAAAGAAGACCTTTTTATGGGCATAGTTCTGCTTAAGCTTCTCATGAAAGAGCTTATCAGGGAAATAGGAAACGTGGTGACACTGAACACATGTCATTGTTTCAAAGGCTGTACAATTTGTGGATGTGTCATGTGGAGCAGTTTCATTCTGCATGCTCCACAGCCTGGGAAGAAGTGTCCACAGACCTGGGCAAGTGAGTGCCCAGGAGCCATAAAGCCATGAGACAAATGGAAACTTCCAGCTCCTGAGGATGACCACAAACAGTGTCCCCATGCTGAGCTGGCAGTTTGGAGAGACGACAGAAATCTCCAGGCAGCTGGAGCTCTTTGAGACAAAAGGCACCCGTGGAGCGTGGTCAGCTGAGGTGAAGAACCGCCTGGGGTGGGGCCGCATGACCCCAGCTGTCACAGGGGCGAGAACAGGGCCACAGCTGTGCCTTCTTGGTACCTGTTCAGTGGGAAGGAGCCTTGGCAAGGCCACATCTGCCAAGTGGGTTATTCAGGCCTCCCAGAAACCAGGTAACAAGACTTTCTTTGTTTCTTAGTAGAGTTTTTCATTTTGTTTTGTTGTGTTGTTTAAAAAAAATAGAAAAATACCTCTACCACCTTGTGGGCAAATTAATTAAGATAAAAGAGCGACTCACTCTCCCTGGAACAAAGGAGTGCACAGGCATTTAAAACCACAGGCTACCTGGGGAAGGCTTGTCCCCAGAACTTTATCTGTGGATATGGGAAAGTGGCATGGAAGGAAACTATTGTCATATATGAGCTTTGTCACCCAGAAATTCACTTCCACACCTAGTAGGGATAAGTACTTGAGCAAAAATATTTGGGTTCCATTAATAATACAGGAAGGTTTGAAAATGTCTCCTCATGAAATGATTCCTTAACTAGAAACAGGGTGTGGGGCTCCTCAGATGCACATGTAAAACAAGGCTTATAAAAAGAGAAGCTTTGTTGGGAGGGCTTGGTCTTCCTCTAAAAAGGAACAAAAATAAAACATCTATGCAGTCTGAGTCTGCATGGGTTTCAAACTCTTTCATGAGAGAAGCTTAAGCAGAACTATGTCCATCCCAGCCTCTGCCCTGGGATGAGGAGAGGCCCCTGTGGTTGCCTTCACAAGTCTGGTAAATGGCTGCTCTGATGCCACCACCCGAGCCTCATGGAGGGACCCAGTCTTCAGGGAATGGATGTCGGAAGCTGTGGCCTTGTGTCTGACTTACGGGCAACCATCGAGAGGTAGGTATCTATTTTATAAAGACATGTTGCCTTGTAAATGTAAGCTGAAAGCTTGGTTCAGAAATCCTATTTGTATTGGTTGGCATGAAAGCAGGCTACGGCAGTTCCTCAGGAGAGACCTGGGAAGCAAGGCAGAGTCATTGATCAACATTTATTAAATTTTCCCAATTTCTGCTACAGTTCACAGTACTCTTAGGCCAATTTGGGAAAATTAGCAGATGCTTCTTCTCCTAAAAACCTTGAAGATATGTCAAGCAGATAGTGTTTGGGGATTCCCTCTAATGAAAGGCGACAGGCAGTAGCCAGCTGAGGAATGAGCCTGGTGGCCAGGAAGGGGCCGGGCATTTGCATACATCCTGTCCGGGGTTTGTGGAGAAAAGAACACCCTGGACTGTTTCCACACGTCCAGGATTACAGCTCCCAGAGAGCAGGGCAAAGTGATAATAAACAGCAGCTACCAAAGGACGCCCAGATTGTGACTAAGGCTGTGTCAGATTCATACACACGACTACATTGCAAATTAGCCGGCTCCTCTCCGGGGATAGATCCAGAGGCCATTGAAGATGGTTCAGCGAAGGTGCCCCTTTGTGAGCAGCGGCAATCAAACAGGCTAATGGGATGCATGATTGCCGAAAAGGGGAGCGAAAATGATGCGGCAGCCGCAGTAATGGCTTTGCATAAATCAGAAGCGCGTCTCTGCCCTGTATGCCTCATTCACTTTTGGTCACATCCTTTCCAAGGGGTATTGCAGTCTCGGGAAGGTTCAGAAGGAAGAAATTGAACCACACGAGCTTCTGAGTGGAAAGAGGCCCAGGGCCCGGCTGATTGGCCCACAGGGAGACCCATGGGAACCTGTGGGAAGAAGGACTGAGGAGCTTGGGGTGGAGCATGATTCCAGGTCCCCTCCCTCCCCGAGGTAATGACAGTCTGCTAAGGCCATCGGCGCCCTCCTCCAGCCTCCAAGAAAAGAGCAGAGGCATCAGGACTCCTTTCCTTCTGCACCTCTGTGTGGGGCAGGAGCAGCCTGGGCCCAGCTGGGATAGCCAGGCCTCCCATGAAGGAGGTAGCTCCCTACCACAAGCCTGCTGGTCACCCCCACTCCAAGAGAAGAGGGCCCAGACCACCCCCAGTCCTCCTCTGGTGGCCAGTTGTGAATCTCATGGTCCCAGGGGAAGGAGGCCCTGTCCTGCACAGGACCCTGAGGAAGAAGGATACCACAGTGTCCACTGTTGCCGCGTGTGGCTACAGACGACGGGCTGCATCAGCAACAGAGATGACTGAGCCAGGCGCACCTCCACAGGGGTGGCAGAGTGCCGTGCTGGGTCTGCCCGTGGCCTGGAAGCCCCTCTTTGCCCACGTGTCTGCTCGCAGCTCCTCAGGCCCAGGGTGGGCCTCCTCTAGGCTTTCCGAGCCTCCCTTCCAGGCAGAGTCTGCTGTCTACCTGTGCTGTCAGAATGGTGGTGGAAAGTTCCAGGCTTTGGTGCCGCCCAGCCCTGAGGGTGAATCCCAGCTTTCCGCTGTAGGCAGAAGAGCTAATGTGGTGGCACAGAGGCACCTCTGCCCGCCCTGCCCCTGTCCCCGGGGATCCTGACCTTGGGTTCAAGTGCTGGACACACCCAGCAAGGTCACTGGAGGGTAAAACAGCAAATCCTGTGAAGGGTGGAGGACCCTGAGTGACCGCAGTGTGGCAGCTGCCATGCCTTCCCCAGTAGCCGACAGTCCCTGGTCCCTGTGGACCCTTTTCCTTACTTTATCAGTCCTTAGTGAGTCTGTTGTCAAATTCTGTGTTGTTTTTCTTTAAAAATGACTCCTTCCTCTTGATTGTAAGCTGCGCTTCACTTCAGGGGATTTCAGAGTGTAAAGGTCTGTCATCTACTTTCTTTAAACACTTGTATTATTTGAATTTGTCACCACAAACGTGCATTTCTTTTGCACTTTTTTTAAATGTGAGAAATGGTGCTTCTCCAGAGCCCTTGCGCTGGCTCCTGCCTGTTCTGGGCTGTGCCCTGCCCCTCCTGTCCATCCCCTGCCCCCTCCTGTCCATCCTCACCTCTAGAGCCCTCTGCTCCATCCGGAGCCCTCTGTCATTGTCCTTTGGCTCAAGAACCCAGAGTGGCTCATCTGCACCAAAGGCAGTGGTTACGGGTCACAGACTGGAATGCAGCTCTGATGCCCGGTAGCTGTACCTGGGCCACAGCACACAGGGGACTGTTGGGGCCAGTATGGCCTGGGACTTTCCAGGGTACCCTTAACTTGGATGGAAGATCCTGTCATGAGCTTGTGGTGTCAGAAAGAGGAATAGTTGTGATTTCTGTGGAAGAAGGAGCTGCAGGAACACACAGAACCAGCCGCGGAGGCTCCCGTCAGTGTCTATATTGGGAATAAGCACCGTTTGCATTATTATTTGAAGATGGGTTGTTGGCGGGCTCAACACAGGGTGCAGTTCGCAGCACTTGCGGTAGATGAGAGGAATTTGTCTGGAAATGGGGATAATGGTGGGACGAGAGTAATGACCAGAACCAGGCCATTGGCCTCTTTCAGGTCTCCCCCTGGGCAGCTGGTCTCCCCAGGCCCTCCCCAGGCCCTCCCCAGCATAGTGGAGCAGGCACTCGTCCTGTGTGATGTATGGGGACCGTCCTCGGAAAAGAAGCACATTGTACAGGATAAGCCACCAGGCCATCCTGAGACCTTTTTATTTCTCAGTGCAGGGTTTTTATTGATTTGTTTATTCCTGGGCAAGACCCTGAGCTGCAGCGTGGACAATGAAGCTTGGTCCTTGAGGGTGATGGGAAGTGACAGATCAGGGGCCAGAGGCTGGAGAGGGGCGGCCACGGGCAGGAGGCACCAGGATGCTTGTGGGCGTCTGGGGAAGAGCTCACCTGGCTCATCTGGACAGTCACAGTCCTGGAGAGGAGGCAAGAGCGAGAGGAGAGGGGACCATTCATCAGGAGAGGGCACAGGGGAGAGTTGACAGGGAGGAGGCCCATGTAAGTCAACTCAGGGATCAGTGTCAGCAGCACGGCGGCGCAGCCTCCAGAGGTGTTGACAGGACTGAGCGTGGGGATTACACAGAAGGACAGGCAGGACGGAGCGCCCCCCTGTCCAGGGGCCGTAGTCCAGGCAGCCCTTGTGGAGGCCTCCTTCACGGGCACTGGGCTCAGAGGGTGCCTGGTGGTCTTGCAGAAGGGAATGGGGTATGCATCCAGCTTGGAAGCTGTAGTGTGCGGCGAGGTTGCTCCTCAGAGCCTGCCCTGTCCCCTGCCTGGCAGAGGTGTGTTCCTAAAGCAGGAGGGACTAAGAGTCAAGCCCAGAGACCCTCCTGTTCTGCAGAAGCTTAAGAACGCAAGGCTGGTAGAGGAGGACAGGTCAGTCCTGGCCACCCAGAGGGAGGTCTTCAGATTCCCCCTGCTCAGCCCAGGCAGTGCTGTGGCCCAGAGAGCCTGCAGATCTCCACATAGGGCCCCCGTCTGACCCTGGCCCTGCTGGCACTTGACAGGTATGGGCCCACAGCTGGACCAGAAGTGGACTTTTGCGCCAAGGGAAGGGAGGAAGGGGAGAAAAGGTGCTAACCCGATGCGGCCACCAGCACTGAGGAGCAGTAAGGGTCCTCAGGAAGCCCTCTGTCCTCGTGACCAGCCTTTAAGGAGAGGAAGCAGTTCACCTAGGAGAGGACAGCCGCTGCCAGAGGGAGAGGGCAGGCCCGGAAATGCGCAGGCTCAGGGAGGCTTCGTGGCCGAGCCTGGAATGTGAAATTCAGAACAGTGGTCACTAAATGAGTTGAAGCCAGAGTGGGCAAAGCCAGTTGAATTGGGAAGGAAAGCACAGCATTTACATCCTCACATAGTTCCACAGCAGACAGCACGTGCGTCTCCCTCCGTGGACATGATTCTCCAGCAGAAGGGCACACAAGCTCCGGCTCCCGCTGGGCAGGACCGGTGCTCCCCTGGGAGAGCACCGCCAGCCCTGCCTGCCAGGCTCCTCCAGAGCCCCTTGACTGCACCTCCTCAGGAGCATGGGGGTGTCCAGTCGGCCCTATCCTGCATCTGTGTAGGCCCTTACCACGAGCACGGTCACCAGCCACCAGCAAATCCAGAGCCCAGGGAAGGGAATGGAGATGAAGCTGCTGGGGGGCTGGGGAGGCCCAGCAGTGTGGCCCGCCACATGGCTCCGTGGGACCTGTTGCTCGTGGCTGTCCACGTAGGCGCCCACCTGCCAGGCCTCCATGCACATCTCCACAGCCAGCTGCCCACCTGCCCTGGCCTTGGCATTTGCACCCAAAATCAGTGACAGTTTGCAAGTCACATCTCTCCCACCGCATCAGGCCCTCTTCACCGTCCCCGACCCCTCTCTCCTCACTTTGTTGGTTAGATCTCCTCAGACACCACTCAGAGGTCTGAGGTCTTCTCCCTGAGGCCTCTGTCCCTCTCCAGACCCTCCCCTCGCGTGGACTCGTCTCAGCCGAGTCCTCTACTTCCCTCCAGGTCCTGCCTGGACGTTTAAGAAGAACTACACCCACGGCCGAGCTGCCCCCAAGTGCTGTGGGGCTGTGGCCTCAGACACGGTGTCTGCATGGCCCCCAGGAGAGCTTGGAAGAAAGTATGACATGTTGAGCGCGTTAGATTGAGACGTAGATTAAATGTTTCACCACAGGTTTAAAAATAGTTTTGTAAATATGAGAAAAATAAACATAAGATGGAAGATGTGGGTTGACTAAATATCAGGAACTATTTGAAGACATGATTTGATAAAATAGATTTTAAGTAAGTTGAATAAAGCACACAAAAATCTGATAGTAATTATGGAAAAGTTTTATCCATGGATTTTAGCCAGTGAATCCTGAGAATATTTTCATAATTCTGGAAAAATTCCAGCTGCATTAAAATAATTCACTCATGTGGACCCTTCAGAGGCTCTGAATTCGGAGCTCTAAGCCAGGCCACCTATGGGGTTCCAGGACACCTCAGAGCCCAGTGACATGACAGGCCATACCCCATTCTATGCCTGAGCTGGCAAGAAGGAGCCTGGGTGCCTGGGTGGTGCTCCTGGGTGAGTGGGCACGCGGGGCCGCCTTCGCGGGGTAGCAGAGACGCCCAGACTGTGAATTCAGGCGCGCCCTCAGCAGGTTCAGAAAGCACACCTTTGAAATTGATTCCCTTAACACTGCCGCCTGCACCCTGGGTGGTCCATCTGACCACCACGACTGAAGAGGGTGGGATTCCTGCCCCTCAGAGCTCGATGGGCACTGGGAAGTGGAGCCCCAGAAAGATCCGGTTGATGGACAGCAGAGAGGATTTTCCGTGTGAGGCTGGGCTGCGGGCAGCCTTCCTGTCTGGGCCTCTGATGGGGCTCCTCGACTCCCCCCAGCCCACCCTTCAGCGGTCACTGCCCGTTCAGTGCCAGGCATGTCGGGGTCTCTGGAGCCAGGGGCCAGGGCTCCCCACCCGCCCAGCATGTTCAGCATGTGCCGTGTGCACAGGGGCCAGCAGCACTGACTTGGGGCTCCATGGTGCTGCCAGTCAGACCCGCTGCAGGTGGGCAGCCTTTTCCTGGCTTCTGGAGGGGGGTCACCTGCCCTCAACCAGGTGGCCAGCTCCTCGGGTGAGGCATTTGTTCCAGGCCAGGCCAGGCCAGGCAGGGTTGGAGTCCGTCCCTAGCACAGCTACCCGCGGGCTTCGCTCAGCCCTCGTAGGCCTTGCCAGGGTGCCCGGGTCCTCTCCAGGGGTGATCCCTGCTGGCTCTCTTGTTACCACAGCCTATGGGGGGAGATTTCCCATCCGTGCTGCTCACCCTGCAGAAAGTGCGCCCTCAGTGGGTTCAGAGTCGTGTGACCACCACCACAGTCCACACCTGCTGACTGGACCCGGCCACCACCTCAATGGTAAATTAATTAAAAGGGAGAAAAAACCAGGCGCAGTGGCACAGGCCTGTAATCCCAGCCTTAGGCTGAGGCAGGAGGATCTCAAGTTCAAAGCCACCCTCAGCAATTTAGCGAGGCCCTAAGCAACTCAGTGAGGCCCTGTCTAAATGAGACAAAAAGAAGCGGGTGCAGTCTGGGGATGTGTGTAGCCCAGTGGCAAGTTGCCCTGGGTTAAATCCCTAGCACCCCCCAAAATTAAAAATAAACAAAAGGAAAAAGAGCCCATGAGACAAAAACCACCCAAACGTGGTCACCCTGTGAGAACATTCTGCAGGAACCTGGGTCACGGTGTCCATGACTTTGGTGCCTGACTGGTCAGGTGCGTCCAGGGTCTCCTAGTTGCTGCTTGGTGTCTGGGCAGGACTGCACCTGGCAGCCCGAGGTCCCCAGCCAATCCCTCACTCACCAACTCCTTTCCTCTCCTCACCCAGGTGTTCCACTGTGTCCACTTTGAGTGTCCGGAGCAGCAGAGCATCCAGAAGGAGGAAGGCAGCGAAGAATCAGGGACAACGGACGACAGCCTGCCCAGTCAACAGCTTGACCCTCACGCCCTGCGAGCCCCCAGTGGCGGCTCTCTGCCCCCCAGCCCAGGCTCCAGCTCGCGCTCACCCAACCGGCAGCACCAATAAAGGAGGCGGCAGACATGGTGTGACTGGGTGGGCCTGGGTGGCAGAGGAGGTGTCCCCCGGGCACGGTGTTTGTGGACTGCCCTCCCCACGTCCAGGGAGGAGCAGGCTCGGCTGCAAACTCGGACACAGGTTTCCTCCCAAGGACAGCAGGGCCCGCTTTGTTCTCCTCCATTTGTCCAAATCAGGCTAGTCTCCAGGGGGAGAAACGGGTCTTCAATCTTCATCAAGTCCACCATTAAAACCCTACCTCTCTAATCTGACCCAGGCAGAGGGACAGAAGGAAGTGACACTCAGGCCCCAGCCCACTGCAGAAACAGCAGCAGACCCGGAACAGAAGAGAAGGCACTAGGCCCTGCTGGCCCAGAGCGCCTGTAGGATTGGGTCCCCTGGAGGGTTTTCTTACCCACACCGGCCCTGGCGGCTGGTGTGCCCTCTAGCTCCTCTCCTCCGCTGACCCCTAGCTTTCCTCATCTCTGAGACGCGCTCCAGATGGCTTGTTCTGATCCCTCTACACTCATTTCCCTCCCTTGTTTTTGAACGGTTTTGGGGCAGGGTAGAGACTCTTGTCCGTCGACTCCTGAGTGAGATGCAGAGGCATCTCGTGGTGACACCTGGTCTCACAAGGTAAAGCCTCTGAAGACGTTCAACAAAATACACAGTGAGCACATCAGTCTGTGGACATTTGAGTCAATAATCGTTCAGGTTGCTCAGTTATTAACCTGTCATTCCTGAAATGTATCCTGCCTTTAAGCTTCCGCGGCTGACGAGGAAACAGTTACCATGCCAGCTGCTAATTTAACACTCAGAAGTCTGTGGACAGACATGCCAGTTTCTGGCGAGCTTGGCTCTTGTGGCCTAGCATCGGGAGCACAGACCTGCGCCTCTGCAGCCTTGTTGTGCTGCTGTGTTTTCCCCATACTACGGCACCCCCTGGGCATTGGGAAAGGCATTTCTCAGAAACTTCTAATCGTCCCCGGGAGGATCTCATGCGACTACGACAGCTCCATCTGGCTTTCTGTCACTTACCAGTGGTTTCCTTTCCAGTGCTGGTGACCCCTGGTGATGTACACCTGTGATCATCTGCAGTTCTGCTTCTCTCCAGATGCTCTGCGTCGGGGCCGTCAGCTCTGGCCTGAGAGCCTCCCTGGCAGTGTGGCGAGCCACTGAGCTGCCCGGTGGTCCCCAGGTGCCCAGCACACTCCGGGAGCCTGCTTAGAGGAGTGGGGCAGGCCTGAGGGCTTCCTTTCCAGTGTCTGAAAGACATTTGGGGTGTAGAAAGGCTGAAAGGGTCAGCGCCTGTTCCTCCCGTTCAGCTTGGTTCTGAGTCCACACTGAATGGTGAGGTGGTGTCCAAGTGCAGGGCTGGGGTGAGGTCATGTTTCTGTGGGAACACAGGCCAGCAGGAAACAGGGTCATCTAGGTGGGAGAGGTGGTCCTGGGGGAGAGGCGCCTGTCAGCAGAACTCTGCCTGCTTCTCCGCTGTGGGCCGAGTGGGACCCCCTCTGGGTGCCCAGCATGTCCGCGTGACAGGCTCCTTGGCGGGGTGCCCGCCATGGTGGGGCGCTGCCGCCTCTGTCAGCATCCAGCCTGCAGCCGCCAGTTGGCACTCGAGCCCCCGCCCGCCCAGCAGTCCTTCCACGCTGTTTGTCCCCTGTCCCCTGGGACAGAGGGGCCAGGTCAGTCCCAGGGGCACAGAGACACGTCCCAGGTAGAGGGGGCCCCAGGTGACTGGGCTAGTGACAGCTGAGAACCCACCACTGCCAAGTGTCTCCCCTGCAGGTGCCAGCAGCTCTGCCACATCCTAGAGGCCACACCTGTGGCTTCCCGGGCCATGGCTGGCCTCTGTCCTCTCTGCTGGGACTTCCTCACCTGCTAGAGCTCTTCCCGCCTCCCCCAGCACCTTAGGTGCCTCCTTTACCAGGGCTGAGGGGAGGACGGGGTGGCACTGGCAGCAGGTGGCCACAGAGTGTTCTGCGGGTGACTCTCTCCTACCCTGGCCCCATCTGTGGCCCTGGAAAGCCTCCTCGGGGTGCCAGGAGGACACTGGCCTCAGCAGGCTGGAGGAGCCCTCCGTCCCTCGAGGTCTTCTGATTGGGGCAGGAGGTTCTTTCCTCATGTCCAACTGGTCCAGGGGCCACAGTCGAGGTGTGTCACACCACACAGGCCTGCGGGGTCTCCGGGCCAGGGACGAGCGAGCAGCCAGGAAGGAGTCTGGCCTGGACATCTCCAGGGCTTGGCAGGCCCCAGGGAGAGCTTCTCTCTGCTGCCACCTGGGTCAAAACGGCCGAAACCTTGGAGCCAAGTGTGCTGCTGGGCTGAGGCAGGGACGTCTGCCCAGCAGGGCCCTGGGCCGCCTCCAGGAGCCCATGCCAGCGGGGATCTCAGCCAAGCGCCGGGGGCAGCGCAGCAGACGAGGTTCCGAGGCCCAAGGCCCCTCACCCCTGGGAGCCTCAATGGACTGAGCAGCGTTAGTGCAGCCAGGTGGGATCTGGTTAGGGGAGTGGCCAGGGAGACAGACACTTGGTGGCCACGACCTCTGCCCTGTACCATGATGCTTCTCGGGATCATGCAAGGACACCTCTGCCCCACTCGAGATGAGTCACTGCCAAAACCCCCTGCCCTCCTCCTCCTCCTTTTTTTTTTTTTTTTTAATGTTTTGGGGAAAAGTAGAAAGAAACCTTCATCGGAGCTTTGGGAAGAAGCCTTCAGGTCACCTCCCGGCAGCTCCTAGGGGGTCGGCTGGGCAGGCAGAGCCCCCCAGGAGGATTGCGCAGCTCAAACCCCTCACACGCCCGCGATTCCCTGTGCCCTGGGTCCTGTTTCTCTCCTGATTCTAGTTAGAACCCTGAGCCCGTGACGGGTGTGGGGCGCTTCTCAATGCTCTTTAAATTGTCGCTTTTTAAATCTTATTAAATGAAGTGTCGATTCCTGACAAATACATTAAAAGTGTCTCATTCCTAGAAGAGTTGGGAAGAGAGATTTTCAGCAAGAGTGGGATGTGTTTGTTAGACTGATTCCTTGGCCAAAAAACAAAATGAGTTTTGAATTGTGCGAAAATTGCTCAGTAGTTAGCCATCGCCCCAGATGCCCGCTGCTGTGCCCGCCAGCCTCACCTTCTTTCTAATTTAGAAGATAACAAAATTGTGGCCACTGAGCTTTTCTGGAGTCAGCGGGAATAAAGGAGAGTGTGATCCACAGGAAGCAGCAGAGGCCACTTGGTGATAGAGATGGAGGGTCCCGTCACAGACCGCCCTTGAGCGCCCCCCTGGGACAGGGAGGAGGGTGTTAGAGGGAAAGAGCGTCCAGGGCAGCTCTTGGGGCCTCTCCTTGCTGGCTGCACTCTCGCCTTTGGTGTCACCAGTGCTCCTGGCGCTTGAGGTCCTGGGCACAACAGCTTCAGGGTGGACCTGCCCTCCACCGGGCGGAGTGGCAGGCACAGGCCGGGCTCAGGCTCCATTTGTTTGGCAGCTACGGCCATCAACTCTGGTGTCCATCCTGACGACAGCTCCAGCAGGACTCGGCGCTCATTAGTGGCCCTGGGACTTTAAGCTGCCGTCCGAGGCTCTGCGCCACCACGCGTGTCGTCATTATGATATTAAATTACAAGTCTTCCTGGTGCCCGCTGTGGCTCAGGAGTCGCTGAGGGGGGTCTCGACGGCCTGCAGGGCCACTGGTCATCCCACCTCCCTGGAGTGGGCCCCGTCATGCCCAGCGCTGGGTGGATTCAGAGGCCCCCGTTGTGTGAGAGCGTGGGAAGTTTTGGGGGGCCACAGTGTTCCCCAGGAAGTGAGGCTGAGGGGGGAGGGGAGGGAGTGTGGGTCTTCGTGGTGGGTCCCTGGTGTCCCTTGGATTCCTCCTCCGTGGCTCCGGCTGCCCATCCACCCCCACGCTGAGGCCCATATACCCGCTTCCTGGGCTCAGGGCAGCTGGACCCCGCATGCCCGCGTCTCCCTGGCCAGGCTCTCTCCAGGGCTAAAGCAGGGGCCGGGGCAGGCGCACAGAAAGCCCGAGGAGGGCCCTCCCCGTCTTCACCACTCAAGTCCTAAAATTATACACCCTGCCCCGGAATAGGGTCATCCTGGGAAGGGGCGAGGGCACCCATCCTCCAGCTGTCCCTCCTGCCCTGGGCCTGGGTCGTCTGCTCCTCCACTACCAGGCCCCACCCGCTCAGCGCAGTCACTTCAGGCCAGCCGCTATTCCGCCAGCAGCAGCCCGGGCGGCCATTGCCAGATCTGGTTAGTTTGTCCCCCCCTTTTTTTTTTTTTTTTTGGAAGACCTAAAATATTCCCCGAGGCCTGAAGACTCACAATCATCCACCTGTAATTTATGATAAATGTCGCAGAGCACTTACTATTTGCATGCGTATTTATAGCCCTGAGCAGAGAAGGTGGCTGAGAGCCCCACACCTGTCTCCACTGTTGTCCCTCAGCCTTCTCCCCAGGGCCGCTGCTTGGCATCCCTGTCCCACCAGGAGGTGCCAAGGGAGGGTCCTGCACTCGCTGCAGGCAGCATGGTGAGAGGCAGAGGGGCTGAGAGGCCCTCAGGTAGGGGTCTGTGCCCTGGGACACTGGGGACATTGTCCATCCGTGAGTTCCAGAGGTCTACGGCCTTGCTCCCTGAGAGCACCCTACAGATCAGCTGCACCAGCTGGTCCTCCTGGGCTGGGCTCTGCTGCTGCCCTGCGCTGCCCCTGGCCCCACATGCCCGGTGTGCGCCAGGCCCCTCTCCTTCCACCGCAGTTCTACATGGGCAGCACATGACATGGGGCTCCAAGACCTCGCCACAGGGTCTGCCTAGGCCCCACCATCTGCTGCCCCACGAGATCAGGCGCTTCAGGTGAGGACCACAGGGGCCGCAGGGCCAGGCTGGCCAGAGCTAGGACTGCTCGGGACTTGGGGCTGGACAGCTTGCTAATGCCCTGCGGCCTGGCCTCTTTCCAGAGTGGCTCTTCCCACCCTGACAGATGGCCAGGGATCTCCCCATCAGACTCTCCCAGTCCTGAGGCCACCCACTCCCAACCCCAGAGCCTGGAAAAGCAAGAGGAAAGTGACTGTGGCTGTGCCTTGGAGCAAATGACAGGAGAGGTGACGATCCTCCGGGTGACCATGGACTGGGCCCTTGTGCTGTTTTTGCCAAACCTGTTACAACCCGAATGCACCAGAGACCGCCAGCCACCTCTCCCCAGGGCTGCCGGGCTGGGAAGGTTGTGGGTGCCAGCCTCATGCCGCTCCCAGGCCTCTTGGAGGCGGGACAGGGACCTTGCTAGGCCTGTGTCTTCTCTACTTGGTTCAGAAGTCTGAAGCAGCCCAAAGGGCACTGTCCCCGTTCACAGCGTGTCCTGTTGTGAGCACGAAGCGGCTTCCTCCCTCTGCAGACCCTCTGAAGTGGGCACGCGCACAAACCGTATGTGTACGTTGACTCCAATCCCCCAAATCCCTGCTTGTGAAATGCTGCCGTGGGTTTTGCTGTAGAAATAAAGTGTGACTTCTTGTGCATGTGTCGGTGTCGTCACTCACCCCGCAGCCTGGCCCCTGCCTGTGGGGCCATGGTGCAGGCCTGTCCTCGGGGCTCTCCAGCTGCCCTCGCTCTGCCTCTAGCGGGGAGGCAGACAGCGTCCCCTTGGCTTCCCCCTGGGCCCCTGCCGCTGTCTGGGCAGAACCCATTTCGTGTTCGGCAGCCCAGGGGCCGGATCTGGACCCTGCGTGACCGCCGCCAGCCGCCAGCGCCTTCATCACAGGGCCAGGCCCTCCCTTCCTTCCCTGGGCACCTTCTCCACCTGCCCTCTGGCCCTACTGGTGCCATTTTTGGTGGAAAGAAAATTCCTGTCACCCTGAACACAGGTCCTCTTCCCATGTCATTGTCCTGAGCCCTACCACAGCTGCCACTTCTCTCCTTCGTCATGACAAACCTGAGTGTGTGCTGGACGGTTGTCACAGGAACCAGGTGTTTGCTCCCATGCAATGTGATTTGTTTTGGGACCTAAGCGGAGGGCTTGGCGTTTGCTGACTTAGATCTGGAGGCTTAGCCGGCAGTGTGCAGGGTTCACAGGCCCAGGGAGGTGTCCAGAGGGGACAGCTGTGCAAGATCCTGAGGGCTGGGGACCATTACTAGTGACTATTTGGGTGGGAGAGCAGCAGGGGCCAGTTAGGGCTGGGCAGTGGGACGGGGGTCTCCTGGACATGGTGGACACTGGGCTCCTCTCTGAGATGGGAGTCAGCCAGGTCCTGAGTACTGGAGGGACGCACCAGGCCCACACTGGCTGCTGCCTGGAGAGTTCACTGCAGGGGACACTGGGGGGGCCAGGTGGGAGGTGGTAGATCCAGGGGAGGGCGGCTGTCTGGACCCTTGTGGTGGAGGAGGGGAGGGGTCTGTGGGCGGGCGGGATTTGCTGCGTGGAGCAGTGGAGGGGACACTGCAGAGCTGGGTGGGTGGCGGCTGCAGAGCTGGGTTTACCAGATGCCTGCGGCAGGACCCCAAAGGAAAATCACACCAGCTTCACGAGGTGGTCAGTTTCCTAGTGACCTGTGATGGAAACACAGCGACTTCCTCACATCCTAACCCCAAAGATCCGCCTCACCTTCGTAGCCAGGCCACCCAGCGCCAGGCCTTCCCCATGCAGGGAGTGGCCAAGATTTTGCTCCGCAGCCAGGACAGTCGCGACAGCCTGCTCGTCGTGGTTTGCTCAGGGTGTAAATTGTGTTCTGTGCTGTTTTTCTGTGGGAAATGCAAGTTGCCACCACAAAGTGCCAGTTTTGTTTCTGCAGGTTGAGTGGCTGTGGTTCGGGGGTTCACAGGCTCCGCAGAGGGAGAACCACCCGGGAGCACCATGAAATGACATCCACACCTGCTCCCAGGGCTCCGGTCCCCGGGGTGGCCACGTCCTTACTGCTGCTGCTGGTTCTCGTCACCAGAAAAGGCTAACAGGACACTGCACCCTGAGCCTGCCGGGAGGGGCGAGGTTTCCAGGGGACGTGGCCTTGAGAGCCTGGAAGAGGGGTCCCCGGCTGAGCCCTGTGTGCCCCAAAGGGCCCGTCTGGCCAGGCCTGAACCCCAGCATCCTAAACGCTGCTGGCCCCGTCAGGCCACGGGATGGGGGACTCATCACGGCAGCTGAAGGTCAGTGGTTTGCCCAGGGCCTTGCCCACCCAGAAAGGCCAGAGCCCTGGGGGAGGGAGGGCTGGGCTATGGGCCCTCAGCCCCTGGGGGAGCCCTGGGAGCACCACGCGGGAGCATCACCCCTGTGCCTACAGGCTTAGCGGGGTCAGATGGAAAGAGGGTGTGAGGAGGCGCACTGGGCACCCCTGCTGTTTTGACCCTCGCGACCCTTGCGAGTGTCTCCATATGTGCACACAACAGGGGACCTCAGATCGGGTGGCGCATCCACTGCGTAACCACTGGTCATTTTTTTGTGATGAGAACACGCACAGCCCAGCTATTTTGAGACAGACCCTGAGTAGAGTCATCCTGCCCTGCACCAGGACACGGGGACACACTCCTCCCACCCACCTTTGTGCCCATCAGTCACCGCTTCCTGCAAACCCTCCAGCTTCCAGTGGTGGCTCTTCTCTCTCAGCTTTTTTCTTCCCTGTGTTTTATTCGTGCCTATAGCAGTGCCCAGCGGTGGGACTTGTTGTTACCTATCCCCACGTGCACACAGTGTGACATTTCACCCCTCCCCCTCCGTCCCCTTCCTCTGTCCTCCTGACCCTCCGTCTGTCTTCACAAGGCATCCCACACGCTCCTTCCTCTCTAGCTCCCACATGCCTTCTCCCAACTCCAACTCTAGGTCCGCTTGAGAGAGAGCATGGACATCGTGTCCTCCAGATGCACTGATGTGACCACAAATGCCAGGACTCCCTCCTTCTTTATGAACAGAGGGTCCCATAGTGCAGTCACCCCACGTTTCCCCTATCCATCAGCCGCCGGTGGACATCGGGCCCATTCCATCTCTTGGCCACTGTGAGCGGTGCTGCAGTCAACACAGGGGCACCAGTGTCACCTGGTAGGTGATGTCACTCCCTCTGGATGCAGACCCAGTGGTGGGATCGCTGGATCAGACGGTGAAAGGCGCTGTCCTCCACGCTGGCTGTGCTGATGGACATTCCCACCGGCCGTGTGAAGGGCCACCTCCTGTCCTCGCTGGCACTCCTGCCTAACGTCCCTGGACTGGGGGGGAGGGCCGTCACGGTTTTTTATTTGCATTTTTCTGACGACTGGGAATGTTGAGCATCGTATTATAGACCTGTTAGTCTTTCTCCCATTGTCTTTTGAGAAATGTCAGGCCTTTTGACCATTTTTAACTTTTTTGAATTTAAATTTGTCTCAACTGTTACATAAAAACATACATCACCGAGTGATGTGCTGATACAGACATATGTTGTGCAACGTTTCAATCTGGGTAAACATACCTGTCTCCTCAAAGGAGTTTTTGAGTTCCTTACAAATTTTAGATACTGACCCTTTCTTAGATGGTTATTTGCAACTATTTCCTCCTGCTGTTTCCTCCTGTGCAGCAGCAGCTTTTAGCTCCTTGCAGTCCCGTGTGTCTACTTTGTGATGAGGCCTGTGCTTTTGAGATCTTATTAAAAAAAAAAAAAATCCTTGCCCAGACCAAGGTCATGAAGCGTCCCATTTTTTGTTTGTTTTGTTTTTTCTTACTGGGTATTGAGCCCAGGGGTGCTTACCCACGGAGCCACACCCCAGCCCTTTTTAAATATTTTATTTAGAGAGAGGATCTCACTGAGTTGCCTAGGGCCTCACTAAGTAGCTGAGGCTGGCTTTGAACTTGTGTCCTCCTGCCTCAGCCTCCTGAGCTGCAGGGATTATAGGCATGCACCACTGGGTCCAACTTCTGGTTTTTTTTTTTTAGTAGTTTCATTCCTTAAATTTAAGCCACTTTGATTGATGTTTGTACATGGTGAGAGACAAAGGTCTCCCGTCATCGGTGCATGTTTTCCCAGCACTGTTTGTCCAAGAGAGACCGTCCTTCTCCAGTGTGAGTGTTCTTGGCACCTTTGTCAAGAATCCGCAGTGAAGCACGTGGGTTTGCTCTGGATGCTCCGCGCTGTTGCCCGGCCGGTGTCTGTTTTCAGGCTCTCCTCCGTCCTTCTGTCACTGTAGCTTCGTCAACTACTTTGAGATCAGGTGTTGTGATGCCTCCAACTTTGTTCCTTTGGCTCAAGATTGCTTTGGCTATTTGGAGTCCTGTCATTCCACATGAATTTTAGGATCCTATTTCTGTAAAGAATGCCACTGGGATTTTGATGGCAATTGCCCTGATACCTGGTACCTTTTTTTTTTTTTTAAAGAAAGAGAGGAGAGGAGAGGAGAGGAGAGGAGAGAGAGAGAGAGAGAGAGAGAGAGAGAGAGAATTTTAATATTTATTTTTTAGTTCTCGGTGGACACAACATCTTTGTTGGTATGTGGTGCTGAGGATCAAACCCGGGCCGCATGCATGCCAGGCGAGCGCACTACCGCTTGAGCCACATCCCCAGGCCCCTGGTATCTTTTTAATCTGCAAATGGGAGAAGGGGCTGTTGGCTGGGAATGGCAGTTTGGCAATTAGTGTCTTTGTGGGTGCACAGGTCTGTGCCCTTGTGCCCTTCTGCAGCTGGGCAGCAGTGATGCTGCATTAGAGCAGTGGCCTCAAACTGGCTGTACCCTGGGATGGCCTGAGCTTCGTGAAAAGCCACCCACTGCAGAGCCTGTTGCGTTGACTGACATGGGACTGGGTGGAGCTGGGCATAGAAGTCTTCTGAAGAGCTCTGTAGGTGATTCTGAAGTCGGCGTGACTGAGGGCCACCTGGTAATGCAGGGTGGTGGAATTTCCATATCCTCCAGCCAGGACCAGCCCAGAGCAGGTGAGGGCCTCTTCACAGGTGTCCCACACGAGGAAGGGCTGAGCTGGGCTGGAACTGCATTCTGGCTCCCAGGCCAGGGCTCCCTCCCTGATACTGGAGCTGACCAAGTGCAGGGGCCACAAGTGCTGGGAGGGTAGGTCACCTTGCGAGGGCCTCACTGAAGGTGCCAGAGCCCTCTCCACCTGCTGGCCACTGCCTGTCTACATCTGCAGGATGGCTGCCGCCACACACGGTGTTCCTGGTGGCCCTCTCCCGAGCCGCGGGTTCTCCTGCAGCTTGCCAGGACCTTCCTCCCCTGTGAGACCCCCTCCACCTCCAGGAACTTGCAGAGCCCCGCCTTGGCCTGTAGCTGCTACCGGAGCCCCTGCAGTCCGTGGACATCTCCTGTTTGGGTCTTATTGCTACAGAACTGCCACCCTGAGAATTAGTGTGGTCAGGGATGGGTGGGGCAGCTCATCTCTGCTCCGCCTGGGTCACTGGGTCAGCCAAAGATGGGACTAGGTCACCTGAAGACCCTCCCCTCTGTCTGGTTTGTGTCTGCAGAGACTGGCAGCTGGATGTGGGGCCTTTCCCTTGGTCTGGTCCTTCCACATGGTCTCTCCAGAATGTGGCTTCAGAGCAGCAAGACTTTGAGGGGATATTCACAGAACGTCAAATTCACCATAAGATCAACAAGTTGGGCTGGGGATATAGCTCAGTTGGTAGAGTGCCTGCCTCACATGCAAAAGGCCCGGGGTTCAATCCCCAGCTCCACAAAAACAAAACAAAATGAACAAGTCATGGCATTTGGTACCTTCAGTGTCACACGCCAGCTGCCTTGTCTAGTTCCAAAATACCTGCATCACCCCAAAGAAAACCCCTCACCCAGTGAGCAGCTGCTCCCATTGTCTCCTCCCATCCGATGTGGTGGCCAGTCTGCTGTCTCTGCGAATGTCCCTGTCCTGGCTATTTCTTGTACCTGCCGTCGCACACAGGACTTGTGTGTGGCCTCTTTCGTGAGGCATGATGTTGCACAGATCAGCATTTTCTCTTTATGGCTCACCCATGACTGTACCACATTTTGCTCATCTTCCCTTGATGGACAGTGAATTGCTTCTACCTTTCGGCCACTGTGAAGAGCGCTGTGCTGCTGTGTGGGCCGGAACTTGAGGCCTGGGCTTTGTCTCTTTTTTTTTTCCCATTTTTGTCTGGTTGTATATAAAGTATGTTGACACCAATTCGTGTCTTCACACATGTACTCAGGGTAATGCTGTCCATCACATTCCACCTCCTTGCTAACCCCTGCCCCCTCCCTTCCCTTCCCACCCCTCTGCCCTAGAGTTCGTCTGTTCCTCCCCTGGTCCCCTCCCTACCACACTAGGAGTCAGCTCCTTATATCAGACAACACATTCGGCATTTGGTTTTTTGGGATTGGTAACTTCACTTCGCCTTATCTTCTCCAACGCCATCCATTCACCTGCAGATGCCATGACTTTATTCTTTATTGCTGAGTGATAGAGTGGACCTGCTGGGCCCTGCGCTAACACTGTTTGAACTTCTTGAGACCAGCCAACTTTCCCAGGCCCCACACTACTTTACATTCCAAATGGCCACACCAGAATTCCAGTTTTCCATGCCTCGGCCACAACTTGTTACTTTCCGATTTTCTATCATCGTCCTCATCCTAGTGGATGTGAACACCAGACTCTCTGCATGTCGGCCCCGGGTTCCCAAGGCGTGTGGCCTGAGCTCGCCGGAAGTGGCCTTGGAGCCAGGAGGCTAGCCAGCTGGCCTGCTTCCTCCCCCGCCCCCCACTTTCTTATTTTTTTGACAGGATTTCACTGTCACCCAAGCTGGCCTTGAACTCCCGGGCTCAAAGGATCCTTCTGTCTCAGCCTCCTGAGTAGCTGGGACTACAGGTGGGCACCGGTGACTGTCTTAGGAGCATCACTTCTGCCATACGCTGTTCATTAGAAGCAGATCACCAAAGTTGGTCCCTATCCAAGAGGAGGGGGTTCTATTATTTGTTGGGAAAAGTGTCCAATAATCGAGGGAAGGGACATGTTTTAAAATCTCGGCATCGTCACGAAACTTTTCATCAGTTCTTTGGTGAGGTGCTCAAAGTGGCAGCTTGTGACCGAGAGCATAGAGTCTTCCTCTTCCTAGTCCACACATTGCCACTAGAAAGTTTGCCACACACCAGCTTCTGGCGCCAGGCATTCTAAGCAGTGTCCCTCCTCTCTGGCCAGCTCCATGGAGCTGGGAGCAGAGTCTTTAAGAACCTGCTCTGCACTTCCCACAGGCGGGTTTCTGGGCACCAGGTCTCTGAGATGTGAGGTGGGATGTTGGTACCAGTCAGATGCCTTGGGAGCACCACAACACGCAGCACCACGTAGATCACCCTGGGAAGGTGGCTCGGCCGTGGTCCCGTCACCCAGAGCCTCTTCAGCACACCCGGGAAGAAGCCCTGCCTTCAACCCCCAGCTGTGCGCCGAGCTCTGAAAAACTGCCTCAGAGCAGCTTGGACGTGGTGTGAGGTCCAGCGACCCGGACACCTGGCTGAGGGTGGTTGGCAGACACTTGGAACTGCAGCTCCCAGGTGCCCACGACTCCAGGGAAGGGTCTTTGCTATCAATCACTAGCGGGGGTAGGGGGGTCGGTCCAAGAGAAAAAGGACCCGGAGCAAAGGGCAGGGCAACAACCAGTGTGTGCTGGCGAGAGGACCAGAAGATGCCATTCCTGGTTCCACCCTGGGGACAGGACCGACCCATTGTCATGGGTTGGGGCAGGCACTGGCCTAGGAGATGAAACCAAGGGCCTCCCATCTCTCAGGGAGAGCTGGTCCCATCATTCCTTCTGAGTTTTCCTCTCAATGTCACAAGGGCAGGCATTTAACTGTGGGAGAAAGGAAGTGGCTGGGGTCCCCCTCCCGACCCTAAGCCACAGAACTTAGCTTCTCCTTCCACATTTCTAAGCAGGCTGTGGGGCCCTCTGGAGCTGTGGCTGTCCCTTGCGGACTGCTGACTGTCGATGAAGAATGCGTAGCTCTGGACTCTGAGCACACACACGCAGACAGCTCTCCCTCTCCAACAGAGCTCCACCATGAAGTTTCACCAAAGCAGCGTTCATTATTTCTGCATGTGTTTACATTATTTGTGAATATTACCCACAGCCAAGTCATGCAGCAGGTCAGCAGTTCCTTTCTTAATATTTTTGCTGGGCATTCACAAACTCTTCTTATTTGCTTAACAGTCTACGTGCACCTGAGGACTGACTGCCCAGACTTCAGGTTCGTGGGTCCCCAGGAGGCCAGTGAGTCCTCCTCAGCCCCACCTGGTTCCCTCCCTCAGAAGCCTGAGCCCGAGCCCGGCTGCAGAGGAGATCCGCCTTTCCGAGGCCCCTACACACCCTACTTGGGTATTTTTGCTGTTGTGCCCATCTGGGGTCTCTATCTTGGTGACCACCTTCTTGAGGCAAGGGGGCTGCTTACAGCTCCCTGACTAGCGCAGCACTGTTGCCCACCAGGAAGCTCTCCCCTCCCCGCCCCTCCCCTCGTCTGTCTGCTGATTTCCATCGGCCTAAGTAAAGGCCTCACTGAAGCCATCAGGAAGAGGGTGCTAGGGAGGCCCCTGCTCCCCACCAGCTTGGCTAAGCAGTGAGGCCACAGACTGGCCTCTGCTCCTGCCCACCTGCTGGTCCCTCTGGATCACCTCTGAGGTCTTGGCATCACCCGCATGGCAACTGTTACTCCCTCTGTCCTAACAGCAGTGGGATGAGCACCCGCCCTCTGCCTTGGAACCACCGGTGTATCCAGCACCCAGCAACACGTGCTCCTCCTAGAGCCTTCCCCACTCACCCCACAGGGGTCTAGGACCCGGCACCCAGGCCACACCTTGAGGGGGGGGGGGCCTCAGGGCTGCTTCTCACCCCACCCGCAACTGTCACCTCCTTGGTGCTAGTAGAGGCTGCGGACACATGTTCACTCCAGTGCCAACAGACAGAGCTACTAACAGACACCAGGGCAACAGCTGTTCAGCCTGGGCACTAACTGGAGCAGCCACCTCCAGAGTGGGCAGTGGGACTCTGCACCAAGAGCCACCATCTCATTCCCAGCCCTGGCCAGACGCATTCTACTGCTTAGGCTATTCAGGGAGCATTTAGGAAAAACGGCGAAATAGAGAACTCCAAACTTTCATATGATTCGTTTAATTTTTTTCAGCAGGAGAAAAAAAGAATAAAGTTACAAGATTCTTTTAATAGTTTCACAATGTTAAAACTAAAACTGAGCTCTAGGCTATGTGTGTAAGTAAATCTAGAACACAAAAGGGTTAAATAAGATTTTCTCTTTAAAGATACAAGAATTTAAGCTTTCCTTACATTTAACAAACTTCACAGAACAGATACTGCAGGGGAACAAGCCCTTCCTCCCCCACCCGGCTCTACTGTCAGGAAGTGAACGTGGGCCGTGGGCCCTGTGTGCCGTGGCACCCAGAGCACCTCCTTCCCACTGCTGCCTCCAAGCAGCAGCTGCTGGGGCCTGAGGAGGGCCAGGAAGGGCACACACCTGCGGCCTCTTCCGGATAGAGCTTGGCGGGGGGCCTAGGCGGGCGCCTCACTGAGGATGGCCATGTAGTGGCCAGAGGGCCGTGGCTTGACAACAGTGGTAAACGCTGGGCAGACCTGGCCCCTCTGCCCTGGGCTGCCCTAGAGCAAGACACCGGTCTGGGTCCTGAAGCAATAATTAAGGCTGGAGATTCTGCAGCGGATTCCACTCGGGTGGGGGTGGGGGTGGAGGTGGGGTGGGGGCAGGAGATTGGGAAGAGCATGATTTCCTATTTCATTATTTTGGATTGAAAAACATTTGCAGCTGCAGGTGTTCCGCTGACAAATTGCAGACAGAGTAGTTGAACTGTGTGGTGTGGGATACAAGAAAACTGCTGGGTTAAACTGTTCCATCAGTAGCCTGTGTGTGGGCAGACCACGGTGCCTCGCCAGAAGCCTCCTGCCCTCTGACTGGGACCACAAGGGGGGGGGGCACTGGCACAACCACCACCTGATTGGGGCCTCCAAGGGAATCCTAGTCCTGACTCCCCAGCCAGACCCTCCGCTGACTGGTAACGATTTCCTAACAAGGCAACCAGGCCCACCACCCCTCTTCCCCACTGGCTGAGCAACTGTGGCTACTGAACCTCTCTGCCCACACAGAGGAATGGGTGGGAGACCTACCCTCCCCACCTCCTGCCACAGCCACAGCCACTGCTCTAGAGGGGCCAACCCACACTCTGGTGAGGCAGGCTGCCTCCCCTTCCCAAGCCTGCCACGTGGCAGAGGCGGATGGCTGTCCTCCAACTACGGACCGCACGGGAAGGAGCGGGGGCCACGGCACCATCCTCTTAGCCCCAGAAGGGCAAGTGGGCTCTGGGTGGAAGGGACCGAGGCTGTGGCAGCAGCATCCCCAGCTGCTCCCCAGCACTACTACTGATTGATTCCTGGTGGCTATGAAATGTCTTTTTTAAAAACTCCCAATATGAAATCTGGCTGCAGAAGCCAGTTTGTAGACCCCAGCCACAGTGCTGTGCTGCCACGGGCCTTAGATCAACTGCCAGATCCCTGCGGTTAGCAATGGCAACCAGAGCCACTGGGGTCAGGGTACACTCTGGCTGGGTGCTGCTCATGACTGCGGATCCTGTGTAGAAAAGGTGGGTTTCGTGCATGAACTAGTCTTGAGTGGAGCTAATTTTCGAGGTGAGGTTATTGTTTCTCTTCTGTGTGATGAGTTTTTTTCATAGCAAGTCAGGTAAAAAAATTTCCATAAGAATCTGTCCCCTGCCCCCCATTTCCAGCTGTGTGGGAGAGCGAGGCCACCACCCAGCCCAGCCACATGGCCATCAGCAGCCTCCCATGGCCAAGGCACGCGTGGCCATCAGGTATCCTGGCTCCTGGGACTAAGGGTAAGTGAAGAGGTGAAAGGCCAAACATTAAACAGAGTTTCTGGCAAAGCCATGTGCGTCGTGGAACTGTAACACCAGTTTCTACTCCTCTAAACTCAGAGTCTCCATCTGGAACACTTTCCGCTTAAGGCTTTTTATAAGTTTGACTCCAGCAGTGACAGGTATGTGTTGTTTTAAATCCACTAGCCATGCTCAAAAAAAAATATTGTTCATGTTTTAATTTTATACAATGGCTAGCAGGCACCTTAGTAACCAGCCAGAAATCAATTTCAACCACCATCAACCCCTAAACTACAGTACCAGGATGGCTGGCTAAAGAAAGGAAACGGACTGGCTGTAGTCTGACGCGTGCCCAGTACAAGGTGTCTGGCTGACTTTGTCCTAAATAAGGCTAACATTAGTGAACTAAGAACAGCGTCATGTGGTGGCCATGCTTGGCCTTCAGGAGCACCCCTCCCCGATGCGCTGGCAGGAGCGCCCCACTTTCCGGTCCAGTTTCACCATTTTCATGATGGCTTCCTCTCGGCCACGGCCCATGTGGTCGAACGTGCAGTCATGCTGCTCGGGGAGGCGATGTAACATACAGAACACGTAACCTGCAGGTGGGAGAGGCAGAGGACAGCAACTGTTAGAGCAGGGCATCTGGAGGTCACCCTAACTCAGAGGGTGTGGGGGCACATCTGGGTGGGGATGGTGATAACAGCAAGGTCTCCTGCTGCTGAACAGTTGATGACAACGCTCCACATTCCACAGCCTCCCAAGCCAGTCTGACGTCCTCAGAACTCCCACTGTGGCTACTCAAAGGCTGTCCCCCTGGACCCAAGAAGGGTAGGACCCCACGCTGACTGCTGCAGTGAGACACTGTCCTTTCCCATGGAACCGAGTGGGCTGACTCCCCCACCCCCAGCACTGTCCCTGGCGCAGGCACACCGTGACCTCTACCACACTGTTTTTAGGAGGCAGAGAGGGAGGAGAAACGATGATGGCTTCGCTTACAGTCCACCTTCTGAATAGCTAGGGCTTGTGGGGAGGGCAGGAGTGTCAAACCATGACCTTAAGCTGTGGGGGCTCTCAGGAAAAAGACCGCTCCAAGTCTTGGAAAAGGTAACAAAAATAGAGGGGAAAGGAGAGGTTGTGCTCTTACTGCCATCTCTAAGGAACTTGATGCTTCAACTCCCCCGGGCAGGTGGGAGGCTGAGGTCCCTACTCAGGGCCTCCCGCTTGCCCTTCCCTCCCAGATGTGGAGGCAGCTGTGGTCCTTAGCTTTTTGTCGTTGTGGTTTTGTTTTTGAGCAGAGGACTCCAAGGGAGACAGTGGTCAGGGGCAAATAAGAGAAACGGCCTTCCTGTTGAAAGTAGCAGATCGAGAGACTCAGAGGCCAGACAGCAAGGAGGTGATGCAGAGTCTCTCTGGGTAGCCACAATGAAGAGGACTTCAGGAGTCAGCAAAGAGGCCAGGACAAAGGCACACACAGAGGTGCACGACGGTGTCGCCTGCTCCTGCGAGCGTTCCAGTCAACCTCTAGAAGGGTTAACGGTGTGTGTGGCGGAGATGCCCAGTGTCTGCTGGGTTCATCTGCCCTCTCCTCTCCCGCCCCCAGCGCTCTAGGGGCTGAGCTCTGGGCCTCTCCACAGGAGGGTGTGGAGAAGATCCAGGCAGAAGGTGCCTGCCAGCACTGGCTGCTCCTCACCACCCTCATCCCGTGGGTGGTCTGCGACAAGTACAAGAGCAAGCCTCCCCACGAAGCCCACCCCGCCTGTCTCCCCTCACTTATTCTCCAGGCCCAAAACATTCCTCCCCAGGTTGTCTTATTTTAAGCCCAGATCCTGAAAACACAGAATGAATAATAGCACTCTGGCAACAGACTCACCCCACAGCCTCAATGTCTTTCCAGTGATGTGGAGGCTGTGACAGATGTTGAGAAAAGGACCAAGTGGCCAGGATGGAGGATTTTAAGATTAAGATTCAGTGAACTTAGGGTTTTTTTTTTTTTTTTGGTACTAGGTTTGTTTCTGTGTCTCTGTTCTACAGCGCTGGTGTGTGTGTGTCTGTTTTTATGCCAGTTTCACGCAGTTTTTATTACTACAGCTCTGTAGTGTAATTTGAAGTCACATATTATGAAGCCTCCAGCATTTATCTCTTTGACTTAGAATTGCTTGGCTATTCTAGATCTTTTATTTTTCAAAATGAATTTTCGAATGTTTTCTTTCTTTCTTGAGACAGGGTCTAAGTTGCTGAGGCTGGCCTCAAACTTATGATCTTCTTGCCTCAGCCTCCTGAGTCCTTGGGATTATAGGCCTGCACCATTACACCAGGATCAATGGCTTAGCTTTTAAGATTAACTTCACCTAGACACCATTCATCAGTTTGAGGAAACAACGTGTGTGTACGTGTGTGTGTGTGTGTGTGTGTGTGTGTGTGTGTGTGTGTGTAGACCAAGATGACACTCACACCCTACTTGGAAGCCCTGAGTTCAGACCATGTGCCTGGGCATGTGCATGCAGCCTGGAGGTCCTGAACGACCTGAGCCATCCATTGTTCAAGAAAACATATTATTAACTGCTTCCCAGGGAGAGCAGGGCAATATGTGTGACTCTAAATTGGGATTGGGTTTAAGGAAAAGAACAGAGATGAAATTTTTGTCTCCCGAGAAGCTGAACTCCCACTTGGTCCAAAAGCAAAGTTAAGATTAATGAGCTCATGTGTTATAGTTACTGATAAGTTCATTACTCGAAGATATTGGATACCAGTTGTCTTTCTCCTAAAGGATTTCACAGCAGAAGCGTGCATGGCCTCAATATGCATCCTCCATCTAAAAAGAAAATAATCTTTCCGAGGCACAGCCCAGCTGGTAAGGGGGAACTTGTAGCCACGCTGGGGAACCAACAGGATGGCATCAGGGTATGTCTGTCACCAAGTCCTGACATATTTCTGTACCTGCAATATCTATAATAAAAGATGGGGACATCCCTACTGCCCCTTCCCTTCCTTCAAGATACTGGGATGATTCAGGACAAAGTCCCAGGGGCTCTTCTATCCTTCTGATGAATGCTGCTGGCTGAATAAAAGCATCAGTAAATGGATCACCACTGGAATCAACCCAGCTCCTGGCTCAGCTGAACACCTCATCAAAGGCAGACTCCGGTGGAGGGAAGAGGCTTCAGTTTGGTCATCACCCCAATTTGCTTTACCTGCCTTCTGCCAGCTAGGGGGCAGCCATTGTGGAAAAGGAAACAAAGTGAGTGATAACCCTAGCAACTCTCCCAGGTGTTCTCTCTGTCCACCCCAAGGATTCTTCATTCAGCCCAAATACCCAAGTTCTGTGCCTGATACATACACCTGGACACTTGGCCTTGATTTTTGAAAAGTGAGAACTACTCAGTAGCGACTACATTTGGGGAGTGTGGCATTGGTAACAACTGTAATATATGGCACTACATAATTCACTGGGGAGAAGTCTGTGGGAAAATTCTGGAAGGCTAACTTTCCAAGTTGCTAAACTGAGCTTATTAGATAACATAAATTAAGTTTAACTCCCTCTCCTGTCAGGATCATTCACTAGGAGGAAGTTACATGCTGGAATTTGTCCCAAGTGCTGAGTAGGTATTATCCACTGACAGCGAACGACAGCTAACTGCCTTCTGGTGTCAGTATCAGAAGAGTGCTGTGTTGGGTACAGAGGATGGTGGGTAGGGATGGGTGGGAACCGATCTTTATTCATTTTTTTTCTTGGTACTCAAAGATCTGTTTCCAGAAACCACTGTGAGTGTCATGAACTTTTTATTATCCTCTGGAGACCAAAATAGACATGGACAGAGATGAGTCCAGGCTCCTTCGCGCTGTGTGTGTGTGTGTGAGTTCTGTAAGATTGTCTTTAATTTCAAAGACAAACACAATCTTAAAACACACAAGCATTAACTCCAACCTGTCTGGGCTGGCCTGAGTACTTCCTCTATATCATTCATTAGAAACCAAATGGGGCCTTTTGAGAGTGGGCCAAAGAAGACTGGCATCCAGAAGGCACAAAACACCAAGGACTCAGAGCTGATGAGGTGAACCATAACAACGTCTCTGGCACCTCCACCCAGGGAACTCTGCAATTCTTTTTTTCCCCCAATTTAAAAAGGTATCGATGAAAACCTGCTCACTTGTATACACACACCCCAATTCTACACTCGCTCATGATCCCATTGTTCAGCAGCATGTAATTTTAAAAACAATTTCAACATACTTTTGTTTATCACAGCTACACAATTTACAGTACTTTGGAGGAATAATGAGAGGTAAGGGGTGGGCAAATATGGTTAAGGACACTTACCCCAAGAGAAAGAAAAACAGCCAGGGATGTTTTTGAAAACATGAAATGCCTGCCAAATGTGCTTTTTAACCTAGTCCTCTCCCCTGCAGTCACGTGACTGGCTGTCCTGCTCCTGGAGCACAGGGTTACTGGATTTCAGGAACAGTGGTCCAAGAGAAGGCTGTGGAGCTCCTTTAAGGCTGCCTGAGCTGTTTTCAGTAAATCTGCACAAAATGCTCAAGAACTTGCGTGGGCAACTCTTTGCTCGTTGGCACTGAAGAGCAATTTGGGACGAGTCCTTGATTAAAAAGGGAGGGTGAAGAGGCAGCTTTCCAAGCGTACTGTTCCATGGTCCCACCCTGCCTCTCTGGACTGTCGCTTTCTCCCTGACATGGGCAAAGGGAGAAGAGCAGTAGGGTGGCTGCCTGACTTCGACAGGTGATCTGGGCTGGAAGGTCTCCCTATGGGCTCCATCAGCTCCACCCTCAGTTTGAGAAGAGCACCTTGAACTGAGGAGGCAGCATCAGGAGGGGCCACGTGGACATGAAGTGGGAAGCATCCAGAGCACTGCCCACACCTGTGGCTATGGACAGAAAGAGACAAAGTTCTGGGGAAGCAGCAGCTTTCCTGACCACTGCTACCAGATACATAAGATTTCAGTACACAAACCTCAGTCCTGAGAGAAGCCCACATGAATGAGGAAGGCAGACAGGCCCCGGGGCAGGGGAGAAAGTATGCTTCTCTGGAGAAGGGAGGCCACTCACAGGTGTTAAATGAACACATCTGGACTCAGCCCTCCTAAGGCAGCCAACGGACCATGAGCCACATTAGACATGAAGATGCCCAACGTGGAAGGGCCTGGAAGCACATTTCCCAGCAGAAAACTGAAGAGAAGCACATTCTCCAAGACTTGTAAGTTCTAAAAATGCTCATTTAATGGGAGCCAAACATCTGATTTTACCTGACAGTTTTTAAAGCTCACATAGAAAACTCACACAATTCATTTGGATGCTCTCTTTCACAGCTCACTTTCACCTTTGTCTACAAGGGAGGGGGGTGTGGGTGTTTTGAGACCAAATCTACATTACTGAGAGCGATTTGCACAAATTCCATCAGTAGGCAAAAAACGCCATAACACCCAACACCTTGCTCTAAAGTACTAAGGAAGTTCTAACAATATTTCCATTTTACTCCTATACAAAAATCAACAAGGACCACTGCTCAAGAGGAATACCCCAAGGAGGATACTCCCAGGAGTCATCCAACCCAATGCTGGAAGAAACAGGGCCCAAGTCTCTGCCGTGTTGGCAGGCAGGGAGCCAGAGGCAGCTGAAGGAAGCCAAGCATCTGCCTGCCAGTTCCTTTCTTTTCACTGTCCCTTTCCCCTAGGCTACAGGGAGTGTCTACTGTGAGGGGAACAGGGAACATGGGTGAGCAGGAGCTGGAGGCCAGAGAGAAGGAGCCCGCCTCACACTTGAGTCCACTTTACGTTCTGCCCGAGCAGACTCCTTCTGTTGCCTGAGGGGGCCCGTGTATCCCTCCATGTCCTAACAAGTGGGCAATGGTCAGAACTATTGTTTTTCATGTAATACCCCAAGGGAGACCAAGAAAGTGATGACAAAATTCACAAAATTTGAGACCTTGACATTTTCATTTAATCCCTACAAGGCAGAAATGTTGCTTACTGACCTCATCTTGGAGTAAAAAGGCACCATTTAAAGTTGGCAAAACTGGGCAGCTCTGGACACTTTGGGATTTCAATAAAACATTTGCTTTCATGCAGATCCTCAAATTGGAGGCACCCCTGAGTGGCTGATTTATTAAAGCCTCCGACCAGGGTAGACCTCAGCTCCAGCTGCTTGGTATTTTTACCTCACTTGCACAAAATGTTTTACACTCTCTTGCTCATTTGAATTTCAAATTGTCAAAGGTTCAAGCAGAACCTAAAAATACCGACAGGCCTCAGGGACTGGGGTACTGTTAAAATACTCTGCTGTGCAGTGTGTGGTGGCAGTGCACATGCTGTCTGCACAGAGCACCTGCTTCGGAGCCCCCAGCCCCTGCCGGATGCTGCATGGTGAGGTGACTAGGCCTGGGCAGCTATGTCCAGTCCTGAGGCAAATCAAACTATTGCTGCACATGCACAGGCGCTCCAACAAATAGAATCTACCCAAGAGCTTCCTAAGGGTGGCCACCCCAAATCTCAACTCAGTAATTAGATAGCATTTGGTTTCTAAAATGTTTTTTTTTTTTAAGAACGAAACAACAAACGTGCCTCGTTTGTGCAGCTGAAATGACCAGGCAAGCTCATTTAAAAACAAAAAAAAGTCCATTGTTTTCCCAGCAAGGTAAAAGTTTCTTAAAGCTTAGGACAGCTCACTGACCTCATAGCTCATTTGTAAGTACATGTTAGGAACAGCAGGTGGTTATAGGAAAGCCTGCTGCAAAGCATTAGCCATTTATACTCCCACCAGTAGCAATCCCTAGATTATACCACATCCGCTGACCCAATGCCCAAGGCAGAATTTGTAGCACAGAAACGTATTAAAGGATCTTAATGCATTTTATTTCATCAGGCCCATGGCACAGGCAAAGCAGTTGCAGGTGTTTCAGGAATGGAAGTGTCTGTTTTACATTCTTCTCCATTCCTGGCTTTGCAAGGTGGAGGGAAAATCATTATGCTCCAAAAACCAGAACTGGATCCCAGCTCACTGAGCTGGCTGATACAGTGCTCTGCTGAGTTGGAGAAGAGAACCAGTGATGAGCAGAGGTCAGCTGCCCAGGGCACTGGAACCAAAGCCAGAGTCAATCACTAAGCTGGGTATCTTTCAAAGGGAAGGAAAACTTGCAATTTAGAGAAGCATACCCTACTCCTTAATAAACACCACTAAATCGCACTGAGATAACTCTAAAACAGAAGCAATCATATAGTTTTCCCCAAATCAATTAAAATATCAGCTACATACAACAAGCTACATGTTACACCAAACAGCTGTGTAACAGAGGGCAAAGATACAAGAACCCTGTGCATCACAGAACTCAAAGTAGCTGCTGCACTCACTTGGCACTGCTGGAGCCCTCCCTCAGCAGGCCTGCACTTTGCTCTAAGAGAGCAGTCAGCAGCGGAGGAAAGAAAACTGTCATGGTCCGTCTGAATGAAACTCCTGGTGCAATCTGTACACACACAGCTTTAAAACTATAAAAAGTCCACTACTGTTGACATCCTTTATTACTGTTTCTTTCTACACAGTCTAATTCTTGATAAAACCTCTAATTAACCCCTTCTTCTGTGGCGAATGCTCGCCCTATCATAGCTAAGTCTTCTCTTATCACCCACTCAAGCACAGCCCTCACAGAGAACAAACCTCCCATAGTTCACTCTTGCTCTGCCTAGGCAAAACCTATTTTGTCACCTAGGGGCACAGGATACCACAAAGGACACTGTGATTTGTGAGAATGTTTCTTCCAGCAAGCTCTTTCATCCTCAGAGAACAAGAAGGGGGCTGGCTGCTGGCTCCTATTATGCTAAGCTGTGGCTCATGGTTGAAATCCCAGGGACTATGGAGGCTGAAACAAAAGGATCACAAGTTCAAGGTTAGCCTGGGAAACTTAGTGATACCCTTCTCAAAATAAAGAAAAAAAAAAAAAAAAGGGCTGGAGATGTAGCTCTGTGGTGAAGTACCCCTTAGGTTCAATTCCTAGTACCAAAACAAAAACAAACAAAAGCCCCGCAAAACAAAAAACCTACCCCTAAGACAAAATAGCTTAAGGCAGTTTTTGCCACAGGAATAATGACTTGCTCTGTCAAACCTCATTTCAGTAATTAAAAGTAGGCAGCATTAACCTCTTGATAGCAGGTTGTTTTTTTGGGTCCATAACCCTCAAGGAGGTGCCTACACTCCTGGTCCCCTCGCTGTCCCGACTCCAGCCACATCTGGACTCTCAGGAAAGCAATGGTGTGCTGTCAAGAAACTTCTGGTTTGGGGAAGTCCTTACCCTTCTATCAGTCAGCTCCTGGTTTGTTTTAAATTTTCTTTAAACATTTTCTTTTTCCTTATAAGTTTATCTTCTCAAATGGAGGGGTAGTCTCTAATAAAACCAGCCCCAAAGCTACGGTGGAGGTGACAAAAAGCGACTACATTCATTCCACTTTGGAAGGCATAGGGTAGGCTCATGAGGTAACTCAATAGCCAGGCTCCTGCCACACGGCTTACCCTGGGACTGCAGTCTGTTTAGCCATCCCCCAAAGCACACCCGCATTCCATCTAAGTCATGGAATGTCCACATGGCAGTGTAATCAGAGGGCATCAGACTGAAAATGCCACACCTCTCTCTCCAAAACAACACCTAGAAAAGAAAGGATCATTTCTTTGATGCCTGTTCCTGGGTGACTCCTCATGGTGACGTGGTCCCTCTCACCTTAAAGCTAGCACACCTGGCCCCTCAGCTCTGGCCTCCCTCCAGACATGCCTGTGTCTTCCTTCTCCACTCACATAACTTGCCTCTGCCCACCTGCCTTTACCTCTCAGGCTAGACTCAGGCTCCCTTCTCCTTCGAGAAGTCCCTGCTGCCAAGGGAGAATGAATGTGGAAATCTTGCTCCCAACGCGTGATGTACAAGTTTCCTCTCCCCTCTCCACAAACCTGTTTTTATAGACTATAAATACATGCTAAGTGACAAGAACTCAGTAAAGACTTCGGTGGAAGATATGTAAATTTTGGAGATATCTGACTTAAACATGAAGACTACACAAGGCAGCCCAGAAAGCACTCAATGTTTTGGGACACTGTTGAAGGGACAGAAAACTTTTCAAGGACAACAGAGAGCAGCTTCTCTGCCCTTGTTGGGCATCTCCACAGGTACAGCTGAGAATTCTGCAAGCCTCTCTGACAAGCAGAGGCAGAGCATGTGTGTTTCCAAGTTTGCTCACGTCCTGGCAGTGTGTCTGTTTCCCTGAGACTGTCAGGCAGGGAGCTACAGTGGAAGGATGAGGGAGAGGAAGGAAGAGGCTGTAGACACTCTGCAACAGCCTGTCCCACCCAAGCCGCACCAGCATTGCACGCGCTTGTTTTATGTGCTTCGTTTGATTGAAGCCTTTCTACATGCTTTTTGTTTTCACTGTAGTAACTCAAAAAGGTCATTCTGAAGAGCTTAAGAATATAAGCATGCCCTTTTCTATTTTCACAAAATCTGAGCTTTAAAGTTACAGGTCCCACAATGTCTGCCGTCCACTGTAGGAGGTGATGGGGCTGGGCAGAGGAACTGGCTTCTTGAGTCTCTATATTTAAAGTTAATTTAGCTTCATTCAATGGCAGAATGTTTTAGCTACAGACATAAGTTCAAATTTGAGGTCAGACTGCAAACTCTACTTAAAACCCCCAATGAGTCGATGACCCACATCCCTAGATTTTTTGGCCAGGGTTTGGTCAAGTCTGAAGCTGGCCTCGAATTTGTGATCCTCCTGCCTCAGCTTGAGTCAGTGAGATTACAGGAGTGTGCTACCCTGCCCCACCAGTCCACTGTTTGATCCTACAAACTTACTGCATGGAAGAACCTAACCCCCAAAGCCCAATCCCATCTCACCCAGGGTGGGAGTAGGAGAGACTCAGATACTAGAACTTAACAAAATGGGTGCAATCTAGGTATAAACACACCCCATGAATGAAGGCTAAAAATGGCTAAGTCCAACTTGAGCATTTAGAACAGCTGGCTACTCCTGCAGTCAATGAGGGCTCTTTGTTTCATTGACATTCTTGTCCAAGGTTTGAAATTCTAACTACATATGCTAATAATTCTGAAACTTATTCTCTCTACCCTAGACACCTTTCTAAGCTCCATGCTTCTGAATTCAGTTGTCTACTAAGTGTCTTAATTATCTCAGAGTTTTGCAGGGGGGTCTAAAATGGGACACTTGCTACTTACCCACAAATCTGTTTCTCCTCTAGCATCTCCATTCTGAGAGAACAAGGCCACAACAGGTCATGACGCAAACCTGGTCATCAGTGTTGTCTTCCTTACTCTTCACAATAAATTACAAACTTCTATGAATCCATTTTCATTCTCTTTTTTCCATTTCTATTGCCACCATCTAGTCGAAGTTACCAGTATCTTTTCCCATGGCAGCTGCGATACCTCCTCTAGGTGTTCACCTCACCTCAAACCCACCTTCCTCAGAGCAGCAAAAGGAGTGTGATAGCTACTCCTTGAAAGTTAAACCTTTTAACACTTTCCTACTAACTATAATTAAAATGTCACCACTGTAGCACAATCACATCCCTGCCGTCTGTTGTTCCCCTGGTGCCATTCACCCCTGGCACTCTGTTCTAGACACACTGACTCCTGACTGACTGACTTCTCACATTCAGGCCTCAGTCTGAGCTCAGGAGGTCTCAGACCAGCCTAGGGCCCCATACATGCTTTCATGGCACCCTGCACTTCTTCAATTACTTGTCATAATTGAAATTTTAGGATCACTTGTGCAACTTTTTTATGTAACTTGTTTAATTTGACTAGACTTCATGAAATCTAGGACCATGTTTCTGTAACTTATCACACATACCTTACCACAGTGCTTGATTCACTCAAAATATGTTGATCGAATGGAATGAACAAGTTAGTTGCAGGTACACTGTGTTCTCTGGATCTTAAGGGACAACAAAGGTTAATCAATAGCTCAGGTAGCCAAGTCCAATATCCCAATCCCTAACCTCTCACAGCACATTCCTCCCTGTTTCCTAACAGCTTTTCTCTCTCACCCTCTGTGATACCACACTCCTGACTTTCTTCCCATTTCACTAACTACTGCTCCTTAAAATCTTTTACTGGTTTCTCTAAAAATCACTCCAGAATTAAGTCCTCCTGCATTGTTCACCCTTTACATTCACTTCTTTACATAGCTCCTTCACATTTCCATCCAGGAATTCTTCCCCAAACTCCTATATTATCAAACTGCCTATTTGAGAAACACCTTAAATGAAGTTGTCTAATAGAAATCTCAACTATATATGTTCAAAACAGAAATGAATCCTCTTGACCCCTACATTAGTTTATCTCCTAATCATCCCTGCTCCAGTCAAAACCTGGGGCTCATTCTTTACTTCTCTTTCCCTTACTACTCACACTGTCTTTATTTGTGGCCTCATTAGATTTACTCTAAATGATGTCTCAAATCTGCCATTCTCTCCCTTTACACGCAGAGGGCTGGTGGCAGGAATGAGTTCAGCATGCTAGAGGAACAGAAGGAATGCCAGCAGGGCTATGATGCAGGGAGGTCCTGGCTCCACCTGTGGCCTGCTCATGCCCTGACGTTGCTCTTGCTGCCTTCCAAGCCTCCTTCCTCAGAGCATTTTGAGGGACTTTAGGGCCTTAGGGGGCTTCCTTTTAGGATAATTGACCTGAGATGTACTGTTTCATATTTGTTAACTCTTCTTTGAATAATGGAATATATGAATATAATAAAATTTAAATTGTATAAAGCAACATTCAGCAAAAAGTAGGTCTCTCATCTCATTTTCTCAGTCACCCTCCCCAGAGGCCAAGCAACCACTGCCACCAGTTTTATGTATTCTTGAGAGTCTATGCATACACAAGCATTTCTGCTTCTCTCCCAGAGGGATATTTTAAAAATGTAAATCAGATCATGTCACTCCTTTGCTTAAAACCCTTCAATGCCTTCCTACTATGTTTAGAATAATAATCAACCCCCTTTCAAAGGCCTGTAAGTTCCCCACTGTCCGTCCGCCCCTCCACTCTCTTCTCACACTCTGCTTTAGCAATGCTGGATGGCTTTTTGCTCTCAGATATGTCAAATTTGTCCCCCCCCCACCCCAAGACCTATGTTCTCTCTGCCTGGGACACTTTTCTCCTAGCTTGCTTGTCTCGGCTCTGCTCCCAGATTTGCCCTACCATCCCTACTGTGGTTCCCTGTGCTTACTCCTACCAGATATCATCTTGAGGACCTGTTCCCTTGTTTACTGTCTCTCTCCCCTAAAGAATAAAAGCACCAGGTGGGAGGGAAAGGGAGAGAGAAGGGTAATTGCATGAAAATGGAAGGTGATCCTCAGGGTTATACAAAATTACATATAAGAGGAAATGAGGGGTAAGAGAAGAATAATACAAGTGGAAGAAATGATTTACAGTAGAGGGGGTAGAGAGAGAAGAGGGGAGGGGAGGGGAGGGGAGGGGAGGGGAGGGGAGGGGAGGGGGGATAGTAGAGAATAGGATAGACAGCAGAATAATCAGACACTAGAATGGCAATATGTAAATCAATGGAAGTGTAACTGATGTGATACAGATCTGTATACAGGGTAAAAATGGGAGTTCATAACCCACTTGAATCAAACTGTGAAATATGATATATTAAGAACTATGTAATGTTTTGAACGACCAACAATAAAAAGAAAAAGAAAAAAAAAAGAATAAAAGCACCAAGAGATTGCACACTTAGGTTTTATTTCCTGCTTTTCTTCTAAAACTCAATAAAGATCAGTAGAATGAAAAAATAATTTTAGTTGACAGATGATTCATTAAAAACAGAAGAAAATTAATTCTAGCAATAAAAGAATGTGTAATGCTAATAACTATCCTCTTATCCCACTCCAAGAGTCCACCACCACATGGTCTACTTACCTGGGCAAATGGGTTCAGCAGGGACAGCTGAAAAACTGTTATTTTGGATATATCCCAGTTTTTGCACTAGCAGGTTTACTTTCCTAATTATGCTTTTTCTACTGCTATAATTAATATGAGTCGCTATTTGCTAAGCTCACTCTGAGAGGCAACCCAGAAATGTCCAAGATGGCATTAGATGCTCTCTTGGAATTGAAACTTAGCCATAAAATGGGCTGAATAGCTAATGAAGAACTGACCTTAGTCACACAGGCTCCCAATGGACATTCACTTCTCTACCCTGGTATTCTGGTCAGTTACTCCAGATTCTATGGAAAATTAACACCAGGGTAACAGTTCAGCTTAAGGGAAAAACACCCTTTAACTTGAAAATCTAGAATTCCCCCTTTCTGGTGTATCCGTAGCATGGATAGCACAGTGATGGGGAGTACATGTATGTCATCCTGTATGTTAATCACAAGAAGGAGCAAGCTCTCTTGTGATTCCATCTTCCAGGGGCTGATGGGCTGACATAGTTCAAGAAGGAAGAACATCAGAATGTGTGGAGAGTACAGCATGTGTCCTGACTGTCCTCTGAGGAGGAGGCCCATGAAGTTCTGCAAGGCTCAGGTGGTAGCTATCATACTCTCTGGGGTTCACAAGGCCTGTCTTCAACCACACTGTAGCCACTGCCTGCCACCTCCCTAACAGCCTAGAAACACCCTTCTCCTGGGTGTTTCTCTTAAGTGTTAATGAAGCAAAAATCTTCATTAACACTTAAGAGAAACTTTTGGTTAGAGGAGAGCATCTAACACTGCCCTGGCACTCTTGCCCCTAGATCCCCTGGAGCCTCAAAGTGCTTTTCTGAGAGACTCATCAGACTGAATGCAGCAGGCCTTCCTCGGATCCTGTAAGGCATGGGCTGCTGTGGAAGATTCTAGGAGGTGGACTTCCCACAGGCTAGTGTCACCTACCTCCCAGTCACCTTCCTGGGCACTTACACTTTAGCATATATGGCAGTTGGTGAAGCCGTGAACAAAAGGTTGGTTACCCAAAGCAACAAGGGGCATTCCTCATCATCACCTCCTTCCACTGTGTCCCAGAACTGTCAGGAGTACAGCAATGAATTAGACAACATAGGTGGTTTTACCTCAATGCCACAGGTGACAACAAAGAAAGACAACATCCTTCAAATCTCGGAGAAGAGTAAGTAGTGACCCCATCCAGGCTGCTCAGGGACTGGTAGTGTGACAAATCAGCATTCTTCTAGTAAGTGCCACTGGACCCCCCCATGCCTCATTATTATCCTCTATAAATGTCCCTTCCATTTCCTCACGGTTTTAGTACTTCTCCATTTTGTTCCCTTCTCCTTTCTCTCCAACACCTTGATTTCCCTTTACTTTTTTGTTTCACAAGCTGCCTCAGTGGCTAGGCTGCCTTAACTCCTGATCCACACAGACAGGGTCCTCTGGACTACAGGTGTGAGGACAGGTCAGGGCAGGGATGCTGCTCATTACACACACCAAGCAGTTGTTATAGGTGCACCTCTGTCGGCAAAGTCCCTGGGAGATGTGTTCATTCCCTCTGTCTAACCCTGAATAGCGATGGGAATAATATCTGTACAAACAAATAGGTGGTGGAAAGGTGAGCAATTCCTAGAAAAGTCAGCTGACCCAATTATTTTAGGCACTTCTTCAATGAAATACAGGGCTGAAACATTCACTCTTTTCAGTTTTCTGTCCCTGAACTTTATTCATATGTGTCACAATTAGTCTCAGCTATTCAGATATGAATTTTGGTAGCTCCTTTCCTTCTAGCTAGGACAGTGTTACTTCTCAGACTATCCAGGATTTGCTGCTTTTGAATCTCTGGGAACAGACTGCCTGCTATGCCTCTCGTGGGTCCTGTCACAGGGACCTAGATTCCTAGCAGAATGGCTTTGAATCTCAGAGACTAAACAGTTCTAGTGCACCCATGCACCATGGGTGAGCCACAACCTGGGAACACTGAATGGGTGCTGGCTAGTGGGCCTTCTCCACATCTGCTTTCTAAAAGATAGCAGTGATCTTCACTGCAAACACCTTTTCTGATATACTGATTACAGTATAGACCAACACCACAGAGTTTCTGTTGTTTTTGTCATAGAATCTTATTTAGCCTCCTTGTTGGCAGCCAGATAGCAAGATTTGAGGTAGCAAGGCTTTGTGGAGTCTGTATCTGAAGGCCCCAGCAGTTGAGGGGTAAAGGCTGTCATGTGATCTTATTCAGAAGCAGAAATAAACTTCATTGATATTGATCTTCTCAAAGGGAAGGTGCTATAGAAATCTCATCTAATAAATAAAGGATTCAGGCTCCAGTGTAGGGCTGTCAGTCCGGCAAGAGAAAGAAGCTATCAGGCTCAAGGAGTCAAAAGTATTTATTGGTCATCAGTGCACTGTTTGGAGAGCTCTATTCTAGGGGCTGGGTGGAGGAAAAGAGAAGGAGGGGGGAGAGAGGAGAGAGGGCGAGGAGGAGAGGGGGAGCGGGGGAGCAGGGGGGGGGAGCGGGGGGGGTGGGTGGGGGAGATGTGTGTGTGTGTCACTAGTTCCTGATTTTAAAGATAGCTGGAGACACACAGAGAGGAAAACAAGCTGAAGGTCACAAGAAGCAAAGCAAGAAATCAACTGCAAATAAAATCAATACAATTCAGCAATGTGTAATAAATCGGGGGCACCAAGGAGAGGTCAACTGAATAAGGTATCCTGAAGGAGGTAAGTTTTCATGAACAATGAATTAGTCCTCTGGAGAAAACAGAATGTATAAGGTCAATAAGAATTAAATGCCACTGTGTCTCATGTTACCCAGGTACAGTGGACCCTGTCCTCCAGGAGTATCTCATCTATAGGAGGTGACAGGTGGCATATACCTGTAGTTCCAGTGAACTGGAAGGCTGAGGCAAGAGGATCACAAGTCTGAGGCCAACCTCAGAAACTTAACAAGAACCTATCTCAAAATACTTTTTTTCAAAAGGGGGAGGGAGCTGGGGACTCAGCTTAGTGGTAGAATGCCCCTGGGCTCAATCCCCAGTACTGCTACAAAATCAAACAACAACAAATAACAGTGCATGAGGGGCTGGGGTGGTGGCTCAGTTGGTACAGTGCTTGCCTAGCATGTGTGAGGCACTGGGCTCAATCTTCAGCACCACATTAAAATAAATAAATAAAGTAAGTAAGTAAAAAAACTGTTTCTGTTAAAAAAATCAATTCTAAAAACAAAACAAAACAAAAAACAGTGCACAAGGAAGAATGGATAACAAACACCACCTTGAGCGATCCCTACACAGTAGGTCACACACATTTTTACTATTTAATGTTCAATTAAAAAGCATCCCTGAATTGGAAAAGAGGTTAAGGAATGGGCTAAATTCTACATGGCTGAAAATACATGGACAGCCAAGGCTGTAGCCATCTCCTCATTGTTTAGGGCACCCAATGGGTCAGCTCTGGGACATTTTGAAAAGGCAGTGGGATTTTGGGAGATCAACATACCTAGGCTCAAAACTCAGGTATTTCCTTAGTATTTCTGAGAGAGAGAGAGAAAAAATTTTTAATATTTATTATTGTTTTTTAGTTCTCGGCGGACACAACATCTTTGTTGGTATGTGGTGCTGAGGATCGAACCTGGGCTGCACGCATGCCAGGCGAGCGCGCTACCGCTTGAGCCACATCCCCAGCCCACCTTAGTATTTCTGAGTTACTTCCTCTCTATGAAAATGGAGGTACCATTTGTTCAGCAATGTTTTTTAAGGGTCAAATGATATAACACAAGTGCAGGCACCCAATACACAAGGAGATGCTCAAAGGAACAATTCTTTTTTCCTTCACCAGAGGATCATAACTGTAATAGTACGGGTTTGCCCAATCTACTCACGGGTTGACTAAGCATCACTGTACAGCAGGTATTGCAGCTAGAGCTGAGAACTAGAGAAAAATACTGCACAGTCCCTACCTCACAATGCTCATGGTCCAGGAGGAAGGATACATATGTAGACAGTTTTAATATGTTCTGAGAAATAGACCAACAGAAGCCAAGCATGAACTCCACAAAAGAGAAGTCTTTTGAGCAGTTTCAGGAAAAGATCAGATGAAGAAGGGTTTTTCTTCACAAAGCTACCCAGATTTTGTAAGGACCCCCAGTGAAGAAAACATGGAGACAAACACTGAGCCAAATCTGACATTCCATATGCAACCCTGTCTTTAATGTTATGAAACCAGTTCTCTGGTCCCAGGGGATGGACTTGCTACTGGAAGAACTAGGGATTTGGAAAGCCTGTTCTGCTCAGATATGTGAAAGGCAGCTTGCAGAAGAGGAGGAGGATATGTGCTGGTTGCTCTGGAGGACAGACTGAGGAGAAGCACTGTGTTACAGGAGGCTAGTTTTAGTTTAGTGGAGCAGAACCAGTTAGTTTCCACTGCCTGCAATAGGAGATGCCATTCTCCCTCTGTCTGGAGGTATACCCAGTGGCTGGGTTACCCTCCAGTGCACTGCTGATATGGTATCTGCAACTTCAGTTTAGGGGGCTGGCCTGGCACCAGAGGGAAGACTTCTAAGTTCTATTAGTAGTTTCATTCTACATCAAAGATGAGTAGATTTGTCAAGCTATAGTGCAAGAACACTCTAGTCACACATAGCAGGTCTGTGACCATGTAGCCTTTGTGACCTCTAAAGAACCTCTGTTAATGCCTGAGACAAAGCACAGGTTTTATTTATGCAAATACACCTTTCTCCAAAGTTGACTATTTAATTTAAACCACAGGCATTATCAAATAATTAATTAAATCATGCAAGCAATGCTATCCTGATAGTATGTTTTAATTTTTTTCTTTCTACCAATAAAAATTCAAGTTAGAGAAAAGTATGTAAAAATAAAAAATGTTAATGTCCTCTATCTAGATCTTATTTCCTTAGACAAATATTCCATGAGGAAACTCTTGTACACTTGTACCTCAAGCGTCAATGTACAGGCAAAGTAGACCAGACATTCTCCCATTCCCTGTGCAAGCAGGCCTACCTTCACACACTACTCCAGAGGGGCCTTCTCCTAATGATATTCAGCAGCTCACCGCAACACCCAATCCTTTTAAAAATTTTTCTTGTATGTTACTAGTCAACATTAACTAGTTATTCATCAGGGGCCACATATTCCAACAGGGACTGGAAGTTATAAAACACCACAAGGTTTTGGACCCTGAGAATTTTGGAGTCTTTCAGGGGAGAGATCATTCAAGGGGGAAGAGGCATGTGTTAAACCAACACTCAAAAGGTGTAACTCTTTAACTGAAATAGAATGGAGTTAACCAATCTCTCAAAAACTCATGTATTAGACACTTAATTTCCAAATTCATGTGTTAATGGTATTTGGAGGTTAGGCCATTGGGAGGTAATTAGGATCTGATGAGGCCACGAGGGTAGTCCTTCATGATGACATTAGTGGCTTTATAAGGAGACTCAAGCTAGCTCACTTGCCCTGTCTTGCCTTAATCCTGCAATGTTATGATGCAGCAGAAGGCCTTCACCAAATGCCAAGCAGATGTTGGCACCATGTTCTCCTCAGTCTCCAGAACCACAGGCCAAATAAACTTTGATTATTCTAAATCACTCAATCTCAGGTACTTTGTTATAGCAACAGAAAATGACTAAGACAATTAGGACTGAACTAGGAACTAAAACCTCACTGATGTGAATCCTACTCATTTGTAATTTGCAATAATTCTCTCTGGTTTTAAATTACCTTTGTGTGTTCTATGATAAAATGACAGTATATTAAACTTTGGAGTACATTCAAATTACCTAAAGAAGCATTCCCTCTACCCAGGGACTCTGAAATGCTGATTTAAGGGCCACACTTTCAGAAGCACATCTTACGAGGGGATTCACAGTAAGAATCTATTAGGAAGACTGATAATTATGCTTAATATTCTAAACACAAATTAGTTTTAACTATATATTATAGGCCCCAGAAAAGACATCTCTTAGGTCAAAACCTCAAGAGCAATTTGTAATTTGAAAAAAAAAATTTTTAAAATCCCATTATTTTGACAAATACTACTTTGTGTATGTGTGTGCATGCACAGGCATTATTACCATAACTGGTCCTACCTGATGATGTTTTGTTGCAAAGGTTCCAGAGAGAACCAAAGCAAAATTTTGAAGGCTGAACTAATGACTTAGAAGAGGTTGGGAAGTCAGGTATTTTAATGTGAAAAGACCAAAAAAAAAAAAAAAAAAGTGGGTAACTTTAGAAAAGATATGTAGATTTCTGTAGAGATGATGGGACAGAAAATGTATTAGGAAGGTGCAGTTAGTGGGGCTGCACTTACAGTGGAAGGAGGAGTAGGCACTGCCATACCAGGCACACATCGGCTAGAAACTCCTCAGCAAGCTGTGAATTTTAGGTCAAAGCTTCTGGAATACAACTTCTTAGTATAGGGCTTTGATCTGAAGGAAGGACCACCTTTCTAGTCCCAGTTTCTTTATTTAGAAAAAAAAAAAAAGGCTGGGATAGCTCAGTGGCAGAGTGCTTACCTAGCATGTTCAAGGCCCTGGGTTCAATCCCCAACAGAAACAATAAGGAGTTGGATTAAATGATTGCTAAGGCTCCTTCTAAGTCTGCTATTATGTGATTCTACCTACCCACATACTTTTGTGATTTTGCATTTAATTCAAACAAAACACTTCTCATTATGGTTTACTTTCATCATCTCCAGATGAAAGCTGTCAGACAGCCCAGGACAGCATCTCGGGTTTCTGTTAGGATGCTGATTTGAAGCGAAGAAAGCACTCTCAAGTTGCGGGCGTTCCCCACTTTAGCTAAACACATGAGACATAGGACTATGAAGAAAAAGCTTTAACTGTAAACAGAAATACACTGACGGAATAGTAAAACTCTTTAAAATAGTTCTGTCGACTTTATATAGGCCACATGGTAGCTTACCACAGGCTAAACCATCCATTTGTGAAGAACATACTTGAACATGAGAAAGTTTTTCTTAGAATATTTCCCTCAACTATAGCTATTAAAATCTGGTAAGGTGTTATAGGAGGGTACAACTGTGAAAAACCTACCACTAAATCATCTTTAATAGCGAAAGACAACCTTGCTGGGCAAAGAAACAACCAAAACTATTTACTACTGAAACAAATTTAAAAGCATATTTTATTTCACTTCACAATAATCCATTTTCCCCGTAAAAATACTGTAAGAAAGGTAACTTATTCAAATATTTGATAAAATATAGTGTGGCTGTCGTTGGTCAAACTGAACCGCAAAAGCAGGTGCAATTCTGAAATTGAGATGGAAACTATTTCACTTCATAGGACAGTAGAAGAGGGGTGGTCTATGACATAGGCTGCAGCAGAGAGTTCTGTACATTCTGTATTTTAGGAACTTCGCCTTTGATGCTCCTTTGCTTGGGGGTGAGGGGACTCTCCATGTTTCTGTCATGTCTTTACAGACCAGTCAAAGCCCTGTCAATGACATACAGTAGGCTGGATTTCTAAGACTGCTCTAATGGGCTAAGTACATTGGAATTCATGTTCAGTAAAAGGTTTGTTTTGCTCTAACACCTCAACTTGAAATTATAGACAGGCAGCAGAGAAACTAATCTATTTGGTTTTAGTCTAGGACACTTATACATTAAAGATTAAATGGGGAAAATAAGCATCATACTCATGTTTAGATAAAAATACAGTGAGAATAAAAGGAAAAAAATAGTAAAAGGAGAAATTTTTCTCAGAATTTGCCTCAAGATTTCCAATTACCCTGGGGTCTCTCACATACAACAATTCCTATCACAGGATTTCTTGTTGCTGTTGTTTTTATTTGGTTTGCTTTTTCTTGCACCTCAGGAAGCATACAAACCTAGCTGCTATCTAAGGAGTATGGGAGAAATTTGAGCCTTTCATCAGCAGGCTCAGCATAAAAAACGGAGCTGTTAAGGATGTTGAACATTTTTTCATATACTTGTTGGTCATTTGTGTTTCTTCTTTTGAGCAATGTCTGTTTAGCACCCCCGACCCCCATGGATTGGGTTGTTTTTTGTTTGTTTGTTTGGTGTTAAGATTTTTTCTTTATATATTCTGATTATTCATCCTTGTCAGAGAACAGCTGGCAAAGATTTTCTCCCATTCCGTAGGCTCTTTCTTCACACTCTTGTTTCCTTTGCTGAACAGAAGCTTTTTAATTTGATAGCATCCCATTTATTGATTCTTGATTTTATTTCTTGAATTTTAGGTGTCTAGTTCAGAAAGTTGGTGGCTGTACCTATCTGATAATAGTACTGACCCTATGTATTCTTCTAGCAGTTGTAAAGTTTCTGGTAAAATTTCTTTGATTTGACTTTTGTATAGGGCAATAGACAGGGATCTACTTTTGTTCTTCTACATAGGAAATCCAGTTTTCAAGCACCATTTGTTAAAAAAGGCCAACTTTTCTCCAAAATATATTTTCTAGCAACTTTATTAGAGAATTCTAACTAAGTGGCTTTGTCTCCGTGTTTTCTATTCTACTGGTATTCATGTCTATTTTGATGCCAATACCATGCTGTTTTTGTTACACCAAAATTTCATCTCAATCCAGTCAGAGTGTTGTTAATAATCAACAATACAAATAATATTAAATTCTGGTGAGGATGTGGGGGGAAAGGTATACTCATACATTATTGGTAAGACTGCAAATTAGTACAACCACCCAGCAAAGTAGTCTGGAAATTCCTCAAAAAACTAGGAATAAAACCACCATATGATCCAGTTATCTCACTCCTTGATACTTATATAAAAGAACTAAAATTATCATACTACAGTGATACAGTCAAATCAATGTTTACAGCAGCCCAATTCACAATAACCAAGTTATGGAACCAGTCCAGGTGACCATTAAATAGATGAACATATTAAGAAAATGTGGTATACATACACAATAGAATTTCATTTAGCCATAAAAAATGAAATTATCACATTTACTGGTAAATAAATGGAACTGGAGAACATCATGCTAAGTGAAAAAAGTGTCAGTATTTTTTCTCATATGCAAAAGCTAGAGCAAAGTAAGAGGATAAAAAGGCAGGTGGAGGGGGCTGGGGGTGTGGCTCAACAGTAGAGCGCTCGCCTAGCACGCACGAGGCGCTAGGTTCAATCCTAAGCACCACATAAAAATGAACAAGTAGAGTAGAGGTATTGTATCCAACTATAACTAAAAAGAATATTTTTTAAAAAAGGCAGGTGGTGTCAGATATCATAAAGACAGAGGGGAAATCATGGAGAATAAGAAGGAAATTGAAAGGGAGAGAGGAAAGACAGGAAAGTGGAGGAAATGTGGTATGAACAAAATAATGTTATGTGCATGTATAAATATATGACAGTGAATTCTATCTTTATATCTATAAAGCACCAATTAAAATAAGTAAATAAGTAAATAAACCAATCAATAAGTAGAAGGAAGATCAGCAGAGAAAGAGGAATGAGGGGAGAGAGGAGGGAAGGGAAACTGGGGGGTCCCCCACTGGGGAATGAAATAAAGTAAATTTCATGCAAATATGATTATGTAAAAATTAACTCAACTATTATGTATAACTATAATGCACTAATAAAAGTATTTAAACAAGTAAAATAAATAAATACATAAATTGTCTGCAACACAGAAATGCCACAAGTTCTCACTCATTTGTGAAAACTAACAAGTCAATCTCATAGACTACAGTGGGATAATGGTCACTACAGACTAGGAAGAGCTGGAGAGTAGCTACTGAATGAAGTTAGATACGGGGTATTGAAATACAGAGAAGAGGAATGATTTTGGGTTTTCTATAGCACAGTAGGGTCATTACCAATTACAACAATCTGTGACATATTTTGAGTAAAGTAGAAGAGTATAAAAGTTCCCAGAACATAAAAAAGATTAATGTTTGAGAAGATGAAAGTGCTTATTAACCTCATTTGATCATTACACATGGTATCCACATATCAAATTATCATACTGTACCCCATAAAGATGTGTGAATATTGTATCTCAATTTTTAAAAAATGAATAAACAAGAAAGATGCAGGAGCTCCTAAAGGGCTGGGTCTTATAACTACATTATCTCCATACAACCCAAGGTAAATCAGAGACTTTACACTCCATGGCAACTGTGACAACACCCAGCAGCCAAACCAGTTTGGGTCATGATAAAGGATCTTAGGTATTTCCCTGTGTGGCAAAGTTTTCTAATGAATTCAGACTAGAACTCTACAGCATAAGGATTTTTCCTAAGAACATAGGACCTTACTTTATTTTAGAGACACAAGATAGAATGCCAAACATTCCTGACAGGTTCACACTTGGAAAGGAATTAAAATAAATAAAAGTACAGGGCTGGGGATGTGCTCAAGCGGGAGCATGCTCGCCTGACATGCGTGCGGCCCGGGTTTGATTCTCAGCACCACATACAAACAAAGATGTTGTGTCCGCCGAAAACTTAAAAACAACAACAACAACAACAACAACAAAAAAAAAACAAAAGGAAGGGTTAAAGACAATGCAAGAAAGTCAGGAAGAGAGAAATTTTAAAAAATGAAACTTAAAAAAAAAAAAATAAAATAAAAGTACAGAAACATGGGCTGATTTTTTGAGCCTTGTGAAATGGATGAACTTGGTAGTTTCATATCCCTACATACTAATCACTACAGTTCCTTGCCCCACTCTGGACCTTAGGACATCACTATTCGTTCATTCAGTGTACAAGCCCCTGTAGTGGCAGTGACAGCTGTGACATATATATACCTTTTCACTACAGTCAGCTTCTATTAATCCCAACAACTATTCAACAGCCTCCTTGACTTTCCTGTGTGCTTAGTTAAAAAAAAAAAAAAAAAAAAAGTTGACCATATCCAAACCACTAATGGCTTCTCACTGTAAACCAACATCCACATTCCTCAGCCTGGAACCCAGAACCTTTTCCTCCTTTTCTAGTAGTCCCTCCTCACTTGATGCCAAGGCCCCATGTGGCTGCACATAGTTCATTTCTGGTCACCAGTTTTGCCCAAGAATTTGCTTTTTATTACATTGAAGTCACACCATTCTTCCTTTAAAGCCACAACTGTAGAAGCCTGTTTAGGGTCTTCCAGTTGGAATTAATCTGTCCCTCCCCATATTCTTTTTTTGAATTCTGTTGATGGATACAATACCTTTATTTATTTATTTTTATGTCTTACTGTTGATTGAACCCAGTGCCTCTCACATGCTAGGCGAGAATTCTACTGCTGAGCCACATCCCCAGTCCTCCCTTCCCATATTCCTATAATATATGGCTTGTACCTTACTAAGTCTTATGATAGATAGGTTGTCCTGAATGCCAGTTATTTTATGTATGTGTGTGCCTTCCTCTCAGGCACAGCAAATCTCTACTTGAGAGCATATTAAAATCATCTTAGGGATCCTTGGAGAAGTGGTTAATTCCAAGATTGAAAAAAAGTAAATACAAGAGGTACCTGTAATATACTTCTTATGCAAGAGAGGTAGAAATTGCTCCCCCCCCCCCAAAAAAGAGGAGTATGTCACAAAAACACAGGAACTAGCTTGATGGAACTTCAACTTGGCTAAATCTGGGTAATGAGAACACCAAAATAATTTAGTACTAAAAAAGGAAAGAGGTGATACCAGTAAAAAATAAATGAGGGAAGGGAAGCAACTTTACTTTCGTAAGAATATGATAACTGTAGAAGGAATACAACAGTAAGCAAATCATCATTCTGCAAACATCATAGTAAGATTGGTTTAAGCAAGAATCATCAACAGATGCTGAATCAGAGGAAATTTTTGCTGATAGGAGAGCATTTACATATCCATACCATGTTTCCCACTGACTGCTTATTAGGCACAAGGGGAAAACCAGTAGAAAAATAGGATAATACCTTGACTGGGTGGGTGAATCAGAGTTAACATCAACAATGAGGAGCTGATAGACTTCTGTGCCTCCCAATGTAAGGCCCTCAGAAGAACACATATCACTTACATAGTACTGTGGTTGGCTGAGAATATGTAACCTGAATCTAGTAATGAAGAAACATACAACAAACCCAAAATGAGGAATGCTCTATTAAAAAAACAAAAACAGTGTGGAAAGGTATATGTGAGAGGAATAGAGGGCTATGTTCTTTTAAAATGCCAGTATCATTAAACATAGAATGGCCATGAAAATATTCTAAATTAAGAGTCCAAAAACATGTGACAATTAAATATAACACTGATCATGGCCTGGATCCTAAAACTGAAGGGAGGAAAATGTTTTTATAAAGGACACTGTTAGATCCACTGATAAAATTGGAATACCGAAAGATTTGGAAAAAGTATTATATCAGTTATCAATTTAAAAAGTTAATAACTATGCTGCTGTGGTTTTATAAAATAATATCCCTATTCTTAGGAAACATTTACTGAAGTTTAGAGATAAAGGGCCATGATGTTTGCAACTAACTCTCAAATGGTACGGGGGAAAAGATTTATTTCCAAATAAAAAGTTGAAAACAATGCCTGAGGACCTTTTTTGACTTAACAGAGTAGGGCTCATTTACTTAAAAATAGAAAGGGAAAAAAAAAACTTTCAAAAAGTGAGAATTGCCTAAAACCATGGTTTTCAAAGTATGATCCTCAGACCATTATGGGCATAACTTTGAACTTGCTCTACTGAATCAGTACCTCCGAGAGTGAGGCCCAGCAATGTATGTTCTAACACATCCTCTAGGTGAAGCAGAGAGTTCTGGAACTTCCTCATGCTGAGAATGAAACCTGAAAGAACTAACTCCTGATTTGGACACTGATACGTTCTATAGCTAGCACAGCCTAGCTAAATCTAGGTATGTGTACATCTCCTGGCTTTTGTGTTTTACAAATTGTACGTGCTTCTGTAGAGCTGGTAGAGAAACAATCTAGCTGCTTCACTCCAGTTTGATCAAACTGTATAAAATTAATTTTTCCTTTGGACATCATTTCTTACGTGGGCAGGCAGTTAAATCCAGCCAGCGAGGACCCAGGCAGGTTCCCTGGCTTGGATGCCCATCAAGTTTAACCTAGACTGTGAGCTCCTAGATTCTGTATTTTTAGCTCCTGTATTTCCTATAAAACTTAGAAAAATGTTTTATGCCTAGTCATTGCAATAAATGCTTTCTGAATTGGTTTAATAGTGAACCACAGGGCAGAAATGACCACTGAAGCATTTGAAGACAATACACTAGGCTAGAGGCCCCAGCTATAAGAATCACTGGGTTTCTAAAGTGAATAGAAAACTTACTTCGAAGATTAAGAATGAATAAAATGAGATGGATTCAAACTAAAAAGTTTCTTCTCAGCAAAAGAAACAATCTGGGGGCTGGGGATGTGGCTCAAGTGGTAGCGTGTTTGCCTAGCATGCGTGAGGTACTAGGTTCGATTCTCAGCACCACATAGAAACAAAATAAAGATATTGTGTTCGCCTAAAACTAAAAAAAAAATAAAAAATAAAAAAATAAAAAAAATTGTTTTTTGTTTTTTTTTTTAAAGAAACAATCTGTGAAGTGAATAGAGAGCCTACACTGTGGGAGCAAATTTTTACCCCTCACACATCAGATAGAGCATTAATCTCTAGGGTGTATAAAGAACTCAAAAGGCTGAAAACCTGGGCTGGGGCTGGGGCTCAGTGGAAGCACACTTGCCTGGCATGTGTGAGGCACTGGGTTTGATTCTCAGCACCATGTATAAATGAATGAACGGATGAATAACTATCAACAACTTCCCAAAAAAAAGAAAAAAAAAAAAAAGCTAAACACCAAAAAAACCCCCCAAATAACCCAATCAATAAATGGGCCAAGGACCTGAACAGACACTTCTCCGAAGAGGATATATAATTAATCAACAAATATATGAAAAAATGTTCATCGCCTCTAGCAATTAGAGAAATGCAAATCAAAACTACTGTAAGATTTCATCTCATTCCTGTCAGAATGGCAGCTATTATGATGACAAACAACATTAAGTGTTGGTGAGGATGTGGGGGAAAGGGCACACTCATATATTGCTGGTGGGACTACAAATTGGTGCAGTCTATATGGAAAGCAGTATGGAGATTCCTTGGAAAACTGGGAATGGAACCACCATTTGACCTAGCTATCCCTCTCCTCAGTCTATACCCAAAGGACTTAAAAACAGCATACTATAGGTTCACAGCCTCATCAATATTTATAGCAGCACAATTCACAATAGCTAAAGTGTGGAACCAACCCAGATGCCCTTCAGTAGATGAATGGATTAAAAAAATGTGGCATATATACACAATGGAATATTATTCAGCAATAAAAGAGAATAAAATCATGGCATTTGCAGGTAAATGGATGGCGCTGGAGAAGATAACACTAAGTGAATTTAAGCAATACCCCCAAAACAAATGTTTTCTCTGATATAAGGAGGCTGATTCATAGTAGGATAGGGAGAGGGAGCATGGGACGAATAGACGAACTCTAGATAGGGAAGAGGGGTGGGAGGGTAAGGGAGGGGGGTGGGGTTAGAAATGATGGTGGAATGTTATGAACATCATTATCTGAAGTACATGTATAAAGACACAAATTGGTGTAAATGTACTTTATATACAACCAGAGATATGAAAAATGTGCTCTATATGTGTAATATGAATTGTAATGCATTCCACTGTCATAAAAAAATCAGTTAAAAAAACTTACTTTGCAAACAATAAAGTCAGATTACTCATGAGGTTAGTAAAAGCACTATGCCTCAAAGGAAAACATATCCACTTACAGTTTGTTAAGTCACTACCAGTTGAAAATATGTAAAAACTTATGCAAGTTCTTAGATTGGTATTTAAAAATTAACAGTGTGCTTCTGAGAAGCAATGCACAGAGATTAAAAGCCATGCTGTGTATCACACAAGATCTGCTTAGAGAAGACAGCATTCACATGGCTGTGATGTGGCCCAGATCTGATAAAGACGGCCAGGTTTCAGAATAACATCCTGTATGTGGCATTTCAGGAGACAAGACTCTTGCAACGAAGAATGAGCTGATCAATTTGCCTACTGAGTAGAAAATGAAACAAGTAAATCCATTTGATGCAACTGTTTTCTGTCTTGAGAAGTTAAACCAATGAAGATGCTCTAGGATGCAGACTATCATCCCAGCCTCGCCACATGCCTTTTCTAATTGGCACCCTGAAAGATTTCACAGGAAAAGGGTGTTACTTTGGTGTTGTTGATTTAAAGGTTATCTAGTCACAGCGAAGCAGAGGAGAATTCATCTTCAGAATTCACCTTCTTATTGAAAGCCCATGGAGTGCCTTGGCAATTAAAAATTCCTATCACCTATAGCCGTTCCCTATGTGAGAAGGCTCAGAACTCGCCTTACAAATTGCTCTTTTGAAGATCAAAGGCAAGCTGAATGTGTCTGTGTGTGCTCTCGATGAGACTGTAATTTAATGGAATTTTTAGAGAAGGTTTCACTGGCAGTGTTTGGATGACAGCCCCGGGGCGGAGGATTCAGGGGAGCTTGGCCACTCTTCCCTTTGGAGCATCTTCCCTGCCTTTAATTGGCACCTCATTAGAAATTAATGAAAATGACATCCTCTGTTCTTCCTGCTCTAGGCATGGAATGCTACAAAAAGGCCCATCACAATTCATAACACATTCAATTTATATAGCAATGGCTCTTAAGCATTATTTATGAGATGTGAATTTCTTGTCAGCAGTTAATAACCTGTACAGAGTGGAAAGGGAATGGAAGAAAAGATTGCGAATACATATAAAAAAAGATTTTCTGCAGTGAAGAAGTGTTCTGTTTGAGTTCAAACTACCTTTCTGAGTCTTCAATTTCAGTAGTAAATTACTGTGTTTTTCCCCTCTCCAAAACCTTTCAGGGCAGTTAAACATTTCTCCAACACTCCATGCATCCTCAAGGAAACAACCATACAACTCACCCTTTCCTAGAGAGATCCAAGCAGGCAGACAAGAGGAACACAAAAGCTATTTGTCAAAGACAGTTGTGTATGTTCCCATCTTTGTCCTTCATCATTTAACATATGGCAGCTGACTCAGTCATTTTTCTGGGTACATAGTATATGGTTCTTGGTAGACCAAACTCAACTTTCAGCTTCCTCTAGAAAGGGTCTATCTGAAGGGACTGTAGAAAGCTCTGGTTTTATTAACCTAACAAAAAAGTCAAATCTACCCCATAAAGAGGATCTCAGAATTGGGCAAAGATAAGGGACTATAAAGTTAGATAACGATAACAACAACAACAAAGACTGGAAGACCAGGGCAAACCCAGTAGGCACTAGAGACTCAATCTCCTGCCCAGAAGGGTGAAAATCGTAATAGATAGGTTGGCTTCACTGGGGGCATGAAACACCTAACCCTGTTTCTGGATTTTCTTCAGCTAGATATTAATAAGGCCTTAGGAAATTAGGTAGTTTCATCAAAACTGAAGGGGAAACTGGGAGACTTGAATCTATCTCTGAATCTCATCACTAAATTGTGAATTCTACCAATTCTACCAGCTGCCTGACAAGAGGGAGCATTAGCACACAGAAGACAAGACAATGTGTCTGAGTGACTAATTGCTTGATCTGCTATGGCAAATTCAGTTACTTTCAAGAAGGAAACAAGAGCATTCCTATAATCTCTGTTTCTTAGGAGGTTGAGGCTGGAGGACTACAAATTCAAAACCAGCCAGGGCAACTTAGAAAGACCCTGTCTCAAAATAAAAATTTTTAAAAAAGGGTTTAGGGATGTAGACCAGTGAGTAGTAGAGTGCTTCCTAGCATGTGCAAGGCTCTGGGTTTAATCTCCAGCACTGCCTACCCATCCCACACCCCACCAAAAAAAAAAAAAAAAAGGAAGAAAGAGCAGTTGGTGGAGGAGGAAGGAGAGAACATAAGGTTCAGGAGAAATCCACAATTCTAACTGAAGAACAACCAAAGGCCTATGTTATAAAGGTAACAGGCAAAATGGCCAGGTAGGCTTCACCATATTGCTAATAGTGAATTGCAGAAACTTTCCAATGGTTCACATGAACACAGAAACAAGAATCTGCAAACCTTAAAGAATTAGACAGACTGTTCAGCATGGGACAAAGTTGATTAGCCATCAGACCCCAAAGCTTCTTTGGCTAACCACAGTATCCCTGATCTATGAATTTAATATTACCTGGAAGAGCTGACCCACACATAGCCATGAATAAGATTCTGGTCTCACCTGGACCATACCAAATGCATAAACACAATGAAGCCTAGAAACTCTGCAACAGACTCTTCCCCCACCACCTATCTTTATTTTTTTAATATTTATTTTTAGCTGTAGCTGGACGCAATACCTTTATTCCATTCATTTATTTTTATGTGGTACTGAGGAACAAACCCAAGGGCCCCCACCACATGTGCTAGGCAAGCGTTCTACCACTAAGCTCCAATCTCAGCTCCACCCCCATCTTAACCCTCTTCTTTATACTATTTAATAAACTTTTAATAACACACTGAATATCCTTTTTTAAAAAAAAAACTTCTCTGTATCTTTCATAATTATTCCCTGCTCCTGCAACTGAATATATACTTAACAGAGTATGTAACAAACAGAGTAGGTGTACAAACAATTTTCATGAGAAGCTAATACACCTCCTGCCCGTGCATTTCCAAAAGGGCAGATAATTGAGAAATAGGAATAGAAAAGACTGTCTTCAGAAGATAGAGAACTTCCAGGTGATACCACGTTATAATTGCTGAGTGAACTACGACCTAGTCCTCACTACCAGCAATAATACTTGTAGGCTATCTATGGCTATTCCAGAGGTGAAGGAGGGAATTCCAAAGTTAACTTCTTGGGATGAAATATATTCTCAAAGCTACAACAAGGCTGGAAGTCTGCCTGATGATAGGTCTGTTCCATAGGCCAATATCAATACTATATATACATATGATAATACTATACTTTTAAGATCAGGAAATCTGATCTTAAAAGTATAGTATAAACAGGGACAAGCGAGCCTAGAATATTTCAGCTACATAATTTTAACCTCATGTCACATGATGTATGTGATTAAGAGAAGATGAAAAATTGGTCTAAGTTTTGTTCCACTGTGAGTAAATACAAAGTTTCAAAAAATACATCCCTGTACAGCAATCCTAAGAGATGGTATTACACTGGAGAATTAACTTTGGGCTACTTCAAGGTGTTAATTTGCTGAATGAACTAAGGTTCAAAAAAAATTTTTTTTTTCTAATCAAATCTTGATATAAAAGGAATATTGGAGGGAAAGAGGAAGTACTCGGGACTGAAGTGGAGCAAATTATATTCCATGCATGTATGATTATGTCAAAATGAGCCCCAATATTATGTGTAACTATAATGTACTAATAAAAACATTTTAAAAAGGGATATGGAAAGAGATTTTTCCATTTATCAAAAATAGTAACACACTCATTCAAATTTTATGGTACAAATCCCAGACTTCTGCTCGTTAGGTTAATTTCTAAAGTCACGAATGGGAAGGAACCAGTGTTAAGTGGTGAGGAGAAGCTGAAAGCACTGAGCAGTAAAAATGTAACTCAATATGTCTAAGAATAGTTGGAGATGCTTTTGCCTTCTTTGTATGCATGAGATGAAATGAAGGACATTTAGAAGCCAGAGCCCTGCACTGATTTCTCAAGCTCTACCCCTTCAGCTTGCAGAGAGGTACTTCAGCCTCTTAGGGTAATTGGTCTCTATCATGCCACTGGGGGAGATCTTACCACAGCGACAGGATCCCAATTCTTGCTGTACCAGCTCCAGTTTGGTTTGGCACTGGAAGCACCGGCGTCGGCTCTTCTGTTTAGATCGGCTGGTTTCCTCAGACCGTTCAGTACTGTCCAGTAGTCGTGGCCGTTTCACTGGTGAAGCCTCATTCTCAGACTGTGAATCTGACCAAAACAACACATATTTGGGGATCAGGATTAGTGCTTGTCCTGGCAAGCACAACTGATTACTGTACTGCCAAGCACTCTTTAGATGAGACTTCTACCCCTGTCCAGGAAGGAATTGGACCTGTGTGAACAACAGAGCCAGTTTTACTTGCCAGGTTTATACTGTACAAACCAAGACAAGCATGTACCTTTGGGGCTGACTTCTAACAAACCAGGCTTGAGTTGGAGAGGGTGGTAAGGGGTGGCTCAACAAAAATCAGTTCTACGTTGCTGCTATTGTTCAAAATAGCTAAGTTTTCTTGATAAGACTATTCTAGCTAGAAATGGGATCCTCTTTTTGTACCCTCTTCAATTGGAGCCCACATGGTTATCACTTGTATAAGTGGTTTCCCTCTTCTTGGGTATTTATTTGGTGGTGGTAGTACTGGGAATTGGACCCAAAAGCATTCTATTATTGAGTTACATCCCCCACCCAACCATTTTTTTTAAATTTAATTAATTTATTTATTTGGTATTGGGATTGAACCCAGGGACACTTAACCACTGAGCCACACCCCCAGCCTTATTTTATATTTTATTTAGAGAAAAGCCTCAAGCTAAACTGTGGAGGCTGGCGTTTAATCTGCAGTCCTTCGCCTCAGCCTTCCGAGTAGCTGGTATTACAGGGTGTGCCAGTGGGTCTTGGGTTCTATTGTATCTTTATATCCCTATACTTAGCATAATTCCATACTGAAAGTCAGTGTTTAATGAGAGATTTAATCTTTTCTAGTAAAGTTTCTTCACATTTCTATACCTAAACATGTAAGAATCTGGCTCTAATACTAAAAATAAGTCCAATTAATATTCAGAGTAAAAAAGTACCTATTCACAAACAAGCTATCCCATGGCTTCCACTGTGGGTGGTTACAGAAGGCAGCACTTGGCACCATAACCTTAGGGCCTGTGCCAAAATGAAAGGTGAAAGAGGTATAATGTATGACAATTTGTATCTTACGCAATCTCAAAAAAGTAACTAAAATACAACAAAGTTCAAATCATAGGCAAGCTGTAAATAACTCTTGATTTCAAAAGGGTGGGGGGCAGCACTTGGGGCTCTGTACTCCTACAATAGTTGCTGGTGCATACTGAGGATGCATCTCTTGCCAAGGATCCAAAGTGGTTTGGAAGGGATTCTCCTAAATGGTTTTCTTCAAAATAATCCATATCCCACTACTTCTTACCTCTCCATCACCCTACCATGGTCTAAAGTCATCATTATCTTGTCCAGCCTAAAACAACAGTGTCTTAACTGATCTCCCTGCTCATCCCTTTAAGCTCCCAAAGTCTACTTTCCACATAGCAGCCAAGTGATCTTAGTTTAGAATCACAACACTTCCCTGCTCAAAACCCTCTAATAGCTCCCCCCTTCTCAGAGTCCAAGTCCAACAAATACTTGCCATGATTCTCAAAAGACCCTGCATGACTTACCTGTCCATCTCTCTCACCTCATTTCTTGCTGCTTTTTCCCTTTGTTCCATCTACATTTGCCTTCTGACTATTACCTATCTCTGGATCTTTACACCTTTTGTTCCCTCTGTGGAGAACATGCTTCACTCAGGTGTAAAGAGGATCTCATCTCCTTTAAGCCTTTGCTTCAAAGTCACATTTTCAATAAAGATTTCCTCCTGGATCATCCCATCTTGATTATCCTGTTCCCCTTCCCTAGCACTTAATCTCCTCCCTTTTCCTGACTTATGTTCCCCCACAGCACTTATCCTTTAACATGATCTCCTAGGAGAATGGAAACTCTTGGAAAAAACAAGAAATTTCACCTACTTTGCTGTGTGCCCTCCTTCCTACAACTCAACAAGCATTTCTTGAATGATTGAATCTTCTCCTAGGCAGTTCTGATCTTCTATTTAAAGTGGTTCAAGTGAGGAGTTGCAGCATGTTGGATGTATTTCAGTGAAGGCCATCAGTATGCCTTTCCCCAGCCTCCTCCTGTGTGAGAAGGATGTTGCACTTCACCCAAAATCATCTGCTGGCTCTGACAGGAATAGGGTACAGTGTGCTCACAGCCCCAGCTCTACCACCTGGTGACTTGCATATAAAGGCCCTGCACCATTCTAAGCAACTGCAAACTTCATTTTTCATCTCATTTAATTCTTCCAGACCTACATGACATTTTCCCCCAATACAAACCAACTAAATAAGGCATTTGATGAAAACAATTGAAAGCAAGTTCAGCCTATTTCCCAGCTCTGCTGAGCGAAGCTGTCCAGACCCAGTCAGTGTGGTGACTGAGGCAGTCAGACATGCCAGGCCCCTCCCATGCTTCTACAAGAGCAACAAACAACAATCTAAATGTAAATCATTACAAAGCAGCCAGACAAAAGGAATTCACCTTGTATGTGCCACACAGTTCTCGTGGGGGTACTTCTTCACAAGCCAGAAATGGCACTATTTGTATTAATAGCCTTATTTAGATATACTTATTTGGGGGGGGGGTAACAAGATGAAAAATTCTAGAGTAAAAAACCCTCCAAACAACAAAAAGGTCAATTCTAAGACAGACCTAAATTTGAAGCATCCTTGTAAGAAATTATCCTCCAACCTGGGTGAGGGTACACACAAGGAAAAGGCCGTTGAAACCTTTTCATTATTATATTATTAAAATCTGGAGGGCTGTAGCATGATGCCAGCATGCCTATAACATAAGAGAACTACTCAGACCTTAAGACTCTCATTCATCCTTCTGATAGAAATGAGTGTGTGTTCAGAAATGCAAAGTTCACATTCCAAGTTCTTTCCAAGAGTCTAGCCCAAACTGTCAAATGTGCTGTCTACCTGCAGAGCACCCATTCCCATTTCTAAAGGAAATCTCTGCACCAAAAAGATGATGACTTATTTCAGGTGATAATAAAGCAGGGGTGGGGAATTAAAGAAAAGGAATAAAACCCTACACTGCTGGCAATGTTATCCAAAGCTAATGATTTTTTAAATAAGGATATGTGAAAAAAATTACTGTTTGATTCCTATGACTGGGACAAAGAATTCATATTTATGTAATCATAATCACCACTGAACACTCTGCTTTGATGGAATCCCCAAGAGTTAAGAGGCCTGTCCAGTCTTAAGTTCCTACTTTATCTGATCCAACAAATTATCAACAATGCTAAGGAATACATCCACATGATTTTTTGCCAGAATTTTCCTTTATCCATCCCATATTAATATAAAGAGTACTGAATTACTGTTCTGGTAGGCAATACACATGGGAAATTCCTGAAATAATGTGTCATAAGGGAGGTTTCTGATGCTGCCTACAGTTTCTGGTTGCACTGTACTGGCTGTCCTAAAGGAACACTATTGAGCCCTAGTTGGTCCTTATTGAGCCCTAGTTGGTCCTCTGAGTCAGTTTCTTGGCCTATATTTAAGTCTACAATCAAAGGCATGTAAACAATGTCTGAGCTGTGAGAAGCAGTCCTCAACAATTCTAGACCAAGACAGACAAAATGTCTAACACAACATGTTTTTGTTTTTGTGTAAGAATCAGGAAACTCTTCCCAGACGTTAGGAGATCTTCAACTCTTAAGCTCTGGAATATGCCCACTTATCCTTCCCTCACAGTTGACAGGTCTATTAGACAGGAAGAAATCCTTCTGACCTCTAGTGCTCCCTAAACACAAGATGGAGGGGAATGAAGTTCCTCAAACTGTTTACTATTCTCAAAATGCAGCCATCTGGGATGGTGACTGCATTATACATAACTTTTTGGTGAAGCAACCCATTCTTTTACATTTTATCATAAATCAACTTAATGTTTTAATAGAAGCCAATGAAATAAATAGTAGTCTACAGAATCATCATCATCTTATCTGCAGAAGAAACTTGCATATCCTTAGCTAATTACTTAATGAAACCTTGTGCAATGGGATAAGCTGCCTAAATAGAAGAAACAGATGTCCAGGGCAGGAATTCTAATTATATAATAATGAGCTACAAAATCAACTATTCAATTATAAATTTTATATAAATTAGAAAGACTATCAGAATAGATCTAAACATGGTTAACATTAAAGGAACCATCTACTATCCATATAGGAATAAATTACACCTTGATTACTTACTTTTTGCTCACAAATATTATTCCTATTACCTTGAAGCATTTTCAGTTTCCTGAACAATGACAGAGAACACCTAATTAGCCTACTTGCATACTTTGAACTTGGCCAGTAAGGGTTAAATGTGGAGAGAAAGGTGAACAGAAATAACTCTTATATACAGCTTTAACTGTCAGAAGAAGTGAGTCCTTGCAAGGAGCATGCTCATTAGCAGCAGGAGGATCTGTAGTGGTAAGCTAGAAACTGTTTCCACCCCGGAGTTAAGAGTGACTTCTAATTAAGGTCCTTCATAAAAAGCCAACAAGGCATCCCCCCACCCCCCGCCACCCCTATGCTTGCTTGAGAGCATAATCTAGTCTGGGAATACCCATGCAGAGCGGCCTCATTCCCATGCCAGGCTCATAGCCCTTGGTATTCACCAACCCCGCACCCCCTGCCTTTTTTTCTTGCCAATGTTTAATGAAATGACAAAGATACCACATCAGATCTTCTAGTTGATAAAGATCATGTGATAAAACTAGGTAGGCAAATCTTAAGAAAAAGTAGTTTACCTATCAGCTTCTTTGATCCTAAGATAATCACTGCTTAATTGGTGAAAGAAACGAGAACAATCATTTTTTAAATATATGAACTTTTGATGAGAGAAATTCTTCTAATTGTGCTTTCCTAGTCAATTGTAGAAAGCAGTGTTAAGACTTTCAATTTAGGAACACATTTTAACTGGAAAGCTTGACTGAAGACAACAAACACAGCTACTTCTTTTAAAATTCTGTTTTGTCTCTGACAGAAATTCACATTTGTTCCTTACTGTCACTGTTCTTGTCTTTATTACTCATGTTCTCTCCCGAAAATTTCCAAATAAATTGTGTCAAGCCTGTCAAAAGTTGAATCCCAATCTCTCCTAATCTCCTGTCACTGTGCATCTGGCAGCGTGCATACACCCTGGGCCACTAACCATGGCTGTAGCCTGCTGACATCTCAAGGAGGATCCTAGCCCTCTGTACAAGTCAATACTCAATATAAAACCCGAGAGTGGGAGAAGCAAAGAGGCAACAAAAAGAAGAAAGTCTTCTTCTATTTCCTTCACTCACACCTTTTCTTAATTTCACGAAAGATGAATCTGTTTAATCTCAGGCTATATGACAGCTTTTGAGGTACTCAATCAGTTTTTTTTAGAACCTATCACAGAATCTTGACAGATTGACATTTGTGATCCCAACAGCCTGTGCAAACATCAGTAAGAGCAATAATTAATGAACCTTCACACATCAATCCAGTCTCTCTCCCTTTGACCATTTAAAAGGAGCTTAAAGCTCCTACAACCTCTGTCCATAAAAAGCATCACCCTCTCACTAGAAAAACTGGTGAAAGAGACGAAAAAGTCTGTCGTATACCGAGTTTTTCTTTGCATTTCTCCTCATGCTTTGCTTTCAGAGTGTATGCAGGGATTAGATTCAGTCTCTCCTGGCAATTTTACTCTTTATCTGCCACAAAAGACTTCAAAGACAGAAAAATCCCTCATTATCCATTAAAATAATTTTTCTCACTTACCTTGACTGGGATTGCAAGGAAATTACCTTCCCAATAGTCCTAGAATAATTGTGGAATAACAAGTCTGTTAAGAAATGCATTACATGGATAGAGAATGAGGTTTTAGAAGTCAAATATTAAAATTTTGTATAGAATGCCATCTTCATTTGAATGGAGATGGATCTAACTTGAAATATATGTAGGGTGCTAAGTCCTAGATCATAACCATTTGTTAGTTGTTCACAACCTGCTGAGCAGTACAATTCCTTTCTTTTCATCCAACCTCATTCCCCAACCTCCAAATTATTTTTGATGGTTCTCGCCATTCTTATTAGAGAGATGAGGGCATGCTCAATTCTCCCCCATAATCTCTGCCTTGGAGACTGAAAGCAGACCTTTGACTCTTCTCCCTAATGGGAATACAAGGGGGGAAGATGGAAGCCTAGTCAGTAGTTCTATTGAGAGTGCACCTGAATTTGTGGGCTCTCTGCCTTTCTCTGTAGGCTCAAAAAACTCAAGGCACCAGAAATAATCTTTGGGGTAACTAGTATCATCTGATTTAGATCTTCATGACAGCAATGCAGAAGCTTCTTCTAACAGAGCCTTTTCTGAGTGGAAGTCAGCTTGAAGAGCAGCAGAACACACAGAAGTCGGGTCGTGATAATTTATGCCCTTCAGGACACAAGTACCCCATGTGCCCCAAAGGCATATTTTAAAGGATGGGATTAGATTTCTCACTTCCTCACAGCCCATCTTCCCTTCTGGTTCCTGTTATACAGGAATTCATTAAAGGTTCAAGTAGGAAAACCTGAATAGGAGCATCAGAGAGGAGTCCTTGCCTTGTTGCAAGCCTTAGCATCCTCCCAATCCTTCAATCTTTAATCAACTTTCTTTGTTTTGTTTTTGGTACTGGGAATTGAACGCACGGGTTCTACCACTGAGCTACATCCCCAGCCCTTTTTATTTTGAGACAGGGTCCACCCTAAGTTGCCTAGGCTGACCTTAAACTTGTGATCCTCCTGCCTCAGCCTCCCAAGCAGTGGAATTACAGGTCTGGGCCAAGGCCCATTTTTTTTTTTATTTTGAAAAATTTCAAACATACAGAATAATAAACACCTATGTACACTCCATCCACATTCAATAATTATTAATGTTTTGCCACATTCCTTACATTCTCCCCGCCATAGTTACATATTTTTCCCTTGTGAACCATCTGAAAATAGTTGCAAACACCAAAATATTTCATTCTGGAATACATACACATGTAATTTAACAGGATCATTTCCCTAAAAGACTAAAATATCACACTTAAGAAAATTAAGAGTAATGCTCCAACGTCATCTAATAATCAAACTAATATTCAGTCCATATTCAAATTATCCCACTGTTTTCAAAGGTATATGCTATCAAGTTTCATTGTTATACTTGGCTCTTATGTCTTTACAGGTCTCTTTTAGCCTAGAACAGTATGTCTCCATCCATCCATCCACCCACCTACCCATCCAATTAAAAAAATGTGGGCTTTTTTTTTTTTTTAAATAGTCTTGGTTAGTTATCCTGTGGGATGTACCAAATCCTGTATTCAATATATTTATTAATAATATTGTTCAACTTTAAAGAAAGGAGATCTTTAATCATACATCAGAACTGTAAAACTTTCAGTGGGCACCCAATAAGCCCGCATGCCACAACTATATGCAGGTGAAGAAGGGCAGGTACTGTGTAATCAATCCAGTTCCTACAATATCTTAGTAGGGAGGGAAAGAATACTCTTCCTCCAACTGTCTCCACTGCATATCTGACACATATGGGACTCAGGAAAGGTTTTTCTGTGACTTGATCTGTGGATACACTTAGGCAAATATTAGGAGATGAGCTAACTTCTATTATTTTAACTCATGAGTTCTTTCTTTTAGTCTGATGGGATTCTCTGTAACTAAACTGATTTTAAAGGGTCATGCAAGTAACTTCTCTAATTATTTTCTTTCCAATGGCCTCCTGGACTTTTTCTGATAACCCTTCTCCTCTGGCTGATTGTATACTGTTGTTAGTAGTTGCTAAAAGACATCTTTTCATTGATAAACTGCTCAACTCTTTCGAATTCTTCTTTGTTTCAAATCTAAGGGAAAATTTCATCAGATTAAAAAACACATCAGAAAAGCCTACATTTGCAAAAAAAATCAAAATCTCATTCAATACAATAATATTCCAAGTTTATTTGCTCTGTTTCATTTTTACAGGCCTCTAGATTAATGACCACTACATCCAGGGCCATAGAACACTTCATTAACTATTTCTTGTGTGCCTACTATGTGCCAGGCACTGAGTTTTTGAACTGGTAAGTCAAAACTGAATGAGGCAGTGTTGAAGATATAGCTCAGTGGTAACACTTGCCTAACACACTTGAGGCCCTGGGTTCCATCCCCTGAACACACACACACACACACACACACACACACACACACACACACACACACACACACAAACAACAACCAAACAACAACAACAAAAAAACTGAGTAAGGCAGTGATCTCTCCCCTCAAAGAGACCAATCCAGAACACAAATATACCTACAGCCCAGTATGTGCAATGTCAACGTACAAAAGGAATGCTATAAACATAAAAAATGAAAATGCTAAATTCTAGTAGAAGAGAAGAAGAGGGACAGGTCAAAAAAATGTACCCTCTGAACTTAAGACCATATATATATATATAAAATATACACACACACACAACACTCTTATTTATTTATTTATTTATTTTAGTTGTTGATGGACCCTTATTTATTTATATGTGGTGCTGAGAATCGAACCCAGTGCCTCATACATGCTAGGCAAGTGCTTTACCACTGAGCTACAACTTCAGCCCAAGACTTATAATATTATATAGGTCAACAGATGACATTTAGCTCACATTTGTCATCCCCATAATTTTTTTTCTATTAGGCCCACCATCTGTATGTAAGTATTTACTAATTCACCTTTTTCTCTTTATCAAAAAAAAAAAATCATCAAGTAAATAGAGCATTTCATAGTCTGTGGAGCATAGGCACTTGGAGAATACCAGTTTGATGGGTTTTCATGGAAATAAAGGTGCTAATTATCTTTCCCCTCTCTGACCTCAGCTGGTTCAATTTTCCCCCGCCAGGGGTCATAGACAGCTTGTAAAATGTCAATTTGTAAAATGGCTCAATTTTCCTCCCATATTGGTCTGTCTATTCAGACACACACATGGCTTTCATTGCCAAATTCTCTCTACAAGGAGTCTTCCCAACTCATTTTCTTTTTATTTTAAATGATTTATTTTGAGGTTCATATGTAATTATAAGAAACAATAATGATCTGATGCACCCTTCCATCACCCAGTTTTCCAATGGTAATATCTCACAAAACTCTAGTACAATATATCACAACCAGGAAACTGATTTAGATGTGTCAAGATATGCAACATTTCCAACATGAGAAGGCTCCTTCAAATTGACCTTTTACAGCCATAACTACCACTTCCCTCCTCCTTTCTTGGTCCCTGGCAATCCTGTCAACCAGTGATCTTTCCTCTATTTCTATAATTTTGTCCTTTCAATAACGTCATATATATGATATATATACAGTACTATAAGTGGAATCATACCACATGTAATATTTTGTTCAAACTCAGTTTTAAGCAGGTGGATATGACAAAAGAGATTCCTTAAGCTGTAATCATTACAATAATGAATGCTAATACAAAGCATTACTCTGTGCCCATACTTCATACATACTTTTAGATATATTAACTAATTTAGTTAATAGAGGTATCAGTACCTGCATTCCACAAATGAGAAAACTGAGGCACAGGTTAAGAGAACTAACCAAGGTCACATAGCTAGTAAGTAGAACAATTGGAATTTGAATCTAAGGCCCTGGACTAGATACCTCACTATTAATCATTATGCTATCCCATTTCCAATGATTGTTAAAGATTCTACCTGACTATTATGACAAGTTTCTGCTACTTTCTATCTATACAAATACTCAACTGTCTCTGGAATGAGGATAAAGGACAGATTCCGGACCAAGTATTGGAATGAAAACAAGCTCTTCTGTTCCAAAAAGAATCTTCTTGTGCAAATATGATCACCAGTTTCGCTGGGATACATCTCGGTTGAATAACTCCACTTGTCCCCTGTTTTTAGAATACAATTTATATGACACTTGTCATATCACTTTCTTCTCACTCCTGCTAACTCTAAGGAGGAGTTCTATAGATTGTAGTTTTTAATTTACATATAATCAGTTTTATTCTTGATATTAATTTCTGATGTGCTAACTTTGTGCTGTTGCCATATATTGAGTTTAATCTTGGATTTCTATATTCTCATACTATGGAAAAAGAATCCATCTACAATTTCTTTACTGATTATTCACAGGATGATACAACAAAGTACATACCCCCACCACCACCATCACCACACAACAGCATAAAAAAAGCCAGATATCTCCATTTGAAATTTTCTTCTAATAAGCAGAAAAAGCAAAACATGTATTCACAGTTTTAAATGGGTCCAACAGGCAGAAGACAAAGCTTCCTCTTCCTAACCATCCTGAGAGCCTCCTACGGCTCATATACCACTTCATATACCAGTTAGGAGCTTATAAATCACTCCTGGGTTCATCTGAAAAATTGTAGTCACCATCTCTGTTTGTAAAGTGCCACTTCTACTGCACTATTTACTAAAAGGACATCACCAGAAGCTAAATTCCAAGAAGTGGCTGGTCAGCAGAACCTGTCAGTCCAGCAGTAAATACAGTAGTATTTCTTAGTAGCTGATACTTGGCCTAGCACCATTTCCTTGTTTTAGCTTCTCCATTAGCAACACCTGTCCTGCCTGCCCAATTAAATATTACTTTTCCCCATAGGTTTTTCAGTTCTCAATGAAACTGATAAATAACCCTCAATGGATAATCTTTTCTAACATGCTTGGGTATTTTAGAGTTCAACAACAGAATAATACATTGATTTTTTTTAAAAAATACTACTATTATAGTATCAGTAGTAAACATTATAAAATAAGGGAACACTATTCAAGGTAAGACAAATCAGAATAAAAATCAAGATTAAGAAACCCATGTCTAAATCTCCTAATTTTCTTTCCTTGGCTACAAATCATTCAGAACCATGGGTGTTCAAAGACTCTTACTGTAATAAGTCTAGTCTTAAACTTTTATTCTACTATCTTTCCCAATACTATCAGAAAGGAATATCAGTTATGATTTATTTTTCATCTCTTCAAGCAAAGAAAACATTTAAAGGGTCATAAAGTATCTATATATTCAGATTTATTTTCAAATAATTGTGTATAAGATGGGCAATACTATTTTCATTTAGTTTACCAGAACATTCATTTAGAAGTTAAACTTCATAAAAATACAGAATGCCTTCTTCCTATTCTGTGGTTTCCTGAAGCCTAGGTTTTCACATTATGCCTTATCAAATTACAAAACTATTTTGAGCAGTTGGGTAGTACCTGTGACTGGCTGCTTCCTCCTACTGTTAACTTATATTTGATGAGGCTTGAAGGGAAGAGATATGCCAGAAGTCTTCAAATAATATTATATACCAATACCCTGATTTTTCAAAGCACTGATGAACTTGTCCAGGGAGGGGTTAATCTGATCTGGCTCCAGGTCCTTTTTACCAGGAAGACTGAAAATACGCGTCCTTTATAGAGAAACCCTGACTATAGGAGTAGAGTGGGGAAATGGATAAAGATGAATGAGATATCCCGTATGTACATAACATTACAAAATACAATCTTCATGTTTATCTAAAAAGAATAAAGAGGGGGGAAAAAGAAAAAAGATGAATGAGACACTAATTCAAGTAATTTTTATGAAGTACTATTAAAAACAGAAGCAAAAAGTCAAATCATGCAAATAATCTCACTCCTATGAAGCTTAACTACCATCCTAGTGGATATTTTTAATCTTCCAATTATTCTGCCTGTTTTATAATGCAAGATTCTAGAGTAAGGGCAGAATCAGCTATGTTTAATACTCTGCTTATGCTTAACAATAAAATAATAATATTAATAAAGGAGGAGGAGGGTAAAGACAAAGATCTCTGAAACAGAACAAGTTTCTAATGATGGTAATCTTGCCATAAGAGATTATCATCCTCTGGGATATGTGCTCCAGGTTTAATATAAGGGGAAAATGTTTGTATTTTGCTGTTTTTTTTTTAAATCAGCTATTTAAATGCATAACTGTGTAGATGTTAAAATATCTGATTTGTTTTTTAAACTTTTTTTTTCTAATTTAGCATCAGCTTAATTCAGCTCCTCTTTCTACCCATCACTTATAGTTTCTTCTACCCGAAATCTAGCCTTTTAACTCATTATTCTCAGAGCAAATTCTTAAGTAACTTATACTATGCTTCATTTTAAATCCCCTCATATAAAGCTAAATGGACCTAAATTTAGGTATATTCTAGAGTGCCCAGAGAAAGGCCTTTTATTACCCTGAATGAATGCTGCAGGTGTTCCTTCCTCAGGACTATCTGTGTTGAGTTAGTACTACCAAGAGTTAGTACTAGAAAGTTTAGGATGGCTGAAGAAAGCTGCCTTAAGGTTTATAAAGGAAGAAGAAATAATCCCATTTGTAAAATGAGCTGCTGGAAAATCAGAGGCAAGAAATTCTAAATAAAAATTATTATCATGAAAATTGTATTTAATCCATATTTGAAACATGAGAAACAAGTACCTAAACATTTTAACCTCAATTCAACTGATTCTACTCAACTCTGATGAGAGAACTGCTATTTATCAAATAGCAGTTCAGATTATGAACAGCCATACTAAAAATAAACTATATATCACATTAATGTTAAATTCCCAATTTTGATAATATTGGGAATTATTATCACATAGAATAATTTATTGATTTTTAAGAATTACACACTGAAGTTTTTAGTATAAAAGAATATTGGGTCTGCAACTTACTCAAATGGTTAGGCATGTGATAAATACACAGAGATAAAAGCCAATGTGGTAAATGTTAACACTGGAGAAGCTGGGTGAGCGATACCTGAAAATTTTATATAGTACTCCTGTGACTTTTCTGTAAGCCTGAAATTGTGTTTTTGAAAAAAGCACAATCGTATACCAGAGTAGCCACACTTAGAGGTGACTGGCTAGAGTGCCTACTGATTCTTTTCCACAAGTGTGGCACTGCTTAAGTCTGCTGGAGGAGCACATGAAAAATGGCTGCAGTAGACAGTCAGCAGTAAAGTCAAAGCTCAGGCTTCTTTGTACCTGCAGTAAAGCCAGCACTGACCTATAATATACTTTAATGACTAGTCACAGACTTTACATGTCACTCTGTTACAATCTATAATTTTTTATCTTTTTTATAGAAACAAAGCAGCAGCAGCTAGAACATCTTTTCAAGTAAATATGTACTTTGGCCCACATTCAAGGTAAAAACCTCAAAAATTGTCTGCTATAGTCTCTATCTCTTGCTAAAGGAACAAAAAATTGGACAAAATCTAATTTTCTTACACACACACACACACCACATACACTTTTAATAAGTTTTCAAAGGGCAGATGAATGTGGGAAATGCGTATAATATAACTAACTCCCCCATCCATTGCCCTAATAGAGATGTAGTTTATTTAAATTTCTGAGTTGTGATTCTGCTATTTGGGAATGGATTTCTAAAATTCTGTGGGTGGATACTGCTAATGAAACACAGAATTCAGAACGGCAGGGAGCATAGGCCAAATAAGCTTTTATAGCAGAGTGTGTGTGTGCACCAAAAATAATTATACATATATAGTGGGAGGCTGCTTAACTGAGCCCACAGAGGCACTTGGCTGTTCAGATAACTAATCACAATATGAAGTCCCCCATGACAAAGATGCCTCCAAGGTTAAACTGTCTGATTTTTAATCATAAACAAGTGAATTTACTGGCTAAAGAATCTCCTCATGTTGTTGGTTTAGATGTAAGCGCCAGTCTTTTTTAACCAAGATTTTAACCACACACACACACACACACACACACACAAAAAAAAAAAAAAAAAAAAAACCCAAACCAAAAACAAACTGATAATGCTTTGTGGCCTCTAAGTTGTGATGTACTCCAGGGGGAAAAAAAAAAAAAAAGGAATACTTAATTACAACTTAAAAAACAAAAACAATTCAAAACTCAGAGAAGAGCTCAGGAAATAAGAGTTATTTATTTATTTTTTTGGTGTGTGTGTGTGTGTGTTTTAAGAAAACAAACTTGTGAAATCGCTGTAAAGATTACTTTCCACCAATGAATACAATAAAATTTAACTTTTAAAACAGGACTTAGAAAAAAGGCAAAACAAAACAAAAAAATGTTTCATTTTCCCAGTTCTAATTCCCAATTTTCTTAAGAAAGGACAAAATACTTTCTGAATTTTTTTTTTTTTTTTTTGGTCATTCATAGCCA